>NC_084820.1:53177419-53777419 GCF_958449725.1 Rosa rugosa | reverse complement strand
AGGCTTCTTAGGCCTAAGATAAACCATTTCGGCGCATGTGAAATGCTCCAACTGTGCATTGCAGCACAGTGCCTAGCTACTTTGACAGCTTCGGGGTTCGAACCTAGATTGGGGAGCACACCCAACTAGACAAGAACCACTAGACCACTTGCAGTGGTTCACTAGTCTTTTAGTTTTTACTGAAAATTAGAGCCCATCTGAACAAAGCAATATTTGTCATTAGCCTATCACTTTCATTGTAATTGTTCCTTATTTGGTTTTCAGAACTACAAACTTTGTCATGATCATTAATTACATGATTAAAGGCTAACATCAGCATTACAATTAGGACAAGTTTTGTTAATTGCATGAAAATGAAGATTTTCCTTCCTCAGAGAGAGAGAGAGAGAGAGAGTGAGAGAGGTGTTTGCTAGTTAGCAGTTAGCACACCACAGTCATGAGTGACAAATCAATGTTTAGGATACCAATTTTGATCCACGGGACCAATTATTCTTTCGGAATACGTTAGTATGGCATCTACATATTTTCTTAATAATATCGTATAAAATAATTCAAATATTAAAAAACGTCTAATCAAAATCAGAATTACAATCTATAATATAATTATTTTGTTGATTTAACTTTTAATGTGAAGTCGTATTTTCATTATTTATTTTCTTACCTCATAACTTGTAATTGATTAGTATAAGCTCCGCTATAGATTCGAAATCACTCGGTAATGATCATTAAACTCGCTCGCAGGGTCTGTGTTCAAACTCTTCTCTTAATCTCTCTGATCCCTTCCTCGAGAAAAAGGAAGGAGAAAAGCAAAAGGTGCAACGGACAACTCCTCTGAGTCCCCCTCTGTGCAATTCCATCACTACGAGCAATCTCCTTGGGATCACCTAAAAATTCTCCACCACTTTCTCTTTTTTACACACACACAATGACACATAGACACAAACCACCATTACCACCACCACTTTTCTTTTCCTAAAGCTGCCTTGTCACCCCCTCCTCCCAAAACTACCCATCGAAAGACCGCGCCTCCATACAATTTCCGAGGTCAGTTTCGTACTCTCACCCGCCAAAGCTGCCGCAGGTGTCAGAGCACGAGTGGTGGTGATGTCGTTGCTAGGCCGTAGAGGGGCAGGTGATGAGTTGGCGGTGGCGACAGCGGATATTTATTGGGATCTGTGACACCTTGCGCACACGTGTGAATGCGCGACAGCTGCTGGGCCACGGTGGCCCTTCCCGTCACGTGCGGTGGCAAAAGAAAGCCTTTAACTAAATAAAGTGACTTGCTGCCAAATCCTCAATCCAAAATCCAAAATCCAAAATCCAGTTTTGTGGCCTGGTGTGTATCTGCAGCACGCTTGGGTTCCAGTGTTGTTGTGGGAGTGTCCAACCCTACTGAGCTCACATTCGTTTCTGCCTTTTTTCCTGTTGCTTTTTCTTTTGGGCTAATTATCTTCCTTTTTATTTATATTTTATGCTCCTTTAATGATAACAGTATGTCATGATATGAGTGTTGAACGCATTTTAAGTGTTACGAATAATTTTAATGAATGCATGCTCGACACGGGAGATGATATGAGTGTTAAATGTATCTTCTACTCTTTATTTACTTTTGATTAAATTTTTATCTTCAAAATGTAAAGTGTTTATCACATGTTGAACAATACGGTATAAAGATCACAATCAGTGTCGAAAGCTCAATTGAAGTATTGAGCATCTCTACAAGTACAATATCTATTATTTGGGAATTTACTATCCTTACTTGTACTTTTGCATGGATCAACCATAGAGAAATTCAAAGCATATAGGCCATGCTCTTGAATTTTTGTTTTTGAACTTCTAATTTTATTCCCCATGCCACTCACCACCGCCCGTTGACATGAGCTAGCTCTCGGGAAAGATTAACCTGTTATCCCTAGAGTAACTTTTATTCATTGAACCACGGCCCTTCCATTCGGCACAGTCTACTCCGAATCTCAATCAGCATCACTCAACCTACGACATAAATTGTGTTTGGGCATGCAATACAATCTATCAAATGAACTCTTGAATCATTTTAATTAAAAGCTTAAACTAAGACAATCGTAATATCAAAAAAAAAAAAAAGTACGTGCACTTACCTTTTGCTTGTCAATTGTAAGAGGAGTGGAGATCGAATGAGATAAATTTTATGATAAACGGAGAAAGATGCGGTGGATGAGAAGATAGAACTATATATGCGTGAGGGAATGCCCCTCTGCTAAGAAGAAGCAATAACCTTTGGAAACAATTTAATTAACAAAGATGATTTTGTATATCCTATGCTCAACTTAATTATCCACCAGCACCATCTTATGCACATCCATTAGAGTTCTTAATTTGATCATTAAGGTGTGTGATAGGGTTTCACTACATATTTTCTGCATTACATAAGCACCACTCAATTATTTTCTTGCAGGCCACAAAGCCTAAGAAATGTAATGGACAGAAATGATCGTAAGTGAGATTATACAATTAGAAATATTCATTCAGAAACTAACAAACTTGTAGACCACCAACAAGTTCTATGAGCTATCCATTTGTTTGTTTCCCCTCTGAAAGGATAGTACCATCCAAATTAGAGCCTGTAATGTCGAAGCATTATAACAAATCACTTATATAGTGATATATATGATCTCTTGGGACACACTGTTTCATACAGCACAGATTAGTCCAATTTACGTGACCCATCGTGCACCCTTGAACATCGACATGCCCACAAGCCAGTGATCAAGTCGTTTGTGGTTTTTCCTTCGAACCGTAAACCCAGAATCTGTAAGAGCCACATATGAACTTACCGATCTCAGTCTTGGTCATTAATATTAATTTGTATTGTCAATTATGCATGGATGGCAGTGACTTGTGCATGGTTGGTAGGTTGCATGTGCCTGCGTAGCCCTAGCCTAGCGCTTCATGATGGCAACAAGTCGTTTTTATTAGAGGATCGATGGGTCATGGGTGCTGCCAATAATAGTCAAATTCCATTGTATGGTACAGTTTTAGTGTTTAGTTGGAAAAACGACAATAATAGTTGATTTAGTATGTAGATCCATAAATGCACAATTGAGAACTAACCGAGTGATTGGCTGGTGGAGTTGCATTCGAGATCGTCTTTCCCTTCATAGTACGTTCTTATAAGATATTTGAAGATATTATGGAGTGATAGTTAAGAAAATAACAAAGAACATTAATTACTCAATCCTGAAGTTAAAGATGGACATAATCAAACGATTTACACATAAATACATCACTAAGCATGAAATGTGACTAAAATGAAACTTGAACGATCTAAATACAATAAAGATTGAGCACCGAGATAAGACAACCGGTTGAGCACCAAGCTGTAGAGGGTGGGTTGAGGGTTTAGGGTTTAGGGTTTACTAGGGTTCTCTCCTGCGAGTTACTAATTAAGTTTTCACAAAATTAGAGTTTTATTGTCGTTCAAATTAGTCAGTTTTATCTTTTTTGTCGTTAATATTTCTTACATGTTTCTCTTTCTACGATTTCTAAGATGAATATATATTTTTATTGAATAGAAGAAATTTAAAAAAAATTATAAAAACAAACTACTCAACTGATTCCAAAGTTATCAAAATTGAATAATAACATCATCTTCAATAGTACGTCAAACAATGAATACAAATTGTCTCTGAACTTTCAGCTCGATCGAAATCAAGAAAACTATCCACCACAAAATGTTCTCTTTGAACATGATCGAATTGAATGGGTAGAAAAGGAGAAACTAGTCGTTGGTGTAAATTAGATGGCAAATATGGGAATCTCAAATGCAACGTTTACTTGGTATGATAATCCTCCTAGTGAGCTCCACAGGTTTCTACAAGCTGATTATTTGGGTTTTCCGAATTATCATTTTTTATAGTGGAAGGGTTGCCCTATTTTTATGGATGGAAAAAACAGAAAAGATAATAAGAAGTGTCTCTTTCTTTTGTCTTTTAGTATTATGTTTGTTTTGGAAGCGATCTTGGCCTAGTCCCCTGCTTCTCAATGATTTTTTTTATCTTCTGTACTTTGCAATTTTGTTTTCTCTCTTGGCAAGGTTTGGTCTAGCCTCCCTTGCTATGTAACTTTTTTTTACTTGATTTGTAATAAATTTGGGTAAGAGCGTTGAGTTAGCTCTTACACCGCTTCCTGAAAGAAAGAAAGAAAAAAAAAAAAAAAAAGTAAGTTAGGTAAGGGAGTAAATCAATGATAATTAGGGTTCATGTTCATCATATACAACCTTGGTCAACGGATGCATGGATGGTTTATTAGGTGGTCTCATCACCCACCATCATTTCTAAAGGCATCATTGTTGTTCGTCCACATTTATACATCTATACTAATCAACTGATATGACACACAAAACCTAGCTAACAAAACCAACTAAGTGATCGATCACATTCCCAATAATAAGTAATATTTTCAATGTAGCCAATTGAGCCTATAACACTTTTGGCCATAGGGTAGCCTTTTCTTTTCCTATAGTCCAAGCTAAGCTAGCCAGCTTTTAAATCATGTCCTTAAACTCATTTTATTGAAGAATAATCTAGCTTATGATAGTTTAATTAGCAGATCAAACTGTTATGATTTAGTGGTCCTCTCGAGTCTCTTAGATGGACTTGTTTCTTAGACAACTTTAGAAACATAAAAGGTTAATATCTTAATTGTTGTTTATGTCTTTCCAAAAATTCTCAGCACCCAAAATTCTCACGTCTTCCAAAAGTTTTCCCATGTGAATTTGGATATTGAATTTCAAATAAGATTGTGCCTCCCTATAAAGTTGTGTCCCTTGCTCTCTGAACTTTTTTCTCAAACCTCCTTATGTTCCGAGTCATGAAGTAGCAGGAGATATTTTTCTCAGGAGGAGGCTGGAATGCGCAGGCTGTAGGTTACAGCCACTGACAAGGGAATAGGTGGTGCAAGCATATCCACATATTTGGTATAAGTTGGGGTAATCGGTAATTGCCCACTGACGGACGTTATGAGCTAAAAATTACGGGCGTTGCAGTAAAAAAATCGATGGGTTTGTAGGCATTCACAGATCGAGGGGGACACTGATCCTCTCCTTATCTTTTAATTCCTCATATTGCCTCATGTTCTACTGTTCTAGTGTTCTGCTCATGTGATTCACTTTTTGTCTTCGTTCTTTTCTATACCAAATCCAGCGTTTTTGGTTCCCAGATCAGCTTCTCCTTTCTTCCCCTTCTCTAGTTCTCTTCTCTCAACTTTTCTTCTTCTTTGGCTTCTCTTTCTTCTCCTTGTATTAGGTCATTTCTATAACATCATTCGTCTGCATAACTAGTTTGGGTTTGGTTTTGATTTAGATGGCCGGAGGTTAAAGAAGAGATATAAATCCAACCCATCCCTGATAAAATTGCAGAGGATCCAAAACCAAAGAAACAATATCTCATGTCATTTCAATCTCCGACGTCATACAATTCAATTTGGATGTGATTATATCTTACACATCTCATATTTGATCCATCATTTTCACTATAATTGGAACAAACTAGTAGAAAGAAGATGGAGATGAGATTGAGTTAATTCATTTGTTGTTCTAAATTGATTCCAAGGTATCAGATTGATTTGATTCATATAAATTAGCAAAGGGCGAGAATGATTTACACCCACGATCAATTTGTCCTCATAATTCTGGTATAGAAATCACCTACCTATGGGTTCTCAGAATTAATCAAGCAATTAAGGTCGTTGCAGAGCTGTTCTGCAGGCTTATATATATCCAAGTTTTGTTATACCCAAATTCCATTTCAGCAAAATTGATGATTGTGTGAGCAAATCCAACACCCAAAGGTAGGTGACAGATTTCTTTACAACCTGTTATCTATGAGTAAATGGGATAAATTTCGTAACCATTTATACTTGCACACACTCCACTCATACAAACCTCGTTTCTGGGTTTGACTACCAAGGATCACTTCTACCTAGTAATCTCACATCTAATAAAACTTGAAATTGGGATGAGATAATTCGTCAGATTTCCGCAAAATCGCTATTCCAGCATAATTTTGTGAGATTTGAAAGTTTCCTCATCGCCTTCTTGATCTTCGACTACACCATCGTTCAAACTGATCTTCACGAACACCTTGTCGATACATATTTGATCGACCACTTTCCTTCACTCTCCCTGCTGTGTTGATCAACAGGGGCTTCATTTGATAGAAAATGAATGGAGGGACGTGGTGGGCTGGTGGTTTCTCAAATGCTATATTGTCGTCTTATGAGACATTTTTTACCTTAACGGCCACGATTTTAATCCCTAACGACCGTCGATTTCGAAATTACCAATTACCCCTACTTTGAGGAATTGTGTGCCTCCCCTCGCGCCACGTCAGCCCTTGTCAGCGGCTGTAACTTTCCAGACTTCTCCTTTTTCTCAAGTCTAAGAACGTTTCTAAACCACAAAACAACTGTTAAAGCAGCTTCTGTCTTTTTGACATTTTGCATTTTGATTTGAGGCACTTGCCGCAATTCTAAGCGCCAATCATGGAGACCAAGCCAATTACAAACTTGTATAAAACCGGCACATGCAACGAAACGAAGAACATTTCGAAGCCCTATGTATATACTTGTGTTTCTCATGACATATACTGCAAGCTTGTTTTAAAAGCGATCGGGCCATAATTTCATTCGATTAATTAATCTCTTATAACTATACATGTTTGGGAGGTACTGAAGTACGGAGCATATAAGCTAGTCTCTTTGATTAACTATATAAATTAGCTAGGTTTGCCTAAAAAAAAAAAAAAAAAGACACTAGCTAGGTAACCGTAGGTTTGCTGGTTAGAAAATATTAATGTTGCCGAGAGATTCTTAGGTAGGGCTTCCCTACCACAAAGTCAATTAGGATCTTACAGAGGGGGTGTTTTGGGTATATTGCTTCATTAAATGAAGGATAATTTTGGAATGTACAAAGTTTTTGATTGGCTTGCCCTAAAGCCACATGGTAGGGAAGCCCTTATCTAAGAATTTCTCTAATGTTGCCTCATCAATTGTACGTATTTCAAAAGATATTTTTCTACCCTCTAATGTGCGGAGTTTTAGTATTATGTTTCCCTATTATATATTCTTCATCACATATAATAAATGCTTGAATGCGTAATTAGTATGCTTTCAATTTTAAAGTGATAGTAAAGAATTTAGATTTTTCCTTTTGCTATAGAGAAATTTTAAATACACCCCCTCAATTACTTAATGCACATCCCTGATATTTTTTTGTCTCATGTTTTCATCAAACTTCAATCTATGCGCCTCCTCATTAAATAAATAAATGAGAAAAACTTTATAAAAAATAGGTCAACTATGTATCATAAATTTTTCTTTAATGCATTCTTTTTTGTTTTATTGTGGAATTAATTTTGGCACATATCAATATGGCAATTACTAATTACCCATCTTTCTCACATAAATTAGGTTGATATATCACTAGAAAATTGAATAACTTAACTTTCTTACCTTTGAAAAACTTGATGTCTCTAAGATTTTAAAATATTCAATATATGTTAATATCTTCGTGATCGATATAGTCATGGTCAATATTAAAGTCGCTAAAGAATGAGCCATGGTGGTTGTTTGCAAATAAAGTGATTGATCATGATGTATTCATGTATCTAAGGTATATTTGATGTTTTTATAACTTCTTTCAATATGTTTCAACTAATTTGGTTTTTTTTTTTTTTTGAGACATCCAACCAATTTGGTTACTTGCTAATTCTGCATGTTGACTACAATTATTATATCTGTCATTGACATTCACGTATGATCTTGAAGAGACGTCGATTGTATTATGAAGATGAGGAGAACATTTAACCTATAAGAAATTATTTAATTAATATTTTGATATATAAAGCATTTAATTCTTATTTATTTGTGTGGACTCTTTGTTTTTTTATATTTATTTATTAATGAGGAGGGGTATAGATGGAAGTTTGATGACAAAAAAATATAGGAGGTGTGCATTAAGTAATTGGGGATGTGTATATAAAACTTCTCTTTGCTATATATACTCTAGTAGTATATATGCATATATGTATATAATTTCTCTTGTATAACTCAATGTAGTAGTGTATATGCATATATATGTACATATTTTCTCTTGTATAACTCAAGGACGCATGAGAAAAATGTACATAGTAAGCCTGAATTTTAAAGGCCAAAGTTGTTCCAGCATATATAAGTCAAAAAAAAAATTAGTAGATCATCATTATTCAATTCTTACAAAATATACTGATTTTGTCGACACAGTTCAAAGAACCAAATTGTTGCTAACATAACTGATGTTTTTTGGCAGAGCTAATTCCTCAAAAAAAAAAAAAAAAAGGTAAAAGAAAAAAGAAAAACCTAGACGATTGACGCATCCTTTATTGAATAGTATCGAGTGGATGCAGGAGGAGAAGGATTGCACTTGTACTGTAGAGAAAGGAGTGGAAAAGCAAAAGCTGAAAGAATACCACCAAATAGATATGTACGAAGAATGAGATTGAATTAGCTATACGTATGTTAGTTTGAAAATGAAGCTTACGAGCGCGCAACACGCCTTTATATGAAGTGAAGATACTTGAATAATATCTGTGAAATGCTTTTTGAGCCATCTGAACCCTCATTAGCTTAGCAACCAACCAAATTTGACATCTCTATTCGAATCAAAGATCAGATCCTTTTGTCCACAGCTTTGGAGACCATGCATACATCTCCTGCTTTAGCTTTCCCCTAAGCTCATCATTGATCACCTCATTTTACCGCCTCTAAATCCCAGTCCGCCAATCAAAATCACACTCCGGTCGGTAACTTTAATCACAATTTTCACCAAAATTTAAGTTTAATTTCCATAAACAAATGTATAAGGATACATAAAGGGTTTGAAAGATCTAGCTTTTTGACTGTTAACGATCTTTGCATATATATATATGATTATACTGCATTAGGATTTTCAGTGTCATCTTCAAGCAAGGCAAAGGTCCCACATTCATATTGTGATGAGAGTATGAAGAAAATCTGCCCTTGCTTTTATTTTCTATTGATTTCTTTTCAAGTACCTCATCTTCTTCTCTTTATCTTTTCCTGTTTTGTGTGTGAATAGATCTTCCATATTTTGCCACTATTTCACTATACTCTGCATTCTATAAACTCCAATCATTCACCCTGAACAACTGTAAACAGTTGATTTTTCATGAAATTAAAATTTGTTATTAATCTTGTTATTGATCAAGAGAGAGATTATTCAAATATGAAACTCGAGTATAAATTAGGCAAATATTGTTAATTATTAAGAGCAACTCCAACAGTTATAGGATTTTTGTATTATAGAGAAGCAAAAGTCAAAGCTTTAATATCTTTTTCTTCTCCAACTCCAACAGATTCTCTATTTTACAACAATCTCTAAAATCGTCATGGAGATTTTAGAGATTGCTGTAAATTTAGGGAATTTGGTTTTCTCTTTCCTCACTATCCCTAAAATGGGGATAGTTATAGGGAATCTGTTGAAGCAAAAGAGACTCATTTTTCCCTAAAATAGAGTAAAATCAAAATATAGGGAAGTTGTTGGAGTTGCTCTAAAAATAACTGGTTAATCTTCTTAGTTACTCAAAGAAATGAATGAAGCAAGAGAAAGTTAAAGATCAAGAATAGAGAATAATTAGCACTACAAGAAAGAGAAACTAATATTATTAATTTTCTGATGTAAACCCCCAAAGCACATTTACTTCAAAAAGCTAATAAAATTTTCACCGACTTCCCTCTGTTTTTTTTCTTCTGAAATTACAAAATCAAACCATTAGCAATGGCTCGATTTCTGTCGAGATACGTAGTTTCATACACCGGTAATTCTTCACGGTACCTTTCTTCAACTCCAACAGTGTCCAACTCGAACAGATCAGAACTCGCATAGCTCGCTGCATCATCGTCCTCATCCTCATCCATTTCCTCATCATGAGTCTTCTTCTGGTAGTTCTTCATCAAGTAGCTTCTGGCTACTTCCTCAACTTGGCGACGATGATCATCTTCATCCATAACAAAACAGTCAAGTGCAGAACTCCTCTTCATCTCTTCAAGAGTTTTGTGCCCGCACGGCCGGCAATCCTCGTCCACGATCACACTCACCGGATAAAACCTCACTGACCTTTTCGCACTGTCACCACCGCCATTGCTGAGTTCACCTCTAGAAACAGAAGTTTTGCGCAAACAGGACCTTGAAAACGAAGAAGCAGAAGAACAGTTCGACCCGTTTGTCGATTTCGAGTTCCTGTCGGAACCCAAGTCGTCGATGTTAATCTTGTGCTTCTTTCCGTTTCCGCTGTTGAAAATGGAATTGAGAAAACTGGCGAGTTTTCCACCCGGTGAGATTGGCTGCTTCACTTTCTTCAAGTCGCCGTAAATCTTCAACGCCTTGGATTTCGTCTTCACGAACCCGTTTTCTTGCTTCGGCTTCTGATGGGTTTCAGGTCGGGTCGATGAGAGGCTGGTCCGGATGGGTTTGGGCCTCGGCATGCTGTAGCATGAAGATGAGGACCTCGATCTCGACCCGTACATGGAGTCTGACTCCGACGAAGAAAACCCACCTCCGCAACTCGAATCCGAAGAGCTGGAGCTCGAATTCAAGAACCTCCTGTCGAAATCCGCCATTGAATTTCTTCGAACCACGACTTTGTCAGCCACCGCAGCTTTCTTCTCCATCCATTTCTCTATCAAGCAGGCTCGCCGGAGACTCATGATCTCCTCCTCTGCTTTGACGCCATTAGAAGAAACAGTACCGCTCTGTTTCTTCCTCATGGATTCCTTGTAAAATATGAGCTCTCCTTCTCTCCGAGTTCCAATCTGTTCGCCTTCGTCGATTGAGCGGTAAATAGAGTCCAGCAGAGACGAAGAGAAAGAAGGGTTTTCTCTACGGTGTTTACTGTGTCGAGCTTCTCGTTGTGATTTGTGATCCCACCTCTCCATATCTATTTATAGAAACTGAAAGCAGAGCAAAGTACAGGAATGGGAAACAGAGTGTTGGGTTTAACAATGATGTTCAATTATGAAGCTCGCTCGGTTTTGTCTGCTAGAGATGGTAAAGACTAAAGAGAAGTGAAACAGAGACGTCAGAGACGACAGAGGAGGTTGATACTCAATAATGAAACACTCTCTGCTTTGAGCTCATCACTGTGTCTAGTAGTAGCTGTGAGAGGTTAAAAGAAGAAAGAAACAAAGCAGGCATGGGGGTTTGGATGGGTTCTTTGATGCCTTAAAAGAAAGAGAGAGAGAGAGAGAGAGAGAGAGTGAGTGAGTGAGCCTGTGTAATGAAAACCAGAGACCACGCCTGCTTAAGCAGAGAGGAAGACAGAGCAAAGCGGGATGATTGAGAGAGAATGTGTGAGTCTCTTTTTTCACACGCTCTTATAAGGGATGGGAGTTAGCGCGTGCATGCAATTTCCAAGCTGGAACGGGCTCCAGCTACAAAATAATGACGTGTCACGATTTTATTTTACAATTTTTGGTACCAGATTTTTATTTTATTTTATGAGGAAACAATAATAATGCAACTTGGAGCTGGAAATTCATTATAAAACGGAAGGAAAAAAAAATGTACCGGTAACTATACATGTACAGAAAGAATTCGTTAAGATCTACACTTAACATCTTCATAGAGCACTTTGTCAAAAATATTTAAGACTATTCGATTCACATCGCATAGTAAGGTGGTTACTGTGAGCTACTTTTTCTCTACATTGTTACTTACCAAAATCAGTATAGTAACCTAAGTGTTGAAAGTTCCTTGGCCAGTCACATCAACCCTTCTTATCATTAATTCCCTAATCTTGATCCACAGGTATCCAGCAAATTCAGCAATTAACTTATCTCACACATCATCAACTCTTTTTCGATTAGTATCATCATCTGTGTTATTAGTGGATTTTGCTCGTAGCCTATATATCTTAGAAGAAAAGACAAGTTCGTAGCCTATATATCTTAGAAGAAAAGACAAGTTATTATAAACTATTACATAGTCAAAAAAAAAAATTAGACTAATAAAGTGTTATAACAAGAAAGTCTTATGTGAGTGTTGTATCAAGTGACTTGCATGCCCGATTGACGTTATGTATAATTTAATAGATTCTCATTGTAAAAATGGAAACATTTTATATTATTCGTTATGTATAATTTAGTATTGCCCCCCCCCCCTCTCTCTCTCTCTCTCTCTCTCTCTCTCTAGCCGGACGGCTAGATGCCGATCGACAAGACCTTCTTCTCCGAGACCGGCGCCGGCAAGCACATCTCAGGCGCAATCTTCGTCGACCTCGAGCCCACCATCCCAGTCGCTGCTACTCGCGCTAGTATCGGCCAACAAACCCTCGTTCTGGAAGCTCCCGGAGACGTTGGTCCCGATGTGAGAATTCGGGTCGGATAGGAACCCGTCGAGCGAGTTTAGGGTTTAGGGTCGGATAGGAACCCGTCGAGCGCGTCCGAAATCACAATCGGAGACAACGACGTAGATGGTGTCGTAAATGGGAGCAAGGAGTCGTCTCGGTTTCAACCTCCGAGTGCCGCTGTCACCCAAACCACCGATCCAACGATCCAAGGCCCATTGCCACAACTCAGCCCCAACACCGATCTTACTCCGATCCCAGCCCGATTCGACTCCGCTCCCCTTACACAACCACGCCCCGACCACTCCTACACCGGCCTCACACTCCGGTGGGTGCCCAGAGCAATTTCTGGGTGCCCATAGCATTTTTTTTTTTGGTATACTGTGAGCTCCGATAATGGGGAAGGAAAAAAAAGAAAAAAAAAAGTGAATCAATTGTGTCTGTAGTGTAATCATTTTGGTTTTCGGTGTTTATGCAATTCACTTTAGGGCAATAATATGATTATTGGAAGGTAATAATATGATTATTGGGAGGCAATAATATGATTATTGGGTGGCAATAATATGATTATTGGGAGGCAATAATATGATTATTGGGGGGCAATAATATGGTTACTGGGTAGTATTAGGGGGCAATAAATTCAGACGCCGGAATCAGGTCACCAGTCCGGTAGCCGGATTTCGGTCATCGGTTGCCTGATTCAGGTGACCGGTCGCCGGAGTCCGCCACAGGAGTCCCCGACCAGCCACTGGTCACCGGAGTCCGGCAAGGTCTTCGATGACTTCTCTCACTAAGTGACAAAGAAGGAGAGTGCAAAATTGTCCCAAAAATAAATAAATAAATACTTAATTGGGTATTAGGGAAATAATCTCTTAAAGTGTTTGGGTAAGTGGGCAATCTCTTAGAGTGTTTGGGTAAGTGGACAATTTTTAAGCTAAAATTGGGTAAATGATCATTTCCCCTAAAATAAATTATCTCTTATAGCCTATTAATGTATGATCTTTTTATGTCACTAGAGCTATACAATTTTCAATCTCCAAGTATAGCATTACTTTTTCACATCTCTATATATTATTTGAAGTCTAAGCTTCTATCGAAATAGTGAAAATAACATTTTGCATTAGGACAGAATGCTTTGGCAGAAATACGCTTCATAAATTAAGCACTTTCATCCAAACGCTTTAACATATTTTACTACCACCGATGTGAGTATTATTGGTTATATTTTGAAGTTTTTGAATAATAGAGTGCAAAAATTTATCCTATACTATGGAGAGCACAATTAACTTTTTATTTAACTATTCAATGGATTCTCATAATTTTTGCCATTATTGATTGGGATTGGCTGCTTCTTAATCCTTCTTCTTCTGTGCCCTACGTACACACAGTTTGCTTAGATGCTCAATTAGACTTGAGGTGACCTAAGATCCTTACTTTTAATCCAAAAAGAAAACAAAGGGCACACATTAATCATAAATTAATGTCCAGTGTAGGACATAAATACAAGACGTTGATCCTAATAGTAGAGCCTTTTACTGATTAATTAGGTCTTTCTATCATTACCTTTTATTTACCAACTGATATAGGCTTTTTCATTTCTTATCTGTAGGGGGATCTTTAATTATTGTTTAGAATGACATTCTAACTGTTAAGGATCTGACTTTACCAAGCTAAGATCTCATTCATATCACTAAATGAATATTGTATATAAGCTCATAATTTAAGAAAAACTAAAGCTGGAACTTGTAATTTCTAACTTTGGAA
The DNA here is from genome assembly GCF_958449725.1 of Rosa rugosa. Lineage (NCBI taxonomy): Eukaryota > Viridiplantae > Streptophyta > Magnoliopsida > Rosales > Rosaceae > Rosa > Rosa rugosa. Next base: position 53,763,278 of record NC_084820.1, on the reverse strand, counting down.
GGTGGAATTTGGCGTGGAACAGTAGGTATGATTAAACAGTATTATTGCCCTAAGCCCGAGCTGCAGTAGGAGATCTCGGTTCTTCAGTCAACCAATGCGGCTAGCTCGATCGATCTGAGTATAAATTACATAAACTTCTGACTGGTTATGACTTCTATATCACACCAACCACATCAAAAGGACCAAAGTTGTTTAAATTGATTGCTGCCGTTGACAAATTTTCCACACTTTTTATAAGCCAAAAAATCACTATAGTTGCTTCTCATTTTGTCTCCTTTTATTGCAAACTGCCCATTGTGTTGATTTTTTTTTTCATTGATAATATATCATCGATATTAGGGAGGAAAATTCAAACAAGGGATCTAGGGGTGTATTCTTAATTAGGATTTAGGGTTTAGGACATGATTTTAAAGAGCATTGTTTCATTATTCTATGTTCGATTTTAACAGAAAATGGACTGAATATTCAATTGGCCGACAATGGAATTCTATATATCCCAATTTGAGAAAAATATTTGGTTGCAATGTTTGTCCCATTCATGATAGGGGCACACGTATAATTAGCAATGCAGGTTTAGTAATTACGCTTGCATGTACCATTAGGGGGATAACCATTTTATTATACAGACAAATACTAGGGCAATTTCAACCAGATAGGTTTTAGATCACGTTAAGCATTTCTTACCTTGGAAATAGTTTAAGGCAGTTGTGTCCTTAGGCCTCGTTTGGTTTGTGGAAAGAAAAGTAATTCCTTTATCTTTTCCATAGAAAGGGAAATAAAATTTCTCAATAACTTTCTATTCTGATGTTTGGTAATATAAGGAAAGTTATTCAGAAAGACGGAAAGTTGTTAAAAAGTTTGTAATTAATGTAATAAAATAATGTGTTGTGAATAATAAATGCAATGAAAGAATGGGGGAAATGATTCATATGAAAGGAACCAGTTTTCCCCTCTATTTTCCTTTGCTTCATAAAAGTATTTCATTTCCTTTTACACCCCAAATGCAAGAAAGGAACAACTTTCTTTTCCCGGTACTTAATTTATGCGAATCAAACGAGACATTAGAGTTGCTTGAGCGAAATTTTTTTTTTTTTAAATAAGAAAATGACTACAACAAACTATAGAGAAACACTTCTAGGATAATCAACACTTGCTTGAGCGAATTCTTTGTCCCTTTCAATAACTGGTTTTTTTGTTTTTTTGTTTTTTTTAGAGAGAGAGAGCACGTTCTTAGTTGGTAGTGCTTATTTGCACAATGATTGCACTCGTGGCTCCTAAACTTTTTGGGAGAAAGTTGTGAGCTAGAGATAGAGATCTAAGACCCCAAAACGAATAACAAGCTAGCGAGTTACATGTGATTTGATTAATCTATCAATGGATTAGGACACTAGAGAATGTGTATTATAAAGAGAAAAGTAAGATTATTTAAGATTAAGCTTCCCAAAAGCAAAGTTCGTGTGCCGTTGCTCTCCTTCCCTTCCCTTTCCTCACATGTGTTCTTAATTCTATGTATGATGTATAATTTTAATTAATTGATAAACCCTACTACTTTGCCCAAATTAAACATGCTAGCAATGTAGCCATGAAACTACATGCTACACGTGTTCCCTTTTGCAAGTATTCCATGCCAAAAGTTGAACTAAATTAATCAAATACTGTGGGCCGGGTTAGAACTCGAGTTTGAACATAAACATGAACAAAAAGAAAACAGAAGCTAGGTAGGTATAAATTGAATATCTTCCTCCATCTCAACTGGTGTTGAAACCCTAAACGTACGTACATTGGAATCAATCAGTATTTCATAACAACATATATATATATATATATATATATATATATATATAGGATTTTTCTCAGGTAAGGATGTCCTTAGTTTTTCTTATGGAACGGATTTACTGTTTTCACCCACTTTCCGATCACATTTTCACATCTTAACCGTTCAGTTTTTAGGTCCTAATGTATGGATCACCTCTGCAAAATTTTAGCCAATTTGGTGATCGTTAAGGCGTCCAAAACTGCAATTTACACGAACGAACCGAATCTGTCGAACCGGAACCGTTCGTTTACATTGTTGTAATTTGCAGTTTTGGATGCCTTAATGATCACCAATTTGGCTGAAATTTTGCAGAGGTGATCTATACATTAGGGCCTAAAAACTGAACGGTTAAGATGTGAAAATTTGATCGGAAAGTGGGTGAAAACCGGAAATTCGTACCTAAGAAAAACTAAGGACATCCTTAGTGTAGCTGGACTGTATATATATATATATATATATATATATAGAGAGAGAGAGAGAGAGAGAGAGAGAGGATTACCATTACAAATATTGTGTGAATATTTCATGCAAAACTGTCCTGTATGGAGAAGATTACCATGCCATCAACAAAGTATTGTGAATATTTCATGCAACTGATTTTGGAGAACTTCTCATGCTGAAGATATGCCTGGCATTTCTAAACCGCCAACATGCTAACATAACATATACACCTTTCCTTTTTTTGACTTTGTCAAGGGGAATCCAAAAGCTTCCTAAACTCAAGATAAACTCATTCGGCGCATGTGAAATGCTCAAATTATGCATTGCAGTACAGTGTCTGACCACTTTGACAACTTCGGGGTTCGAACCTAGGTTGGGGAGCACACTCAACTAGGCAATAACCACTAGGTTAGATGTTTGAAAATAATATTTAAACTTGATGTCTGAATTGCATTATAAGTAGTCAATAATAGCTTCAGATTGTAGTGTTTCAACCTGCTACTTGTAACGCCTTCTTCCGATAAATGATACTCACATTATGATTAGAGAGAGAGAGAGAGAGAAGCCTTAATCACTGACCAAGTGTTGACATTTCTTTTAAGTAATCCTCATCACATTCATCCTCATATACTAGTGAGATTCGAACCCTATGACATCCACAGTGATAGCCGACATCCACAGTGATAGCCAACAAACCTTGGCAACATGTATGCCATTCTAAGGAAATGTATATATTAGTTTCATGTCTATTTTAATTTTTCTTCTTGTACTTTTGTTTTGTTTTGTTTTTTTGTTTTTTTTTTATCAATATAATGGTGAATGGGTTTACTTGCGGTCCGTTCCCCTTCAGTCATGGTATGCAATTTGCGTAGATCACAGCCGAGGGAGCAATATTGCATATAATTTTCTATTGTTTATAAATTTCAATAAAAAAATTTTAAAAAGAAGAAGATGAAGATAGTGAGAAAATGCATGGGCAATAACACCAAAGCAAAAGCTGTTACTTGGTGCCTACCTAGCTAGATAAGTATAAGGTATAGTTCATAGTAGGCGCTTACTATGAAAAGGGTTGGAGAGATTCCTTTCAGATCACGGGCATGGGGCTAATGAGAGAAATGTAAACATACATGAAACAAGAAGATTCCATTCAGGTCATGTGTCGATCAATTCAGCTTATCTAGGGACCCAAAATACCAATTGGTCGATCGATCATCGAATGCAAACATTGACATGCCCTAACCAGGAGAACAAGGCTATCCGATAATATTCCCACTACCATATATCGATCATCCCACCTTAGAAATTGAAGAACGTATGAAAACAATGTTCTTGGTGGATGTAGACTCTAGTTTCCACCACAAACGTCCCCTTACATTGACTTATTAGACACATTATATATATATATATATATATATATATATATATATATATATATATATATACCTATCTAGAGCGATGCCTCGCTCTAAAATTAAAGTGCACTTTTAGAGTTTAAGGTCACTTTTTTGTCACATATCCACATCTCGGCCGTTCAATTTTTAAGTACTAATATATAGATCATTTCTACAAAATTTCAGTCAAATTGATGATCGTTAAGGCATTGATAACTGCCTTAAAGCTAGTACGGTTCAAGTTGGACAGATTCAGTTTGTCCATTGGTTTAAGTGAGTTGGATACCTTAAAGATCATCAATTTGACTGAAATTTTGCAGAGATGATCTATACATTAGTACCTAAAAACCGAACGGTCGAAATGTGGATATGAGACCGAAAAGTGACTCTAAACTCTAACCCAACACTTTAATTTCAGAAGCTCTGGATATATATATATATATACACAGATCTTATCCAGAGCGAAGTTCCACTTTGAAATTACGGAGTGAACTTCGAGTTTTGGGTCACTTTTAGGTCGTATATCCACATCTAGGCCGTTCAGTTTTTAGGTACTAGTGTATAGATCATCTCTGAAAATTTTCAGCCAAATTGATGATCGTTAAGGTATCTAACTCACTTAAACCAATGGACGAACTGAATCTGTCAACCTGAACCGTACTAGCTTTAAGGCAGTTATCAATGCCTTAACGATCATCAATTTGGCTGAAAATTTGCAGAGATGATCTATACACTAGTACCTAAAAACTGAACGGTCGAGATGTGGATATGCGACCTAAAAGTGACCCAAAACTCGAAGTTCACTCCGTAATTTCACAGCGGAACTCCGCTCTAGATAGGATATATATATATATATATATATATATATATATATATTGTGTGTGTGAATAATTTATGATCGAAGTTACTTATATTTTTAACTATAATTCAGAGCTTATATCTTCAAGAATTAAGGTACTTTTCCACATTCACAACAATTAATAAAAGTCTGATTCTTAATGTTTGAAGAAAAACATTCAAGAGCTTTCATCCTAATAACATCAACCTAACGTAGTTTTGGATTTGGGAAGCAGAAGGGTTCAATTTGTTTGATAGCATTTTACCATAATGCTCACAAATATGTATAGATTCATCAAAAGAAAATATGGGATAAAAAGGGTTTGTGTGTAAGCTAGCACATAAACTAATTTGTCCTGCATGCATAAAACTAGATATTGGAAAAACAAAATCTCCTTTAAGAATCATAAAGCATATTTCTTGATTTGATGGATCGTTGATCGATCTTGTACAATATTACATGCAACATGCACCGATTGGTCAAAACCATAGTGGTGTTTTTAATTAGTGCAGCGTCCATAATGGCACAATGGATGTGAAAATTCGATCACATCAGTCTATATCTCTTTTCAGTTTGTTTCTTTCTTCCTATTTATCAATAATAATAATAATAATAATAAATCTAAAATGATGGTTGATGATAACACCTCGATCAATATTGGTACGCCACCATTCTGCTTGCTTGGAAATTTCATTGGTTCATACTTCAAATTCCCATCATTTCTTCTCAAACTTCTTTTCAGCAGTGCATAGATGGGTCGCCCCAGCCCCAGCCCCAGCCATGATATATATATTTCTCTACCAGAAAAAAGAACAACCCTAATATATTGGCTCCTATTGCAACCAGAGATTGCTTTGCCCCCATCTCAATTATGCTACCGTAAAGCCAAGACTACCCAAAGAGCTGTGCATGGTTCCACCATTCACATATATACAATACAACTCAGAACTGCATAAACAACTTATACAACCTATATAAAGTACCTCGCCTGCACTACAAATGATCATGATGCAAATTAATCCATAACAACGCTTAGACTTTTCTTTTAAAATTTTGGATCCTCCAGTTATATATTCCGTGCCAATATTAAGCTTCCCAGAATCACGTCATTTTGGACCCTAATCTAACTATGTCGGTAGCTCCAATACAAACACGAAATCTTACAGAAGATCGAACCCAATAACGTATCTAGCAAAAACCATTAAGTACTCTTTCCGTTCTTGCACTTAATTCTCATTACTTAGCTAGACTGTTTTATAACTGTAAGCACATCAACAAGGAATAAATGTAAAGAGGTCTACTTTCGGATATTCAAACGGAAAACGGCTACCATGTAAGGCTCTGTACGGACTATGATATTGAGTTAGGCCAAAAAGAAAGAAAAAGAAAAGGTTGAGAGGGCATGCGTGAGAGAGAAGATGAGCACCACCAGCAATGACTGAGAACAATCTGTCAGGGGCCCCTGCACGTGCACCTTTGCTTCATTTCTTAGTTTCATGAGAGGATTTTTATAGTTGTGAATTGGAATGCAACTAACAACCTATAAAAGGCTATACAACTCATGTAGGGTTTGATATATACAAGAGAATCCAACCTAGAAAAGAAAATATCTTCCCAATTCTAATCATATTAAATCAGTCCAATAGCCTGATTTTAATCACAATTTGATTATATGAATCATTATTAGGATAATATCAATAGATTTTAGACAAGCTAAGCTAGAAAGCTTATAGTTATGGACAAAAGGTTATCGATTTTATGAGAGTGGTGTCTCGTTTCACTTAAATGATGTCATATGTCAAATTAAGTTTACATGAAACCTACATGAATTAAAAATCTATTATATGTTGAAAAGAATTTAAATACAATGATACACCATGTCAACATTATCGATCAAATAATTTTTTATTATGGAGAACCGAATTTCAATAGGTTGGAGACAACTAAACAAGCACCCGGCTAAGGGCAATGGATGAAACGTCATGGGAAACTGAAACTCATCTGGATTTGGTATGTGGGGTTTCACCCTCATCCCTGTGGATTGTGGTATTTGAATAAACATCAAGGAAATAACTAAAAGGGAAGACATGTGTTGGCAATCCCGATGTAATAAGAACACTTCTTGGATCTTGAAAGAGAACAATGACACAAAGCATGGAATGGTATGGAATGAAGGAATAAAGGGCTCTCTTCCCCTTCTTTCTTCTGATAAAAGCCAAGACCAGAACCATGAACTCTCCCTGTCCCTCTCACTTACCCCAGTGGCAACTGGCAAGTAATTTAGGTTAAAACAAAAACAAAAGCACCCTCCCCTTTCCTCTTTTCTTTTTTGTTTTATTTTACTGTAGAAAAAGCACATTCGATATTCCCTCGGCTTCTTTTTCGAATTTGTTAATGGAGACGGATACCTTGCAAACAAAGGGGGTCGTGTTCCTAAATCTCTTACTTTCAACACCGTCACACCACTTTGACTCCTAATTCTAGTCATATACAGGACTCATTTTCAGCAATGGATATCATTGGGTATATGACACATATAAATAAGTCTGATGGCAACCTCTCACACGTCTATAATACACTAAATTGAAGAGAAAAAAATTGTAAATGGAACACAAGATGAAGCATTGATTCAATAAATAAGAAATTCTGGGTCATTGATTTTGACAGAGGAAAACCCTACTACAGCTCTCCTACTTTCATTTGACAGGAGTTAGATTCACATTTCTCTTTTGGTTATCAGAAGTTTGTTGTCCAGTTCATATGATTCAACTGGGGCTGCTGATACGCCTGTGCCCCAGGAGCAGCTGCGGCCACCCCCACTCCGACATTGCCAGGCATAGCAGGGCCCATATGGTGCGGACTGGCCATTGCAGCTGGCTGAGGAGGATGGTACATTCCTGGGAATTGCATGTGCGAAGATTGTGCTGCAGCTGCATTAAAGGAAGCGTGGCCGGCGTGGGACGGCATATAAGGAGCATGAGGTGTTTGCCCAGGCATGTTGTAGTATGGAGTGGATTGCATTCCTGGATGCTCCCTTGGGTTCTGAATCCAAATCTCTGATGTCTCCGCCTGTAAAATATACAACCACAAATGAGTAATCGATACAAATGTGAGATGTTAAACCCCTCAAGTTAAGCACCACCATTAACAACAATCACGCTACCTCTCATTCAACCTTTATTCAATCAATGTAATGAATGATTTTATTTTGGAATTAAATCCCCTTACAGCATATGGTGAATATTACCTGTGGATTTGGAACATAAAGATTGCCATCTTTGTACTTCATTCTTGATGAATCTTCGAGTCCAGTGGCACCTCCAACTACACCAGGGGCATTCATTGCATAACCTGCTGGGTTAGTAAAATTTCCAAACCCAGTGGGACTTCCAGCAGGGACGGGCTTAAATTGCTGAACTCCATACTTGAGGCTGTTTGCATTTAGGTGGGAACCACCTCCAGGCATCAGCAAGTAGCTGTTGCCATTAGACATGTGAGGATAGGCAGGATTATTGGAATAGCCGGGCACAGCCATTGGTGGAACATATACTGGTGAGATAAACTGACGATATGGCATAAGATTAGCATAATGTGAAACATGAACTTGTGGGTACATCTGCGCCACATGCGGTGGTTGCTGTTGTACCATGGCAACTGTTGATGCAGGAATACTGTTGGCATTATGTGAACTCAAAGACTGTAATTAGAGGGAAAAATGCATCAGTGAGATTCAATTCACAAGATATATCAGGGTTAGGTAGAGGCAGAACATGTGAGCAAATATTTCGTGTCTAGAGGTATTTATCAAACTTTGCCAAAAAGAAGAAGAGATTTATCAAAACCCCACAGAACCATAATCACATAACATTACATTATTTAATGCAGTCAGCCTATCAAAGCAAAAACTATTAATCTGAATGATGTATAAATCTTAATAAGCCAAAATTTGTTTGTATCCCAAAACTACAGAATATGGACAAGGGAAAGCTAACTTTCCCTTCAGAAATGATTTAAAACATACCAGTAATACAAGATTTTTATTACACGTGCCCCAAAATATATGAATAGATTGAGATGTAATCCCAAAGGATGTATCAAAAAGAACAGTAATGATTCAAACAATAGGTTCATTATGTAGTAGTGATTCAAACAACAGGGTTCGTTATCTAGGATGTGTATAAATGAAATGTGTAAGACCTTCCCAAGGACTCAAATCACAAAGGTATCAGGCATCAGTGCTAACATATTCAGAGGCATTTCTAAAACCTGTATGCAACACTGTTACCTACAGATCATAATAATTTAACCACTCAAAACATACCTCCTGAGGAGATGGTAGACCCTGTCCACGAACACTTTCATCCATACTGGGTCTGTAATAAGGTATATCATAACCAGTCTGAGGATCAAATGCCTGCTTTGCAAACAGGAAAAGTGTCAGAAGAGATAATCACTAGGCCTTATAATGATAGCACACAATAAGACAAGACATCAAACGTCATTGCTGGCTAGTGAAATTGCAGAGGTTACACTCATCATATAGGTACACACACAAACTTGGCAAATGGGACAATTGATTGAGGTGCAAAGGATCTGGAACTCACCGTAAAACCTTGTAACTCTGGTGGATCTTGGTGCTGCGAATCTGAAGGTGCAAAGGATGGACTGTTGTCTCGAACCAAACCAATATCTGCATAATTGTCCAAACTCTGAGGACTTGAGGTCTCTTTTTTCTCAGGCAAATGCTCAGGCACTGCAGACGGTGCCGAAAAATCAGATCCAGAATTTCTAACTTGGTCATCTAATAAATCTACTGGCTTCGTGCCGGAAGCCTCATCACCACGCGACTCGGGAACTGATGTTGACAAACTGCAAGAGAGATTCATACATAAGCCGAACCGAATTAGCCACATACAGCGATACAGCATTTTATAGATATTAACAACAAATTTCTTAAAACTACATCTGTACACGTTTTATGCACTTGTTTTTTTTTTTTGGGAAAGGTTTTATGCACTTGTTTCATTGTAGTAGAACAACCGAAAAGCCTGAATGTCCAAAATGTTTAATATAAAATGAATCTTCATATATCAGATTTACCAAACTCAACTCACCAAATTTGAACAATTACTTACTATAGTTAAAAAGAATAACACATACCTTGCTGGAGGTTCCCTGTTCAACTCCTCCGCAGCTCCAGCTTGAAATCCGTTAACTGTGTTTCCTGTTGAATCAAACTCTGTCCCCAAGCTTCCAAAGGTTAGCCGAAAACGGTCACTCTCAGGGACTCTAATATTTTGCGCTATCACAACATTACAGTTCTCATATATATTTACTCGGGCAAGCTTATCTTGCAACTTAGCCGCTTCTGACTCTGAGACCTTTGAATCATCAGAAAGAGGAGAAGCAGATTTTGTTGGTGTTCCAATGACTCCAGGATTATTAGGGCTTGGCTTCTGACTTGATTTAGGTTTCCACTCCTTGTTAGGCTGGGAAGCTGCATCTGGAAACATGATTAATACTCTAGCAGACTTTTAGAAAAAAGAATGTCTCTGGAAGGGAATACCAACTTCTCAATCTAAACATAAAAATGTATTTTGGATAAGAAAAACAAAAGAGATAACAAAATAAAACGGATTCCTTTTTCAAACAAATAAAACAGTACTTCAATGGTAATACAATAATTTTTTGCAGGGACATAATAAAATTCCACATTGTTTCAGCTTTGCCAGAGGTACGTGATGATTTCCCACCTCCAAATTTTTTTTTTAAAATCAGTTACGTCGGGAAAGGCAGAAGCTTCTGCTTTGTTCCAACATACTTTGTTATTAAATTTCTCATGCAAGAACATATTCATTTTTATGAGGATCTCCATTAACATTTAGATCATTCTTAAAGCAAGTGGAGTAGTATACCTTTCTGATGACCCACAGGTTGTTGATGCGCCCTGACATTGTGCTGATTACTTACGAAAGATCTGCTGACCGGCATGCTAGGCATCGTAGATTCAGAAGTTTGGCTGAGTTGATCAGGTTTAGAGATACCAGTGAAAGATCTAAATGATTCTGCAGAGCCCTCTTTTCCCAAAAGTGAATTAGAGAAAGAACTACTTGGTACAGCTGACTTGGAGTTGTCAGAAGACTGTTTCCGAACACCAACCACCCCAACTTCGCGCTTAATTGCACCAACAGAAGCAGATAGTCTAGAATCAGGAGACGGCACATGAACAGGATCTGTGGACGAGGAATACACCCCAATAACAGAAGTGCTTGATGCAGAATTTGGTTGGGAGTTGTTTGGTTTCCCTGCTTGTACCCGTGAAACTGAATTTGGAAGAGCAACTCGCTTCTCCACTAATGTCTCCTTTCTAATCGTACCAGTTGAATTAGCAACGTTCGTTCTAATTCGAGAATCAGTTTGCCCATTCAATGCTTGTGAGGAATGCTGTCTATTAGATGGCTTTTGACTGCTTGAATTTCCTGTTTGGCTGAAAGCAGAGTAAAACAAACAACATAAATGCTACATTGATCGAACAGTTTGCACATGGTGCATAATAAATATGCAGCAAAGATTATATTATATCAATATTATCTAATTACTTGATAAAACAAAACTCAGTTTCCTTACTTTGCCTATCCAATCCCATAGGTCACTTTATCCTCGAGTTTAAGAAAAAGAAAAAATAATCACAACCCATCACATCTGCTTATACCAAATCCTAAAAGGCCGACCTTCAATGGGTCAAAAAACACCGTTACTCAGAATGCTGCAAGTTAGCAAAACCTCCTCTCCTTGATATTTCACCTTTTGTTTTGTATAACAACTATATGGCAAACAAATTCTATTAATGATTACACTACCTTTTAATCCAGCAAATAAAGACAATTGTTCATAACCTATGATATGTTCTGGCAATGTAATAGGCATATAATGAAGACTAAATATAGGGACACTCCTTAAAGAAACACAAGACTAAACATACCCCTTCTCAGAAACATTTGAAATCGCTTGCTCGTTGGTGGATGTAGTACATTGAGGTGAAGCAGGCTTAACTTCTCCATCCATATTTTGGTTAGCTCTGTTGTCTCTCACAACACGAAACTCTCTGCTGATTCCTGTACATAAGATTCAATAATCAACTAGTAATTCAAAGAAACATGAAGTAAAACAGTTGAAAGTCCACAACAACTTCAAACGTTTTTTGGAAACACCAAATGTAAAAGGAACTCTAAATGAAAATACCATAGAACAAATGGCAGTACAAAGTTACCAATAGATATGATCACACCCTGTTCGGAATTGCTTTTTAACAGGAAGCTTGTGCTTTCCACTTCAAGGAGGCCAAAAACATATTTGCATACTTTTTGCCAGGCCTTTGTAAGCTTAGATGCTTTTAAAGTTATTCAAGAGTTTTTTTTTTCAGAAGCTACTGATGCTTTTGCTTTTATTGCACAATAATCCTCTCTACTATAGTAATCATCTATTGTTTTCTAATTCCCTCCCTCACAATTTGGTAATTTTCAACTTTCACAACACTTAACAAGTTTATAGCAAACACTCTGACCGGTACATCTTCTCATTTTCAGTATATGGGATATTAACAAAACAGTAGTACAAACACTTTTTTTTTCATAGACTTTTTTACCAATCCTTTTAACCAAAACGAGCCTTAGTTGAATCAGAAGAATTTAACAAACCGAGTCTAGGTCGACAGTGAAAAGATGAATTGGCTTTAATCTTGGCCCCCAAACCAAAACTATCTTTATCTTCCCCCTGCCTTTCTCCACTACTACTGATCCCATCTGCATCATTCCCCACAAACCAATTTGTATTTCAAGCTATCTTCTTTTTTCCTTAAAGACAAAACACTTCTGCTGGCAACTTTTTTTTGGGATGCAGCAATGGTTAGAAAGTTGGAGCACATATAATGCCTATCAGAACCAGTACTGTAGACTCCTCATACTAGTCTCCCTTTAGTGTACATGGAGAAGGTGTGGTCCTTGTTCTCTTGCTGCCACGTGCTACTCTCTTCCCCATTTCCATTCTTTGCATCATACACTACAACCCTCTGCTACCCAAATTCAGCGGGGTGGCTAAATTATCTTGCCACCAACAGAGGTGAAGTATTAACCAAGACGCACTCCTCTCCCACCTTATTGGTTGCAGGTGGATTGAAACCAGACCATGCAATCCAAGATCTAAATAAATTTGAAAAATATACTGTTCTCCTACTAGTTTCCATATATCCTCAACGCATTACCTAATTTCTTTTCTTGGGCTACTGCAAATTGAAAAGGTATCCAATGATTGCCATCCAACTACCATAACTGACAATCATTCCATTTATAACCGGACTCTATTTCGAGAGAAATAGTCGATGAGGGTTTCAAGAGAGCACCTACAGTAATTACACATTTTCAACAGATAAATTCTTCTTGTTTCAGAAGAGATGAAGAATAATCTTGTTTAGTACCCAAAAGAACATCCAAAATTTGTAAAATAAAATATGCCACCTCTTCCTCCCACCACCATGCAATCCCATCTGTCACTTTCTATAGATGTTTTCCTCTCTCAAGGTTTGGAAGATTCAATCAAGCTGCAGCCACAGTATAGGACATCTTATGAATGCTCTATTTTCAAGCTGTGACCACCTACTGTTACATGAGACAGCAAAATTGTTTTATATTTTCTAGTATTCTACTTTGTTTTCATCATGATATCACAGCATAAGTTTCTCTGACATTGTGGTATTTCATAGGATCACCGGCCAGAACTTCATAGATTAGTTTTGCGGCCTCTCAGTTTCTAACCGTTACCTCCTACAGCACTATGATGTCGTCTCTATGCCCATAACTATGTAACTTCACTACTTGGAGATAAGACTCTTTTGTTCAAGTACTTTCCAACCCAGATTGTTGAATGATTTACTTGGAACCTTTCTAATCCTGCTATCCATCACCACGTCATTCAAACATCTACCTTCATCGAAAAAATTCACAATCCACTCTCAATGATCTTAGCAGCTCCTTGTAATCCTTGACACTTGCAACATGAACCTATACATTCCATCTTCAATTTTTGTGGAAAACCCTTTATCCTTGTCTGTGGTTCTACCATCCTTACACCAGGGTAATATAAAGAAGCATAAAAATAGGTGAATAGACCCTGGAGTTCCCTAATTTAGATACAGATCAGGCTATGTTTTCATACAACAACCATGTACCATGCTGAATGCATTCATCTTTCATTACCCACTTCTTCATAAGACACAAAAGTATGTTCTTATAAAATATGCAAACCTAAACTTAAAGTTGCCTAGCAATCCACTAAAAACAAAACATCCATATAAAGTCAATTAGCAACTCAAGAAACAACTATAAGTTCATGAAATTTTGAAACAAAAGATAGACAGTATATAGATATAGATACATGCATAAAATGAATGTATCAAAAGAAAAAAAAATTAAGAACAACTCTATAATGAAATCAGGGGAAAAATGAATTACCAGGTAAACCCCTGCGCACATAACCTCCTCTTCTAACACTACGATCAGAAAATGAATTATGTCTTGGTCCTTGACCTGCACTCTCAAAATGTCTTCTTGGCTCAACATTTCGATCAGAAAATGAATTAGATTTTGGTCCTTGACCTGCACTGTCAAAATGTCTTCTAGGCTCGACATTACGATCAGAAATTGTATTTGATCTAGGTCCTTGACCTGCACTCTCAAAATGTCTTTTAGGCTCCACAACACGATCCGAAATTGTATTTGATCTTGGTCCTTGACCAGCACTCTCAAAATGTCTTCTCGGCTCGGTAGGAACCTTTTGCCCGATACTCTAAAGGCATCAATACACTAAATCAGTTAAAAGGTTTGCATTGATAAAAATATACTAATCTTAATTACAAATAGAAACCTAATGAATCCTATAACACCACAACTTTCTCCCAAATAATGAAACAAAAGGGATTTGTGAAGCATTTACAGTGTAGGCAACAGTTGAGTAAAGTGAAGTAATAGTTTCAGTTGGGAGAAGTAACAAATTGCTTGGAAAATTGAAATGATAAAGATTACTCTGGAGTCCATAAAATTGATTTCCAAACACTAATCCTACCCTCATATAATAATCAGTTGATTTCACTCACACAACACCCCCCCCCCCAAAAAAAAGGACAAGTTTGAGTCATTATTTGAGCTAGATTAGACATTACTATGAGCTATGAGGGGTGATCGTATACTACAAAACAGATCATTTTAGTAACATCATGTGGTATCAGTTTCCTGGGGATCAGTTTGGTGAGAAAACAGTCCAATTCAATGATATGAGGCACAAAATAAGATAGAAACTCGTATTAAAGGTAGAATATAGGGTTTGTCTATTAACGGGTCATTTAAATTAAGTAAGTGTCTAAAATGCATCACACGCCCTTATTTTGGAAAGAGTTAATATCTCCATAAACAAAAAGAATTTTGTACATCAACTAGTGTTCATTATCTGACATATGAACAGTAATGTATTAGCCAAACCAAAATATACCTTAGGTGACACGTCCTTCTTTTTGTCTCTTTTTCTCTTCACCTCATGAAATGGGTCTGAGTAAAAACAAGTAAGCAGAATAATAGTAAGAAAACTACACAGATATATTGTTCATAAAATAAGCTTTACACAACCTAAAGGTTTTACACAATGAATAATGAAGCTGTATGAACAGGTTTATGAATTAGAGCAACAATATGGTTTAGTACAAAGCATATACGCATGTATTCTTATAAAGAAACTTCTAATGAAAGGAAATAGACAAGGTGCAGAAGTACGGACTCCAACTAAAAATTTCAGTCAAGCTATCTATAGAATCAAAAATTTCACCAAGCCATTTACCACACTAGATAAAGATTGGTCACAACATAGAAATTCACTAAAAATGCACTCATCATTTTTTTTTTCCTGCATAATCAGAGTCGAAGGACACAAACCCCTAGGCAATTAAAAACTCAAAAATGGTCACAATTTGAACTCCATGTTGTCACTAAATTCAACCAAAACAACTCGAGTTCAAGACGGAACCTTTACACCGGAATACCCTCCTTAACACAACCACTGACTTCCACATTCCACAGACCAACTCCGAAACTCAATAATCAACTCATAAAACCAAAACCTATCAGTCTATTCCAACATGAACTCAGAATCAACCACTACAACCAAAATGGTACCCTCAGTAGGAACAAAACCCACCTCAAGATGACAAAAACAGACAAAACCCATGAACAGGGGCAGAGCAAAAGCTGACCTTGGTTGAGTAATTTCTGGGCAGTTTCATTAGGATCCATATCGGTCTCTTTGAGAGCCAAATAGATATCAATATCAGAGTGATTGCCCACTATTTCTTTGATGGATTGGATGGTTTTCCTCACTCCGGCGGAGATTATCTGAGTCCCACCACCTTCGATTCGCGACCCAGAGACCATCGCTAACTTATTCTGTCCCCGAAATTAAAAATTGAAAAAGAAGAAGGAAACCCCAATATTATATATAATATATATCTAGGTCGGAAGCAAAACCCTAATGTAGCAGAGGGTGGGTGAGAGCGAGGAGGGGCTAGGGTTTTGGGTGCATTTAGAATGAGAAAGGCGAGAGAGAGAGAGAAGGGTTTTGAAAACGTTTTTACCACTCAAAGACTTTCGCTGCTCTTGAAATTTTAATTATTGGAGATTTTTTTTTTTTAGCCCCTCATCATTGGGGTGAATTACGGGACCGCACACTGTAGGGTTTTGGGATTTAAATGCCGATTACCGAATTTACCTCTTTCCAGTCTATCGTTTTACACTTGGATTTAGCTTTCCAACGTACTGAAGGCAAGAAGGGTATTATAGTCATTGCAACAGGAATTGATATTAACCTTTTTAGTGAATTATGACGATGGATCGATTCATAATGAGTGTAATTATACATAATGACATAACCGTTAAAAACGAGACAAAAATAAGAACTATATAATTGATTTCATATTCACTCATGTAATGAAAAAAAAAATACATAATTTATGAGTGACTATCGATTCATAATGAGTGGAATTGCAATTTGCAAATAATGACATAACCGTCATAAACGCGAAAAAATAATAACTACATAATTGATTTTTTTTTTTATCTGAACTACATAATTGATTTTATATTCACTCATATATTTGTAAGGGGAAATATCACCAATGGTCACTGAGTTATGACTTATTCGACACTTAACTCACTGTATTTTCAAAAATATCACTTAACTCACTCAGTTTTACATCCGTCTTTCACTTAACTTACTGCCGTTAATTCTACCGTTAGAAGCCGTTAAAATTGAGGGTATATTTGTCAAAACACTTAAAAATCATTTTTAACTTAAAAAAACTACATTTATTAGACTTTTTTTCAATTTTTTTAAATTTCTGAAATTTCTAATAAAAAAGGATTTTTTTAACTTAAATATAATTTGAAAAAAATTGTCTTTTTTTTTAAAAAAAAAAAGTTAGAAATGTATTTTTTTAGTGTTTAGATAAATATACCCTCAATTTACATTTATTAGACTTTTTTCAATTTTTTAAATTTATGAGATTTCTAATAACAAATGATTTTTTTAACTTAAATACAATTTGAAAAAAAAAATGTCTTTTTTTTTTTAAAAAAAAAGTTAGAAATGCATTTTTTTAGTGTTTAGACAAATATACCCTCAATTTTAATAGCTTTTAACGGCAAAATTAACGACAGTGAGTTAAGTGAAAGACGGATGTAAAACTGAGTGAGTTAAGTGATATTGTTGAAAATACAGTGAGTTAAGTGTCGAATAAGTCATAACTCAGTGACCATTGGTGATGTTTTCCCTATTTATAATATTAAAACTCATAGCTCAAAATGTCTCATTAATCATTGGTTTACATGTAAATGTATAACGGACCTAACTCCAAAGCACGGCCCAAACGATCAAGACAACACATATCCCATAAACCACTTGGATCTCATATCAAAACCGAGCACCTACCCAAAGTACCCAGGTCCCAAATCCCAAATCCAATCCAAAACAATTCACACGCTTTCAGGTTTAGCAAACGACAACTATTAGGAGATACCATTGTTGCACTAGAGACCAATTCACATTCAACCATCGATGAACATCCGAATTAGTCAAGACTCAGAAGCCCGTCAACCCCAACAAGACTCACCATACCGATTTCACTTCAATACAAGGCAAACGCGTTTGGATCCACAATTGCCGCATGCAGTGACACCTCCGAATAAGAACAAGCAAGCCACGGCCAAGCACTGCAAAGGAGCACCAGTGACAATCCTACATGCCTTGGTTCTCAACCACTAACTAAACTAGAAGGGTTAGCCGCCTTCTACTCTACTTGAAACTCTAATAAAGTTTTTTAAACTTGTAATAATGAACATGTACATCATTCTATTTTGTCATTTGTCAATGTTTGGCCATTATAGTAATTTATTTTCTACCTTCCTAAGAAACATGCATTAAAATTCATATTCACTTTGTCAACTACATTAACAGCACTCCATTGAAATATTCAACTAGTTCCCTTGGAGCAACTTTAATATAGATTTCAAAATTCATGTGCCAAAGTAGAATTTATTATCTAAGTGGCAATCTCTCTTTATGCAGATCTTAATTGACAACATCAACAATGTGTTTGCAAACCGTTGGCGCATCAAACTTTTTGTTTAGGATATCAAATGTATGGCAAATCAATTTCAAGATATCGAGTTCAAACACATGGCAATAAGCAAATTTTGTAGTTGATGCACTAGCAAATTTGGAACATTCAATTGGGATTGCAAGTTGGAATCATATTTGACCGAAAGAACTTTGATCTTCTTGGTTTAGATTATATTAGGGGGTTTTCTTTGTAAACTTTCTTTTATTCAATCGGGAAAAAAAAAAAAAGTATCAACTCCAAATCTCTAACCCATATATCTTTCTGCAAGCTTCAATCCAAGAGCGAGAAGAGAAAAAGAAATACCATGAAAGCATATGAGTTTCATCTGCCATATACACATCAGCAATAACAATTCCACTAGAGTGAAATTTTCTATCAAAACTATTTAAAATAAAACACCTGACAAATAGCATATAGGTTGGAGTTGCTCTTGTGACCTCATTGTCATGTTTTTAATTTCGAAAATCCAAAAAAATCAAATAGATGGTATGAGCAAGAGGCCACGTGTCATTTGGGGGGGGGGGGAAATCCTTTAATGAAAAAACAAAAGGGAATAAATTCAATATGTCAATTGGACCAGGCCTACGAAAGACTAACTGAAGACCAATTATATGTCCAACCTTATACTAAATATAGGCCCAACCTTATACTAAATATAGGCCCAGGTTAAATTCCCCAAAATCCAACAGGCCCAATTTTTGCCTCGAGTGGAGAATGAGCAAGCAAAATCCGAACAAGGTCAAACAAAATGCGATAGCATGTTGGTCAGACTCATCAGAGCACAAAATTTTAGAATCGTTTACTGGCAGCAGGGACATTGCATTTCAGATGGAAAAACTGAGAGCAAGTTGCTCTATGAGTAATATGAAAAGTATCTATCATTAAACTGAAATTTTTTCATTCTGGTGAGAAAACATTTCTCATCAGAACCATTGTCCACACCCATTCACCAAATTCCCAAGAAACTAACATTTAACGAAAAAGAAAAGAAAAATTAAAAAAGAAACCCATAATTCACAAAGATATATTCAACCAAAGTAAGTAACCGGGACATAGTTGCTACATGAAAGCTTTTCTGATGAGATTTGAGCCTAAGAACATACAGCTGCTTTAAATGTCATTTTCAAGAGGAATGCAATTGCCATGCACCGCCATGTCAAAGATGTGCTAACTTCTAAGTCATAAGTACTGCTCCTGAATCCTGGCCCTATTCTCTTCCCACCACAATCTCGCATGCATTTCACCAAACTTTTCTCGGCTGCATAATAACAGAACGCAATTACTTAACATCCACAATAATAAAGTAATTTTTTTTATTTCCATCCTCTAACCTAAACACAATTACTTAACATCCACAATAATAAAGCTAAGTACCTGAACCGGACACGTCTGAGCTCCCGACCACCACCTGGCAATGCTCTGATAGTGATGTACACTCCTGGTTCATCCTGCTCAACCCATTCAGTCTCCATATCGCTGGCATTGCTAATTGAAACCTCTGAGCGATCTGCCTCTGAACTACTCCTTATAGAACCATCTATTGATGACGACTCAGTTTTGACTCCACTTATGCTGGAAAGTTTAGGTGTTGAAGCTAAACCACTGGTGTCACAGTAGTGACGGGATTGCATTGGATGGTGATCAAGTGAATCTGATGAAGAGTACCCCACGCCCATTGGCCGGTGGAAGTTGCGGGGCAGGCGTTCTTTGCTCATCGGGGGAGTCACAGGACTTTCCCTAGAAGATTCAACCTTTGAACTCTGAAAAAGAGGGGGAAAGAAGTATTTTAAACAATACAAAATAATCCAGTTGAGCCACTTATATATTTGTAAAAATCCATCCATCCAATTGTTCAACAAAGCTTATGGTGTTAAGGCAATAAAAAAAATTTATGAATAAAGTATCAGAGAGAGGAGGGAGGGAGGGGAGGTCGCCATCGTAGAAAAAAGAATGAATACTTGCGAAAAGAAACTTGTTTGACCAAACCTAACCTTGCATCAAGAAGAAACTTTAAATATACATTTGGGGTAAGCTCACCTCATCTTCATCTCTAGGTGGGGTTGGAAGTGGGACTTCTTGGTGATTGAACCTTTGCACATTGTATAATTCCATGACCTTGTCATAATTCTCTGCCCACCACCTCTGAGCTTGCCATTTGTTAAACAGTTCCCGGCTGGTCAAATTACAAACCAATGATTAGCAGGTTTATAAGAAATTACGAGAACATGTCTAACAACAAGATAAGCAACTAAACATAATTCCTGCGGATTCTAGTGCAGCATCTAGCAATTACTTGTTCAGGCTTCAGAGTGAGATTACAGGACAAATCAAAATTAATTCAAGCAAACAGAACTGATGCCATTGCTGGCAAATAAGGACCAAGTTGTGCCAATTATGACTGGAACTAAGACTGCTAATACTTTTGACCCATAATTTGATGACCGACAAAAGAAGAAAAGTTACAACTTACAACCAAAAACTACCACAGAATTCTCACTCATGACAACCAGTTAAATAGCATGATCAAAACATAAAGTTTTAACAGTGGAATCTGTGCATGATACGAAGATGCAATGCAATAGACATCTAGGTTGTTTTATATGTTCTTAAAAACTGCTCCCCACATTATGCTACCTTTAGAATGACTGGAAAAAACCAAAGCACCCACCACTGGCACTAAATATTATACAAACACCGTCCCCTCTGTAGCACGGATGCCAAAAATATCAGAGCTTAATGAATTCAACTATTAATTTATCAAATTCTTGGAGATGGGGATCTTATTTTCTTCTATACTGTTTTTGAGTTCTAAACAGAGATGTATGGAAATGGAACAAAGCTAAGCCTCACCCAAATTTAAGGTCCAGAGAGAGGGAGTTACAAATTTAAGGGTCAAATAATAATGTCTTTCTCCTTGACACCACATCCAAGACCCAAGTCTAGTCAGGAATGATCAAGAGAATGAACTAAGTAGCCTCATATCTGTGTGGACGTCGAGCTGAGTCATCAAACACTGGTAGTCTGGTAGATGAATGAAGCAAAGAGAGGAGATGACTATCCCCAGGTCAGTGCTCATAGGGTGGGCTAACAAAAAAGTTAGGTCTTACAAACATGGTAAATTGTTATGACCCCAAAATCTAAAAATCTTTCACTCATTGACAGCTTTAGCTTTTGAAAAGTATTAGCCCGAAATTAAAGTGAGAAGTAGCAATTTACATGACTACTACACTTAATTCCAACTACAAAGGACAATGTCACAAAAGTTCAACCCCAATCAACATCCCCACACTAAAAACAAGTAATCACACTCAAAAGGAATCAGAAGCTATACTTCCAGATCAAGAACAACAGCACAAGTCCAACACACAAAGGACAAAACAACACAGGGAATCAGATATCACTACCACCACATCACAATTCCAAATTATGTCATCATCATCACGCAATTCACACTCCACCAAAACCAATAATCTCCACCATCACATACAACTCGAAAAACAAAGCAAAAAAAAAGCTACCTGAATCGAATGCGCTTCAGATCATTTCCTCCTTGGGGCAGAGAAACAAAAGTGATGAGCACACCAGGCTCCACTTGCGCTTCCCATTCCTTCGGCTCATCATCCTCCATCAACACCACAGACTCAGTCCTCCCACTCACCGACGCCGGCGTCCCTTCGCCGCTCGAAAGCGCCTTCAGCCTGCTCTCCATCTCCTTCCCCCACAGCCTCGGCGTCGAATTCGAGCTCCCGGTTCTCCGGTACGAGCAGTGGAACTTCGCCGACTCCGACGCCGTATCGGAATCCGCACAGTTCCGGTTGCGGTGATCCCCGCACGGCCTCGAACACGGCTTGCAGTTCTTGTAGGCTCCCGAGGCCTTCAATGCCATGTCCTTGATCTGAAAACGAACACAAACTCTCAATCAACTCCATCGTTTTGCTCAACAACACTGACCACAAACTATAGAGAATCAATTCGGATTTTACCTGAGCGGTGAGGGCCTTGAGAGCTTGCTTCGTCCTCGGAGTGGCGACAACGCCGTCGTCGTCATCCTGGTGCGGCAGAGATCCATTGTTGAGCTGCTTGGAGGAGCAGGAAATACACGTCAGCATCTCGGAATCGGAATTGAATCTAGGATTGAGCCACAGTTAGAGCCGGAGCTAATAAGCTGAGGATCTCATTCTCGGTGAAGAATTTGATCTCAAACAAACCAACCTCCACATAATGAGTGAGAGAGAGAGTGGCCTCGGTATTGTATAGTAGTGGGCTATGGAGTCTGGTGCGTTACACTCATAGTCTTCTCACAGTGACAGATAAGCGGAGAGAGGGGGGGGGGAGGGGTGGGTTCAGGTGACCGTTAAAGAATGAAAGACGACAAGGGGTGGCGATTTGGGAGGGCCTCTGTTTTGGTTTTGGATCGGAATGACTTGGAAAACTTATACCACCTAGAGATAAAATAGATAGAAAGGAATTGACTCTTTGAGTATCTGTCACTCTCTTTCTCTTTTTGTGGCTTCCTGGGGACATTGAGATTTGGGCAAAAGGGATGGTGGGAGGAGGTTAGTAATAAATTACGGATATTAATACTTGCTTATTATTTGTAATTATTTGCAGAATTTGCCCGTTAATTTTTCGTGGTTGTCGAATTTTCAGACCTTGAGCCTCAAAATGTCCATTTTGGTCCTTCAACTTTGTGGCGTTTGCGTGTCTCTTTATACACCGTGATCAAAATGAATAGCTTTTATGATCTATTATGCTTGAAATGAATGTTATCGAAAAATGATATTAATGGTTACCGATGATTGTTCCAGTGATAATAAATTCTAATTTTTTATATGTATAACCGTAAAACAAATTTGATAAATTATGGAAAATATTTTATTAGTTGATAAATTACGACATAAAAGCTGTCACAAAATTAAGTAACGACAAATATTTACTTTTGATAAAATCTTTTGAACAGATCTTTCAGTTGCGATTTTATGTTGATAACGACAATTATTTATTTTTATCAGGATTAAATCATCATTGAATTAGATCGTTTGTTGAGTTGGATTGTACGTACGATTCTTTGTCTTCTTTCGGTCTACTTTTCTTTGTCAGTGGTGTTCACCTGGTCAGTTGCTGACCAAAGAATTTATGCTCAATAACCCTTAGATTTACATCCAATGGTGGAAAACAAAACACCTCAACAGGGTATGTAGTTACTCTAATGAGTTTCCTAAACCAACCACAATCTCAAGAGAGTCGAAAAAAGTAAACCGAAAGAAGACAAACATTTGTGAAATCCAGCTCGATAAAGATTTTTCTTAAAAAAATATCTAATTCAATGATGATATAAATATTGATAAAAGTAAATAGTTGTCGTTATCAACTTAAAATCGCGATCATCCGTTTAAATATTTTATCAAAAGTAAGAACTTGTCGTTACTAGATGTTGTGGCAAATTTTATATCGTAACTGACATAATTTATCGACTAATAAAATATCTCACAGGATTTATCAAACTCGTTTTACAATTATGCATATAAAAAGTTAGGATTTGTTATCATTGAACATTCAGTATTAATATCATTCTTTGATAATATTCATTTCAAGCATAAGAAATCATGTTATCTTTGTGCAAGCTATTTATTTTAATCATCTTAGGATGATGTTTATATACATCCACACAAACACTGTGAAACACCACATAGTTCAAGGATCTCAAGAGGGTATTTAGTTACTCTAATGAGTTTCCTAAGCCAATAGAGAGTTACAAAGAAACAGTGGTGTTCACCTGGTTAGTTGCTGACCAAAGAATTTATGCTCAATAACCCTTAGATTTACATCCAATGGTGGAAAATAAAACACCTCAACTTAATAATAATTCTCTCTGCCATTGGATTTACATCCAATGGTGGTTGAGCATTATTTTCTTGATCAATAACTGACCAAGTGAATATTTTCGTAAGTCCAACAACTAAACTGCAAAACCCACACAAATTTCAGTGACCAAAACGCAATATATAAAAGTTTAATAAACAAAACGGAAACGAAACCAGAATTTGGGGGAGGGTTTTGAGTGCAATTAAGCCGATTTATTAGGTCATTAATGAGTATGTTTGGGCGTGGTACCCTTTGTGCGTGTGGGTGGGGCCCATAAAGCAGGGTGGCTGTGCGCGCGGGGGGTGTGTGTGTGTCAATTTGTCGTTTTGGTCTCTGCGTCATGCGTGCACTGCGCCACCCTACTATTCCTCAATCCTAATTGCTTTGCCTTTTTTTTACTATACCGGGGTGAAAAAAGAGAGAGTTAAAAAACATATAAAAAGGTTGAAACAAGACGCTAGTGCTTTTTACTGCTCGACTGCCCTGACCAATCATCCATCACCTGCCACTGTAACTCTTCTGCTTCCGGTCTTTTGTCTCCGCTACAAGCTCTCGTTGCCGACAAGTTTTACTTTTCATGTCTGGGAAAGAAACAGTATCCGGGTGAATTGCATTTTTATATGTTTTCAGAAAATAAGAAATTTGGATTGAGGAGTAAATTTGTATCGAGAGACCTGATTTGGTTCGAGAAAATGATATACATTTTTGGTCTTTTTCCTTTTTAGTGTGAAAGATTATAATTCTCTTGAGATTTTCATTCTTGTGTTGTGTAATACTGAGAATGTATTCTAAAAATTTGTAATCAATGCATATAACAGACAAGGAAAAATAAATCCCTACAATTATGAGAGGATTCACAACATTCTTTTTTGAAAAAAAAAATCTTATTCCTTATGCTTAACAAAGATAGGAAAGAAAAATCTCTTGGGTTAGTTGGAGAGGGGGAAATAGGAATTGAGTCATGATTTGGCTAAATCAGGAATTCGATTCCCTTCGATGTAAATATAAAAAATAAAAAATAGATAGGAAAGAAAATTGAATTTCTTTTTCTTGAATTTCAACTTCACACATCAAGGATTCCTAAATTTAAAGGAGGAGACGAAAATGAATTTGAATTTGTGTTGGTGAATATTTAATGTTCATCACGTATGTAGAAGAGAATATCCATTGCAATAATGTAGCAAAGATTGAATCACAGTGTGATAACACTTTCTTGATTTAGAATAGACATTGTCAAAAATAGAAGGAAATAGTAGGAAAAATGGTTGCCTTTATGACATTTTAGAGGGAAAATGCTTCTTTCACCTATAAATATCAATCATGGAAAAATGATATTTCGTATAATATAGTCATGTGCATAAAACCCATATCTCTATCGGGTCATATTTTGGAAATTCCTTATATAAAAGTGAATGATTGAATATGTTTAGCATATCTTTTTGTCAAAATATTACATGACAGTTGTGGTATACGCCACAACTTGATGTTACACTGTCACATCAAACATCACATAATTTTAGATATATATTCAATGTGAAAATAAATGGGATTTCTAACTTCTCTTTCTGACGATAGTCTAAATGAGTAAATAATAATTTCAAAAATATACAAAAATAGAAAAATGTGACATGATGCCATTCATGAATACTTGAGTTGAAGATGGAAGTAATGAATTCCACGAGAACAAAATGATGGCATTCATTCTCAATTTCCTTGACCAAAAATTTGAAAATCATGACCTTTATCCATGCCACATGGAAGATGAACCAAATGGTGGGAAGTTATAATAGTGTAGGAGCCCCCCATCACATACCCTATTCATTTATATTGTCGGTCATTGTTGTATTGACTATAGCCATACCATTTTTTGGTCGATCAATTTGATCATACAGAGTAGTGGTTCTTAACAACTATATTTAAAGCTTGTGATATTAGAAAGATGCTACGATGTGAATGGAACTTGGAATTATTATTTTTTGGGCATGATCATGGAACACGTACAATATCAGGCAAACATGTTTCGTAGTGTAGACACTTTGTGGAACTAGGATGGTGCAGCTCGCTCGACACATTTTTGTTGCGTCAAAACATTCATGCGCTTGTGTGCATGATCGGTGGCATTGTTAATTAGAATTTATAGTGATTGACTTGTGAGTTCGGCTCGATAAAAAGTTAATATTTTGAGAAACACGATGAGTGAAGCCAATTGAATTAGTGGCATGTCGAATTTAGTTCAAATGATTGATAGATGAATAACATTAGATAAAATCTTTAGAAGACATTGACAAAGAAAATAATTAAATGGAAAATCTTTCAAGTTTTCAAATAAGAGCCCCAAAACAATATTTTCTACTTCATGACGTTTATTCAACCAACTCTGTTTATTTTTTCATTTTTTTTTTTAAAATATGTCAAATTTATTATAAATTCAACGAGAGTATACAAAACATTCATTTTGGTTCAAGTCGCCTCTCTGTGCCTTGGTTTGGTTTGGCTTGGACAATTTCTTTCAGGCTACTTGTTCGGCAACGCTTTCGTGTAGGTGGTGGCAACTTGCCTCGTTGGTGTGTGGTCTCTCTTTATAGACTTAGATCGAGAGTCGATCTCTTAGCTCCTAAACCACCGCTAGTATTCTTGGCAAGCCTCTTTCATTGTTGGTCTTGCATGTCAAAATGGATCCCACCAAGAAAAAGAAGTACCGGTTATCACTACATTCCAACCTCCTTAAAATCCACAACTGCATCCTTAGTTAATACCAAGATAAGTGATAACTGACAAGCGAGCCGCCATTTCTTTAAGCATTTTAAAAAATTGAAAATTGTAAAGAAATTTTAGAAATCCAAACTCTAATTTTCTCTCAACTCTAGTTAGATTTTGTTGTCTCTTTTGTTTTAGATTTGCTCCAAAAGATTGTCTTTTTATTATAAGAAACGATAAATCCTCACAAAAGCAACACATCTTAGATTTCGAAAAGAAAGAAAGAAAAAAATCTAAACTAAAAAGAAAAAGAGAAAAGAAAGAAGAGAATCTGGCACCAAGAAAAATGCATGGAGATCACGCGTGGATCTCAAACAGTGGGCCCCACAATTTCGTCAGAGATTTTGAAGCAAAACACACACACACAGAGAGAGCCAGCGCCCATCTTCCGAGGCAAAGCCCCCCCTTCCCCCCTGCCTCTCTGATCGGCTGATCCGCCTTCTCCACTCCCACACGCTTTTTGACAGACGCTTCAGCGTACGTGCACACACCCCCCTCCTGTACCCCAGGGCCCAGGGTGTGTTTCGCAATTTGGCCAACAAACTTTTTTTTTTGGTTCTTTCTTTTTTGGGTCATTTTGTCTCTTTTTTTTTTTTTTTTTTTTTTTTTTTTACGATTACAAATAATTTTCTACTTGAAGTCATGATCAAATCCATGTCAAAGTCAAGAACGCTGCTGGATGTATGTTGCTGATGATTATAAAATCTATGCTGAAATTAGGGGTCAACTTAGACCCGGTTGTTTGGGAAGGTCAGCACTTTCATTTAGAATTTTATAGTCCAATTCAACTCAATCGATCACAAGTTAGATTTTTAGAATAGATCGACTTCACGTAACTGATGTACATTGGTTTATGGTTCAAGTTTGATTTTGGACTTTAACAAAAGTTAAAATACCATACCGAATAAGTTAATTAGAGCTTATGAATAAAGTTAGGCATTACTCTAAGACATAAAATTTGGACCTAAAAATACCCTAAAAAGTAATTTTTATGCTTTCATTGATCTCAAATTGTTTGAAGCGATACATTGATTCTGCTTGTGTACAATGTTTTCTTAAGGCTTGAATCATTTTGTGGGTTGAGTTGATTGAGAATACGACATAAAGTCTCATATACTCTAAAAAGTAATTTTAAACCTTGATTGATCTCAAATTGTTTGAACTGATACATAGATTCTGCTTGGGTACATTGTTTTCTTAAGGCTTAAGATTTGGGTTGAGTTGATTTGAGAAATACATAAAAGTATTCTTATGTCTAGTTGACTTGTAATTTTTGTATTGTTAGTTATCATATATAGTGAGAGTTGTGGGGGGTGGACCAAAACCCTAACCCCGAACTCAACTCGAATTGGAGCTTGATTGAGTTTGTAGTTCTAGAATGGCGGCAGATTCCTTAATTTTTGACAAGGTGCTCTAGAGTGGGCCAAAAATATATATAAATCATGCACATAGCTTCATAGATTAGCTTTAGATCGATAATTACTCATTAATTTATAATTCTAAACCAGCAGACAATTGTGGAGTAGATCAAGTAAAGAACCCTATGACAATTGAGTGCCTATAAAGCTCCCTTATTGTGTTATGCTTTTCTTTAAGGTGACAACAACCAATTGTGTTTCTTTCCTATGTGGAAAGTCCCACATTGTTCCTTCACAAAAGATGTTTAAGACTCAAAGCAAGCTAGTACTATAATATGGGGAGAGTAAAGTAGTTTCTTTTCCAACTAAGCCTAAATATAGACTATTTTGCTGCACCTTTCTGTCTCCTTGCAAACCAAGCATGGGATTGTTTGTGCTCGTGGGAGATTAAGTGATTAACTGCTTTTGCTTCCTTCTGCTTTCTGTAAGTAACATTTCATTTGCATATTTATAAGTCAAAAACATATTGTATTAGGATTATATGCTTTGCTTGCGTCTAATTAGATGGAACAAAGCCCAGTACTTGTAGTAGTACTAGCACCAACCCTAGATTTCTAAAAAGCACAGGAACTAGCGCACTTTCTGCTTTTGCATCCACAAACCTTTGTTATTGTTTTAGTTTAAAGCAGGGGCAAAGCAGAGGCTTTGTATTTGGGTTAATAATGCAGAAGATATAGTACTTTAAAAAGTGCTTTGTGTGTTTCATTTATGGTTTGGGCCAAACAGACTTGTTAAGCTACATATAAGCATGTTGTTACGACAAATTTGTGGTTATGGCTTATGGAGGAGTTTAATTAATTGCTAAGATCACAGTGAGAATAGAGAAGCTCTTTCAACAGTAATTTGTGTTTCCTTTTTCTGTTTGATTTCGGTTTACTTGTTCTTGTTAACTTAGGAAATCCCTTAACTAGGGGTTTGAATAAAGGCCTTCTGTAGTTGTATTTTGGATATATTAATCAGTCTTCTAATCCAGTTTGAAATTAATCTCATTCTGGTTTGTTCTTCCATATATACCAGGTGTGGTTTTGACGACTATGGTCTACTACCTTACTAATTATCTCTGATCATGAGTAATTTCAATTACATCCCTGAAGAAATTGTGACCGATATCCTACAGAGACTATCCTCAAAATCCCTTATTCGGTTTAGGTGTGTATGCAAGTCATGGCGAGATTTGATTGGGAGCTCAAATTTTGCTCGGTCACATCTTAATAGGAATGTAGCAAGACGCTCCAATAGATATCTGTATGCTTACCACCAGTCCTCAATAGATGAACCAGAACATTGTCAGTACTCACTTTTCTCTACTGAAACATTTGAGCCGTGCTTGAATTTAAGACATCCCTTATGGACTAGAGAAAAATTGAGAATATATGGTTCAAGCAATGGCCTTGTGTGTATCTCTGATGAAAAACTTCATCCAAATAGTCGTATATGCATATGGAACCCATCTATTTGGAAGTCTAGGACTCTTCCGAATATTGAGACGCATTTGTCTGATATAAGTACTACCCATCTCTCATTTGGATTCCATCCAGAGCTTAATGATTACATAGTTGTGAGGATTGTCCATCCTTATATGGGGAGTCCTGGAGTTGAGGTTTATACCCTTAGCACAAACTCTTGGAAGAGCATTCGGGTAACCCCTCCTTGGTTAAACTTCAATCGCATTTACTCCACAGCTGCATTTTTAAAGGGAACAGCATATTGGACTGCTAAGACAGGTTCAGAATATAAGATTGTAGCATTTGATGCGGGAAGTGAAGAATTTCAAGAACTGATGGTGCCAAAGAAAAATTCCTTCACGGCGCTGCTAGTGTGCGAGGAATCACTTTGCGTCTTTCAATACGAGTGGGAAAGGCTGGAATGGTCAGGAGAATGGACCATTGACTCATGGATAATGAAGGAGCAGTCTTTGAACAAGGTGGATTCTAGTTCACTCGGGAAAAGCGGATGCAATTTTCCACTCAGCTCTAGCATAGATAATGAACTACTCATTGCATATATGGATATAGATATTAGAGATGAACATCGAGTGGTGGTTACCGAAATGGCTTTATATAACATTGAATCCAAGCAATTAAACAGAACTGGAATTAGGTTGAAGCGGCTACGTGACAGGGGATTTGATGGCGGTGCTTACATTGAAAGTCTGGTTTTGCTCAGTGATTAAGCAGAGGTCGAGAAACAATTTCAAAGATTATGCATAAGTGCATAACTGATCGATTACAGTTTGCTCCTTAAAGTAACTTAGAATGGGTAGTTTAATTGAATGGATTCATGACCAGTAGGATTTAGAAAAGTTATGTTGGTCAATTTGAATATTGTTCATGTTATGGGAAATCCTGTTCTATATTTTCCTCTCACACTTCGGTTTCGACTGTGTTGCCCTTAGAGCAAGTTCACCCGTAGTCAAGAAAAGTCAAGGCGTCGACCAGTCAAGTAACTGTTCACTGCCACTGGACATGGGTTTCCACCTGTTTTTTTTCTTGACCAGTCAAGACTGTTCATTATTTTTATTTTTTCACTGTTCATTGAATTTTTTACAATTTTATTTTACTTTTTCAATATTAAAAAAAACCTATAAATAGGCATGGGATCAGATGGACGATCCAGAAAGCTCGAGAGAGAGCTTGGAGCTCTCTAACCCGAGATGCACCCGCGACCCGCGACCGACTGGAACTTCCACGTCCGGCCACCCCACGACGGCGCGCGACCACCGATGTCTTCGTCTCCTCGTCGCCATCACGCCTGCGGTCTCGGACCGCTCATGCACCCGACGAGGAGGGAGAAACGACAAAGAGAAGCCCGAACCTTCACCAGCAAGCTCTGCAATTTCCGGCGACTTCGGCCACCGATTGGGCCGCATGTGGTATGGAACTCACTCCTCTCATCGTGCTCTACACTCTAGTATAATTAGATTTTCGATTTGATCGAGTTTTGACAATTTGGTTTCTGGGTTCATCTCGGTTCCGTCGCTGTCTTTGACGCCGGCAGCTTTCCGGTACCTCTGGGCTTGGCTTCCAGCGTCTCGTCCTCCACTTTCTTCCTGTTTGGACCCAAAATGAACATTTTGGCCTGACAAGGCATGTGTTGGAGAAATTGAGCCAATGTCAGTGGCTCAAGCTATATATTATCGACAAGCTTGAAATATATATTTAGAGGCTAAATAAAGCCTACTATGGAAGCATGGAAGCATGAAAAGTTAACTTTAGCACATTTTCCTACTTTGGTTAGGAGAAACCGAGCTAAACAAGGAAGGAGGGGCGGCAGACTAACCAAATGAAATCGAAATGTGCTGAAACTTTCCAGATCCATTCTAGACAGCCCAAGGATCATTTCTTATGAAGAGTGCAAGAGCTTTTTTTGAGTGGAAGGCCTTCAAACAATCAGCCCAATTTTCTACAGAAGCAAAACTGGAAAACTGGACCTGTAAGAGGTCCAGCAGCATTTTCGGCCCAACCACATGGAATAAAAATCTGAAAATTTTTTAGGATGATCTACACTCATAGTGGAACATTTCATATGAAGAAGTCGAAGGCATATAATGAAGTCTTGTTGGAGAAATAATTGAAGGAATAAAGGGGCAGAAACTGACCTAAAACCAGCTCAATATTCACATGTTCATGTTTCCTACCCACATGAAGAAAGCTAGATGCTTTTCTCTTTTTCCTTGGATATATTTTTCTTCTACAATCTCTTTAATAGATCATCACCACTTCCATGTTGCTGCACCTTCATGCTTTGCTTTCATTTCATCTTTTCTCTATCTTTTCCATATTTTACAAGTGAACTTAGATCTACTTTCATTATTTTTCTTCCACTCATCATTTCACTCTTCTTTTTCTTCCCTATATAAACACCTTCTCCTCTCATTCTAAAACACCCATTCACATTCAACAACAACATCTCTAAGATGATCTAAGTTCTCTCTAGAGCAAACCTCTCTAAGAGTAACTCCTCTCCCTCTCTTTCTCTTTCTCTTACCGGTGATCACACTCCTAGTCCTAGTCTTCTCAGAAGCCGACTTTCAGTGCCACCAAACCCTCTGTCAACGTGCTTCGGTCCTAGTCTTCTCGAGAGCCGACGGTAGTGCCGCGACCACAACGGTTACAGAACCAGCCAAGCAAGGGTAACGCCCTAGCAACCCAGCCAAGCTAAAGTCACGCTTTAGCAAGATCTCAATACTTCCCGGTGATTTCGCTCTGCTCAATCTGCAATATTGAGTATCGACTTGTGAACAAGAAGAAACTTCAGCAAAGTCCTCACCACGAGGCACAAAGAATCCCACGACGAGGTTGGTGCTCTCCTCGTCTACAATCGCTTGAAAAGAAGTCAGGTCAAGGGACATCCCCGACGACCGCACCCGAACGGTGCTGGCACGCCCGCGCAGAAAAGAGACTGTTGACCAGCTGCAGCAAAATTGGAGCCAAACACTTCCTTCAGCGCGTTGCCTTCTCCAGTTGTGTAGACGACGTCACCCACGTTTGGGGCTGGGGCGAGCTGGCAGAGGGCTTGGCTGGTCAAGGAAAATGTCATGGAGTTGGCTTTTTTCTTTGCTTCGGTCAAGAAAGGTCATCCTTTGGCTGGTCAAGAAGCAACCGGTGGAAACTGAATTTTTCCCTCTTTAGTCACCACCTCAGCTTTTCCTAGTTGGTGACCGGTCAAAAACAAACCGGTGGACTTGCTCTTAATATTGTTGCATGTACACTTGGTACTTTAGAGAAGGGGGCACTACTAAAAAAAACCTCAATTGCTTCGAAAATTTGCGACGGAAAAATATTCCGTCGCGAAAAGTCAGCTTTTACGACGGCATATACTACGGTATATTTTCTGTCGTAAATTTACAAATTTTTGCTACGGTTTCAATTTTACCATCGCAAAATCTTACATCAATTGCCACAGTATAGCCAATCCGTCGCAGCAAACACGCTAAATGAGAAAGAATAAGCCAACAAACTGCCGGATAAAAGAAAAGGAAAAAGATAAAAAAGAGGGTCGGCCTCATTCTCTTCCTCAAACCTTATCTCTTCTTCCCCATTCCTCACCCAGATCCGAAGATACTTCGATTTCTAGTCGCCTAAACGTTGGAATCCATATCATTCTTTTCTTCCCAAGGTCAAATTTCTCGATCGATTGGGTTCTTAATTCTTTGGATCGTATTGTAGTCGGTAGGCTGTTGTTTTAGGAGATGTATTCCAAAAGATGAGCAGACAGTGAGATTGGATTCTGTTGATGGTCGTCTCCTCCTCAAAGAAGCTGAACGAGTTGATGGCGAGGGATGTTGGTTTCAGGACCCTGGCGTTCTTGATCTGGATAAGGTAAAGGCTGTAATTCATCCCTCTCAGCTTTTGATGTGGCCTCCGAGTCCCCGACGCATGCGTAAGCCATTCTCAAAATTGAAAGGTGAGAGCCTAATTCCCCTAACACCAAAACCCCAATTCGAATTGGGCACTGAGGATCCAAACCTCAATTTCAATTCTACAAGGTAACCATCTCGATTCCTCATAGTTTTTCCACATCAATACACGAATTAGGATTTCCAAGATTACCTTACTTATATGTACTTTGTTAAATTTTTTAAATTTCGTGTTCATAGCTACTCTGCTAGTCTTTTTGGGGCGTGAAATTGAAGATTCCAATGTGTTTCGCTTGAAATTTAGGTACCCATTTACTAATTTTTGATTATTTATGCAATTGGGCAAATAGATGTGTTGATGTTCATATACTGTATCTTGTTTGATAATTTCTGTTACAGTCAGTTGTAGGTACTGTCTCTTATTAGGGTTCTGGAGGTGTTAGTGATTCTTGGTTTTATGATACTCTGGATTCTTGCTTTTATGATATTATGGATTCTTGCTTTTACTTATTCTTGCTGTTACATTTGTTTCTTTTTGTTTATTGTTTGTGTAGAGCTCCAGGGAGAAGCCTTTTCTGTATGAAATTGTGGCAACTGGGCGTAATGGTATGCAAGCCTTTTCATCATCTGTGTTGCTCATCTGAACTCTAGTTTATGTTTGTTATGTATATTTCTTCATGGAATCTAATGCTATGGATATATTAATGATCACAGGTTTGATTATCTTGTCCGTCACAGCCGAGCTTGTGAGTTTTTATGTCTAATTTATTGGTTAACTATTGTAATTTGTGTATTTACTTGATTATATGGTTTGCCAATTTGTTGGGTAGAAATTGAGTTGAGGAAAAGGATTGGAAATTTGGGATTATGTGGTTTTTGCTGATAATACACACACACTGTCTCTCTCTCTCTCTCTCAGTTTTCTATTAATTAAGATCTCTCTTCTTCGCCTCTCTTTACTTCCTCACACAATCCAAAGATCGAAACTTTAAATGAAATCTACAATTTACTGCTGCTTTGTTGTTGAGTTTCGAAAATTCTTGTTTACAATAGAAACTTCTTGATGAGAATCCTTATTCTCTACTCAAACTGATTCGTTTTCTCTTTCTCTAGTTTGATTTTGATAATGCTACCCCACCAAAACAAGCCTAGAGGAGGAAGTTAAACAGCCATGCTAACTTTTATAAATGAAATATTCTTTTGGTTTTTAGTTTTTACCCAGTATTGTGGGTACCCTGCACTATATATTCTATTTGAGAAATTGTTGTGGACTATATGCTCTCAAATTCCCCTGAATGGATGTAGCCTATATATCTAGGTT
Organism: Rosa rugosa; assembly: GCF_958449725.1. Lineage (NCBI taxonomy): Eukaryota > Viridiplantae > Streptophyta > Magnoliopsida > Rosales > Rosaceae > Rosa > Rosa rugosa. The sequence continues at coordinate 53,728,358 of NC_084820.1, read as the reverse complement.
CAATGCTGGATGCCTGTAGTTCTGAGTCTCTGTCGGTAATTAGGAGTAAACTCATATTAAACTTAATTTATGTCCAGGCAACAACTATTGCAGCAGTAGCTTATTTGAGATTGGCAGGAAGACCCAAGTTCTCCCATCTAACAACTTTTCTTATTCCGAGAACTTCTTATACATGCTAGACTCCTTGTATGTTTATACTGGAATACCTTGTTCTTGTCGTCTTATATCTTGATAGTCAGTTTGTTAACTGTTTATACTCTCTTCAGAATTTTTTAATTTTTTTTTTTCTCTTTTTGCTGTTGTATTATAGAGTAGAACGCATTAGGCCATTTTAAATTTTTTGGTTTAGGTGGAAGCTATTTTGGAAATGTGAAATTTGGGTCCTCCAGTCCAATCAAGATCTTCTTTTTGACAAACATGCAGGGGCAATAGAGCTTATAAACCAAATTCCCGCCTCGCCCAAGTATTGGACATTCTCTTCATACTCCACGCTGAACATGAGATGAATTGCTCAACGGCTGCTGCTCGGCATCTGGCGTCAAGGTAGGAATCTTAGACTTTGAACAAAATTGCCTCAGAAAATGCAACCTGAATAAAGTTTGGTTTTCTTTTATAACACATCTGCCTCTGTATTTGTAGTGGTGTGGATGTTTACACTGCCCTTTCTGGAGCTGTTGGAGCTCTATATGGTCCCCTTCATGGTGGAGCAAATGAGGTAATTGCTTGTATATTTCATTTTCTTACTTAAAAACAAAAATGATAAGTTGAAGTCCATTATCCACAACATTGGAAGATTTGAATTTATAAGTTATTATGATGAGTGCTCTTCTATTCATTATTTCCCTTGTGTTATTTGCAATTAGCATTTATCTGTTGTTGCATTGATTTGTGCAGGCTGTGCTTAAGATGCTAAGTGAAATTGGATCTGTTGAGAACATTCCAGAGTTCATTGAGGGTGTGAAGAGCAGGTATATATGCTTACAGCTAACTGGTTAAGTAACTGGTGAAGCGACCTTATATGGAAATTTTTATTATTGATATATATAGGTACTTGTGCTTGTATAAAGATATGAAAGTTTGTGGGTTTTCCTGTTTGTAACTGGTAAGAAAGTATTGACTTCTTGTTAAACAGGGCAATGGGATTTCCAACGGAGTTCTTCCCAGTTTTATTTGCAATCCCTAGAATGGCTGGTTACTTGGCACACTGGAGAGAATCCATGGATGCCCAAGCAGGTTTCATGCAGGTTAATAATTTCTCTCTTTGGTATTTACTTGTTATCTGCTATTTGTGGGTTAGGTTATTGAGGATATGTCTCTATTTTGCTTGTAGGGCTGTTCAAAAGCACAAATCATGGATCAGTGAATGAAGAAGAAGCTGATAGAATTGTATAACTTCCTGGGCAACCCAAGGTCTCATTCCAACTGTTTTCGGGTGTAACTCTTAATTTCAACAAGAAACTTAGTAGTTTTAGGTATTTTGATGCTTGTAATTTTGCCAAACCTTTGATTGGTTTTACAATTGTGATTGTTGGTTTGTAATTGAAATTAGTTCATATGCTATTTTAACATTTTCACCTTATAATTTTTGCAGTACGGTACTAGCTTTGGTGTGAAATTCACACCAGATTTTTTTTTATAATTAAATATCTTTTTGCGACGGCAAAGTATCCGTCGCAGTTAAATTAGTCTTTGCGACGGCAATAGTTTCCGTCGCAAATACTTTTTGCAACGGAAATTTACCGTCGCAAATGGATTTTGTGACGCCACCTATTGCAACGCTGACATTTCCGTCGCAAAAGCTTAATTTGCCGTCGCGAAAAGTATTTGCTACGGCAAAATCACGATTTGCCGTCGCAAACTGCCGTCGCAATTGGAGTTTTTTTTAGTAGTGGGGTATTTTATGTCTTTTGCCAGCTCTCGGATTTGAGATTTCTTCGATTCCAGTTCGGGGACTTTGGAGCTATTCCAGTTGAAATCTCTATCATTCACTTCCGATCTCTTTGTATTATGCAGTTTAGGGTTAGGGTTGTGTTTATGAATATGATTTTGATATTCCTGAGTTTAAGCATCTAATTTTTCCAATCCTGCCTCTATCTCTAACGAATCCAATTTAAAATTCATCTCATTCTGGTTCACACTCGCATATAGGGGTGAGTTCGGTTTGATTCGGTTCGGTTTTGAGCCCAAACCGAGAATCGAACCGAACTTGGACTTCGGTTTGGTTTGGTTCGGTTTTAAGTTTTTGAGAAGTTGAAACCGAAAATCGAACCAAACGGTTCGATTCGGAAGAGTTCGGTTATTTTTTTTTTAAGTAAAACAGATTTTTATCACTTCTACTTCTACCTCTTTGGTATTTTAACTCGGGATGTTTTTTTTTGTTTCTTCAAACCTATAATAATAATCCATAACAATGAGTTTACAAGTTCAATAATGCATGCTTTATACTTCAATATACAATAATCTATACTTCATAGTCCATATCCATAGTTCATAATTCAAACTTCAAAGCTTCAAAATAAAGAATTTAATCCAAAATCTATAGTCCATCAACAATATAGTCATATAGTCCATCAACTTATAAAATGGTCAAAAAATATAAAGTCCAAAGTTTATAAAGTCCATCAACATATGAAATGGTCAAAAAATATAGAGTCCAAAGTTTATAAAGTCCATCAACTCATCAACACTAACCTCACAAAGTAAAATTGTTTAGGTTCACTAAAAGAGAATGAACAAACATCAACATATGAAGGAGAGCATGAACTCAAGCTCAGAAAGATGAAGTCTTTGACTTTGGAGGTAACATACTGAAGGAATTGTGTCCTAAAACAATCATTTTGATAATTATTATTGTAATTATTATTAATCAAAAGGGTAAGTTTATTGTTCATTGCTTATATTTAATATTTGATTGAACAAGGTCCAAGGAATATGAGTTAAAGAGAAAGTAATCTAAAGAGTTAGATGTGTGAGACCTTTACTCTTTCACACTCTTATCCTAAAAGGTTCCTAGTCATAGGATTATCACTTGGACATTGATAATCCGGAAAGACTAGCACATACTATGTATGCTCAATATGGAGGATGATATGTCTCTTGTCATTTGTGTAGAGACACTACTACAAGTATGTGGGTGCTCTTAACTTAAAGAGTACACTGAACGCGATCATTAGAGTTCTTGTATGGAGTCTTACTTACATGTCAAACTTGAACTCTAAATTGCAATAATACAAATTAGTCCTTTGACCTGAGACACCATAGTTGTCTTATGAGTGAATGGATTATCTCTTGATGATGCAATAATATTGTGTCCCTTAATGGATATAATAGATGCATTCATTGGTATAATCAATTCGGTCATGGAGACATGTGAGTGTACAACAAGGAATCTCTATCCTTAAGTAAATAAGGTGTATGTTCAAAGATGTGATTCAATGAGTCTTTGGCCAAAGCATTGAATGAGATTTAAAAAGGAGTTTTTAATCACATTCTAAGAATCACATAAGAATGAAAATCACATTAGGGGATTGACATATCAATTCCATACCCCGATGATGTGATTTAGAACATCGTGTTAGAGAAGGACTGTATTGTATTGTAATTCCAATTGAATAGGTTCTTTGTCATTCTACATTAACTAGGGTAGTCATGATATGTTGCAAGACATCACTCATGACTTGTGAAGTCCCCGAGGATTAATAAACATTTATTATCCTAATAACAAGGGAGAATCAAAAATCGTAAACAAAATAGAATGGTTTCTATAAACTTCACTGCCTTGTTAATTAGAACCTAAGAGATCGCACACCATATAAGTGGATCATTGAGATTGTATATGAAGAAGATTAAACAAGAGTTGGTTATGAGCAAATAATTAATTAGATTTATTATTTGAACATAAGGAAAATTCTACAAAATGTTAACGTATGACATGCATACAATTGCCTTAAAAGTGGTAATTTGAGTCCTCAAAATAGTAATATTAGTCCTCAAAGTTGTAACATGAGTCCTTAAAGTGGTAAATTTTCTTAGTTACCACAAGAGTCCTCAAAATAGTAATATTAGTCCTCAAAGTGGTAACATGAGTCCTTAAAGTGGTAAATTTTCTTAGTTTACCGTATGAGTCCTCAAAATAGTAATATTAGTCCTCAAAGTGGTAACATGCGTCCTTAAAGTGGTAAAAATAGTTGATGTATGAGAAATGTTAACATACCATAGCTTTACCCTGAACATAATTAGGATTTTCGGGTAAAACCGAACCTATTGGGCCTAAACGATTGTCGGGTTTTTGGTGTGGACTTGGGCTTCACTAAATGAGATTTAAATGAAAGCCCAAGACACATTTTTAGTGCCCAATAACATGTATGGACCAGCCAAAATATTGGCTTTATGAAAGTCAATATTTTTCTTTTAGTAATTGGAGTTATTTCCTATTATATAAAAGTGAAAGCATGGACAAAGAAATAAGTAGCATCTCTACACCATTATTTTCAGATTAGAGAGAGAGAAAGAGTTCTCTCTTGGTCCATTTTTTCAGAAATTAAAGGAAAGAATAACACTTGCATAATTTCTTCTTTTCTTTCATCTTTCTTCATCTCTTGATTCACTTGGTGAAGATCCTTAGAGGCCATATATTTTTGTGGCTTTACTTGTTACATCAAGGAGGAGATTACAAGCACAAGAAGGAGTACAAGAAGGAGTTCTTAATTCAAGGTGCTTCAAGGTGGAGGAAACACACACAAGGAGAGATCAAGGAGAGGAACTTTGGTGGTTCACTTGGATCGGATTAAAATCACGCTGCAAGGGTGAGTAGAACATAAACTCCCTCTTTGTTCTTCCTTACTATGCATGCTATGTTTATATACATATCACAATAAGCCAAGATCATGGGTTAAAGGAATGGATTTTATGTTTAGTTAGTAGTTTAATGGTTAAACTAATTCCGCACTAATTAAAAAGTTTTGAAATCCATCCATTCCTTCAATTGGTATCAGAGCCATTGGCTTAATTTTGATATGTTATAAACATGGCTAAGTATGTTGGTTGATGTGATTTTCTTAAGCTTAGAGTAATATGTAATTTAGATCATAAAATTTGCTTTATCATAAAAGTTATGAAGCATGTGATGCAAGGTACACTACTAGAATTTTGTTCATAGACATCGGTTCTGGACCGATGTTAAACTAATTTTCGACCGATGTCTTAGTGGGTGTAGAGAAAAGTATAGACATCAGTATAAGCGCGTTTTCAACCGATGTCCCAGACAACAACCAACATCGATTCTAAAAAACAAATCGATGTATAATCGTTATAATCATCATATATTTGTATGTTAGGTATGTCTAATTTTTCATATTTTCACATTTTATGCTTAAAAAAGTATATGTCGAACAATACCTACTTGAACATTTGCATCGATTTCTATTCCAGAAGCGATGTCCAGTACACTTGTAGACATCAGTTCCCATGAGTATTGTTTGTTCGTAAAACCGATGTTCACCTTTTGACCACACATCGGTTTGCTCCATGGTAGGTGATTTGTATGTTCATAATAGATTACGGTTTGGTGATTAGAAATCGATGTGCAGTAGTTTTGATTACATCGGTTTTGAGTTACAATTCGATATATTGATAATCATAGGACATCGATTTCATTTTTGATACTGATTTCTAATCTCTCAACTGACTTCGTTTTCCTTGGCATTACTGTTTTATTATGCTTTAATATACTTCACTTCATTTTGACAAGCAGGATGTGAAAAGTTTGCATTTAGCTATTGCTGGGAAAAAAATTGCATTTCTCATCATCCAAAATTAGGGGCTTTCCATTAATTTTCTTTCCAAATTCATGATTCAACATAATTTAGAAAATAAACCCCTAAACTTACAAAAGCTAGCTTGGAAACATATGAGCAACAATGTACAAAAGCTCCACACCAAGATTTGCTTCAAAGCCAAAACTAGCTAGCCTTACTCAAAAAACATCTTGGCAGTCACAGTCCTACATCAAACTCTGTATATAATCAGCCACTTCAATGCGCACCTCGTCAATTTGATTTTGGCTATATGATTTCCGCGTCTTTACCGCCCACTAGAAATATATAAACAACACACAAGGCACAGTGATTGGGTAAACAAGCTAATGAAGATAATTAGTGTGGAAACCCTATGGACTATCTATAGAGGCCAACACTAGCAATATAAAGACTTGGAAGTAACTGGAACGTAAAACAGAAACAGAAACAAAATAATACCTTTTTTCAAATGCTTCTATAACATCAGAGACAGATTGGAGATTCTCCAAGGTTCCCATGTATTGGCTATCTCTGGCCAGCCACGCCCACAGAAGCACAACACCAACAGGTTGATTCTTAGGATATTACTCTGGCTCCTTTGTTAACTAATGTTGCTTCCACCTGATCAGCAGACTGACAGCTAGTTGACTCTAAAATTCTGCATACAAATTGCAGAAACAAGGTCATGTGTCACTTATCTGCAGCATACATCAAAATCCTACAAATGTAGATATTATTGATGAGCATCTGAACACAATCTAGACTGAAATCTGTCCAGCAACACTTGATAAAATAGGTACTCAAATAATCTGAAAATCATGTAGAATTTCCAATAAAAGGATCACATATAAACCTGGATAACAGGTGTTCAGCTTCCAACTCCGTCATAAATGCACTAATAAGTGCAAAGTTTGAAACTTTGATCTGTCAAGTTCAAGCAAAATAAACATTTACAAACCCTCAGACAAATATCAAGCAAAACCAAAAAAGAAAAAAGAGGCATTGAAAGCATAGCATAGCAGCACTGAGAACCATTGCTAAAGGCAAAAGCCTTATCCTGCATGTTGGACCGTTTCATATTTAAATCGCATTGTACTCCAAGAGCAAGATAATTTGATGTGCAGGAAAACCAACCTGTCCAGCAATATCAGAAGCAGAACCATGTATAGGTAAAAAAAGTCCAGCATCCTGAGCCAATGGGAATTATAATGTATTCAGATCAAAGAGATAAGAATTCCCACCATAGCGTACAAAATTCCAAAAGTAAATAAATAACTCAAAGTTAAATAAAAAATCCAAGTATAAATTACGATTGGCACTATGACATTTCTGGAGTAGCCAAGTTATTGACAGTTACTTGTATTGAACATATATGATGGTCTAAAGTATCTAAAACTAAAAAACCTGATATACAGAAAAATACAAGCAGTTCAAATAATGAATCTTGATTAGTTGAGTGCAGAAACAAACCATGTCAGGCTTGAACATCGCCTCACAAGCACCATATACGCACGCTGATGCAGTGCCAGCAACAACGAAATCCTTTGCTAGTTCCCTGAATATACATATGCACAAATGGCATCACTATAGGAAGCTTATTTGAGGAAAAAAAAAAGGTATTAATATCAGAACATCCAAGCTGACCACGATTCATTAATATCACAAATGGCATCACTATAGGCCCTGCATTTGGCAGCCAAATATTTCATTAATATCAATAAGGTACTAATTTTTTTTTGCATTAAGATTATGAATTAAAGCATATGGCTGCATCCAGGTGTGACAAAGTCATAAAATTGATGGAACTCATGGAAGTGCACACTATGGGTAAATTTGAATAGTTCCCGAAAGTTCACAAGTTGGGACTTCTGAATGTCTTTCAAAAGGCAAGATCACAACAAAGTGAGCCCTTAGCAAGAAAAAGTAGAGAATGAATGAAAATCACCATACAGGTACCTTATCCCCATGTCAAGGATCTGCATATTGACGATGCTTTGTGAACTTCCATGCATTAAATCCAAGATCTTCAGAAAAGGGGTCTACAGATAGACAAACATAATTAATTTCCCTGGGTAATTAACTATGATCTAATGCTCTTAAGACTACAACCATAATTAATTTAAGATTCCATGCCATCCTCATGCTACAAATAGTACAAGTGGGAATAAAAAACAGTCAAGAAGTGCAAGGAGAAGCATACCATAGCAATTACGTATTGTAAATCCTCGTCATAAGAAAGAAGCTTCACCAAGATGGACTACAAGGTTGCCAGTTCATCTTCAGCAATCCCTTGACTGCATGCTCGGTTTGAAATACCTTCCAAGATGGAGTTCACGTGGTCATCCTGAAATAAATAATAAGATCCAGAGGAAGAAATACTGAAATAGCATGCAGATGCAGAGTTTACATTTGTGATGTTGGTTTTGCGTAACTAAACAGGCAGATTCAGCCTGTTTGTTTTTTCGCTCATCGTTTTGCGCTTAACTCCCACAATTTATGTTCAACCTGCAGATCTGCTCCATATGCTCCCTCATATCTTATCTTTATACCAATTTGCCTCATTTTTCACCAAACTCAATTAACTTTTACCCCATACAAGCTTGAAAATTTATCACACCAGTAAGAAATTCAAATACCCACAGCCCCTTGAAACTAGTAATAAACTGCTAAACTCACCGTCATCATTTCCATACATGTTCTCAACCTAAACAGCAATTGGATACACAAAAATCCAAAAACAAATGCAATCAAACATATTGTATCTAACTTGCATCTTAATTTGTGATTGCAAAGCCTTAGAATGCAGCACCACACCACAAAGACCAGTATCCGGAATATGTTCTGATAGTTCGACATGCACAAAACAAAGAGCAAAAATCACAAGCAAATGAATCTCTATACAACAACACATGGATACGCACACGAAGATTTGAAGTAAGAAGATGAAAATCAGCTCAACTCACAGATTATCCAAAAATCCTTAATAAAAAAGAAATGACAGGGGAAAACATCAAAATCCATGAGACAAATCTGCGATATTAGCTATAAAACCCTAAATCTGAAAGGTATTACCAGCCCAGAAGGTATTATTGAAAGAAGCAATAGATCTATGAAATTATATACCTTTGATAATTGCAAACTGATGGGTAACGGCCAAGGATGACAGAGAAGTTGGGTAGCCAGCATTGAAAAGAGAGAGTCGATGAGAGGATGCGCTTTGTGTTGGATGTGAGATTGTGGGTACTGTGAGATTAGGGTAAGGCTTGAGAGAAAAAGGACAAACAAAGGAGGCGGAGACGAATTACAGATAGGGTCGGAGGTGTCGTAGTGGGAGGCGCGTGTAAGACGAAGGACTGGATGAAGGAGGCGATCGACGAGGGTAACAATGGCGGCGAGTTCGACGAAACTTAGGGTTGAGTTTTGGGAGGAGCCGAAGTAAATGGGTTCAGAATGGAGGTTCAGAGTCGAGACTGAGCTTAGCCGCTTAGGGTTTGTGTTTTAGTTTTGGGGTCGGGCTGGGTGCTTTTTTTGTGTAAGTGTGAAAATTTTAAGTTTCAATACCCGCGTCCTTGAATTCATTAAAACACTTAGCGCTTTTTGCAAAAATAGGTTCCCGCAAATTTTCAAACAAAACTTTTAACACCGGTCATTTTAAGGCCCGATGTTAATGATATACATTTAAATCGGTATTTTCGTAAAACGATGTTAGATTACGTTTTTACATCGTGTGCAAGTCTGACCGATTTAAAACATGCGATGTCTATTAACAGATTTCTAGTAGTGGTAGATTTTATGATAGCAAGAAAAGTTTCTAGAAATTACATGTTAGAAGTGGTTTAAAATTTATGAAACTTTGATGCATATAAGAATGTATTAAGGGGTTCTATATGTTTCTTAATTAAGGTGTTAATCTTAGAAACATGTTGGATTATATATGCTTTAGGGTATGCATGATTTTTGGCTTCAAAGATGAAGTAAACAAGTGTTCAATGGAAGAACACAAAGCTGAAATTTTATTTCCAGCTTTGGAACATGTCTAATCTAGTTATGAACTAGCTAATTTTTCATGGTGTTTGTTTTTCACTTTTGATCCATAAATTCATGAATTCAAATTTACCTAATAGTTAATGATGACATAAAATCATTTCCATGTTTCCCTCACCAAAAGGTTGGTAGAGTTAGTCATCTTTACTATTAGTTTCTCTAAATTACTCACCAAAAGTTGGAATGAGATAAAAGACATGTCTCCCTAAATTATGAGATAAAAGACATGTCTCCCTAAATCACTCACCAAAAGTTGGTGATGCATGATGAGAGACATCATCCCCTAAATTACTCACCAAAAGTTGGTGTTGCATGATGTAAGACATCATCCCCTAAATCACTCATCAAAAGTGATGTGAGACATCATCCCCTAAATTACTCACCAAAAGTTAGTGTTGCATGATGTAAGACATCATCCCCTAAATCACTCAATTAATTTACTTGCATTAAATTAAAGTAATTTAGTGGTTAATTTATTTTGAATAAGTTAATTATGCTTGTTTAATTAACCTTATTAATCTTGGTTAATTAAAGGATGATTATGGACTATGGCCTAATATAATTGAGCATGAGATTGGCCGACTATTCATTTTGAATGAATGTGGTTATGTAATTAAAGTAGTTAATTCATTTGGGTTATGTAATTAATTTAGTTAATTCATTTGGTTGTGTAACTAAGTAGCTTATTTAATTTATTCAAGTTTGATTAAATTTAAATGGGAGCTTGTATGCCCCTTATCCACTCTTGTAATCGAAGATGGAGGCACATGAGGATGATTCAAAGAAGAAGTTTGAAGTCATCTAGCCTTGAAAGAAGTTCAAGTGCAAAGTGTAATAGCTTAGCTTAGTTATTTAATTTTCGTAATCGTTACGCGTAATTAAAATCAACCACCCAAACATGATCTTGATCCAACATATTGGCTCATGTTGGATCGAACAACAAGTCCATAATTATCCTATGTGACCTATTATAATTGCATGTTCGTTGCACTTGATCAAGTAATTTTATACTTCCCATGATTCCATTTGAAAAATGTTTTGATGAAATCAAATTGTTTTTCCGAAAAACAATTAAGTGGGAGTATTTTATTATAGATCAAGTATAATGAAAATGTGATTGCATTAGGATCAAAGCAAATGCAATGTGATTGTTATTAATGAGATTATTAAAGATGAGACCTTAAAATTCCCTCAAAGTGATATTAAGTTGAAAAACGAAGAAGACATTATGAATGCTTCTTTGTGGCCTTCCAACATTGTAATCTCCTATTAGATGTTCTTACATGTGAATATCATTCCGAACGGGGGTATTTCTTGCTAGGACCATTAAAAAGAGGTTATTCAACATTTGATGTTGTAAGGTAGGGACAAATCTTGGTCAATATTCTATTATGATGAGATTTAATTTTTGATCCCTATACTTACATGAGATGATGGGTATAGCTTAACTAGAGTAATTTATCAATATCCTATTATGGTGAGACTTACTTACTTTAGAGGCCAAAGTTATGGATATTCACATTTGATGTGATTGGATAAGAGTATCCTTTCATGGAAATTAAGTTGACCTATAGTTCTATTATGATGCGGTTGGCTTAATGAAAATGAGTCTTCCATACTCACTAAGAGTTTTAATTTATACTCTCGAATTCCTTGAGGGATTTGGAATTTGTTAAAATAGTGAGAGGGTGCCATTTGATTCTTAAGACCCGAGTCATTTGGTTTTAAAATCAATCTCATTTATTTTATTTTATGTTATGTAGACTGCAATATGTCAGGACATCCTATCACCAAAATTCTCAATGAAAATCGTCTTGACGGCCCAAACTTCAATGACTGGCTCCGCAATTTGAAAATTGTGTTGACATTCGATAAGATCGTTTATGTCTTACAAAATGCACCCCCTCACGCTCCTTTGGCTCAAGATGCAACTGATGAGCAACGTGTTGCTTATCAAAAGCATAACGATGATGACACTCAAGCTAAATGTGTTATGCTTGCATCCATGAACTCACAACTTCAGAAGCAACATGAGAATATGGATAGCGCCAGTTCTATATTACTCAATCTCACTGAATTGTTTGGTGAGAGAAATAGAAATGTGTGATTCACAGCTATCAATGAGCTTGTTAAGACAAAGCATGTGAGGGGTGCTCCTGTGCATCAACATGTTCTAAAAATGATAGGCCTTATTGAGCAAATTCAAGACCTTGGATTTGCACTTGATGCGGAGCTAGCTCAAGATCTTCTTCTATCCTCCCTAGATGATTCATTTTCTCAGTTCATAATGAACTATAATATGCAACTGTAACGCCCCAAGCTGCACCTCACCAGCTTAAGCACGTCACAGTGCCGCGAGCCTCTAAAACATAAACCGAACGCTCGATTTACATCCTAGAGAACCGCTAGGCATTTTGTTTGAAAACTTTTCGTATAAACACAACGGAAGCTACAAATCTTTTTTTGAGGTGAAAATCCTTGAGTTGCTAAAGTTTATTTCATTCGTCTAGAACTTGAAATGAATTCTCACACACGAGGTACGAACTTCAAGGAAATGAGAACTCAACCAAAATTAACACAAGGCTAACTATCAACAAGTCTCGGAATACGAAGTTCAAGAAATAGAATCTAGAACAAGGTCTAAACGACAAAATTTACCGAACTTGTTCCACACACCCAGCTCCGTCCGCTATTGTCCCGTCACCAGTGCACAGTACCTGCATCCACACTGTTGTAGGGGTGAGCTTTCGTCCTCGCTGCTCTACAGGAACTCTACCACGACTAGGTTTGAAACCAGCAAATATATCTTTGGGATCCCAGTATGAAAACATGCTTAAACCAAAGATTCCAAGGAACGACAAACTTTATAAGATTTTATAACTTAAAAACTGATGCATGATGCTTTAATAAATATGGCGCCAAATCCAAATATTACCTGATGGCCGGTCCCATAGACCCACTACACGACCTTACCTCAATTTAATTTATCACCAGGTAAGCGTAGCGAGAGCGTCCGCTACCTAGCTACACACACGGATCGGGTCGTCATTGCGATCGCTCACCGTCCGACCGGTGTAACTAACCCTCCGGAGGTTTTGGGGATCGAACCCAAGGAAGTCAGAGCCACCCTTCGCTCTCAAGCCATCACATTTCTCACATGGTTTGATTAGTATGCATTGCATTTGAACATGACCAAACCGTACCAACTAACATGCATCATTTAATAACAATATAAGAAAATCACTAACCGAGGAGAGTCCTGAATCCCTACCTGGATTCCGATGCTTCATCTCCCATACTCCGAGAGTCGCGAACCTTCTGTTCCTCGGGTAACTGGAGTCCTAGATTCCGACAATTCGACCGTTAATAATCCATTTAACACTTATATGAGATCTCGACGATTAATAAATCGTCCAAACCAACTTTTCCTGGTTTGACCAGGAGTTGACCAAGGTTTGACCAACTTTGACCAATCACCACAAATTCAATAATTATCCCAATTATTGAACATATCACTTCAAATTGAAGTATTGACTAATTTCCATGCTTTTAACATATCCTTTCTCATTCTATTCGTAGCATATATAGTAATTTGTTCGAACTACTATGGATACCTAACCTTATTCCATTCTCGATTAAGGTGTGCCCAAAATACTAAGGACACCCAAGCTTCATAACTTGACCATTTTTCGATTATTCCACAATCAATTCATAACTTCTGTACTTTTATTTCTTAATTAACAGAAGCCAAATTTCCGACCTAACAACATTCAATTAAGGTATCAACAATACTTTACTTCTACCATTATCCAAGTAAGGTCTAGTGCCTTGAAATTTTGAAATTTTAACACACCAATGTTCGGCATCTTGGCCAATGATTTGGAAAATTTCACTTCGTTCCGACATGAAAAAGAAGTATCCTCACCTATTCGACCAATCAGGTAATTTCGAGGACGAAATTATTTTTTTAGGGGGGTGGAACTGTGAGCCCCGGTAATTTTGTTTTGTTACTTTGAATTTTCTCAGGCTTTGGTTACGAATTTTATTTATGAGAATTTTAAGTTCGAGCGAGTTCCGATTAGGTAAAATAATTTTCGGTTAAGTTTGGAATTAAAGGTTCTTGTTGGGCTTTGGTATGGCCTAGTACAAGTTGAGTTAATTCCGAAATATTTGAGCTAGGAAGTGGTAGTAAGGTTGGATTTGTTTCGGTGAAGTTGGGCCTAGTGTGATTAGTTGTAACTTGGGATTAAGGGGGTGAGGTGCAGCTTGGGGCGTTACAGCAACAAATGGATCATACTCTTTCTGATCTTCTCAATATGCTGGTATCAGCTGAGAAGCAAATCAAGAAAGAGAGTGGGACTGTGGCCATTGTCGCTTCTTCTTCCAAGTCCAAAGGCAAGGGAAAAGGGAAGAAGAAACAAGTGGCAAAGCCTAAAGGAGCAGTCCAAAAGAAGAAGAAGAAGGAACAAAAGGAACCAAAAGGTGTTTGTTTCTTTTGCAACAAGGATGGGCATTGGAAGAGGAATTGCAAAGCTTATCTTGCATCCTTGAAGAACCAGTCTTCAACAGCAGGTATGATCAATGTGATTGAATCAATACTTACAGTTAATAATACTTCCACTTGGATAATTGATTCAGGTGCATCTCACCATGTTTGCACTTCGTTGCAGGACCTAGTGGGAGCTAGGAAGCTAAAAGCTGGAGAAATCACCCTACGTGTAGGAAATGGCACAAGAGTTGACGCCAAAGCCGTGGGGACTTATGTTTTGAAGTTACCATCAGGAGATACATTGGAGTTAAATAATTGTCTTTATCTTCCTATATGTATAAAGAACCTTATCTCCATCTCCATGCTTTTGAAGGATGGTTATAGAGTAGTTTTTGATAAACTAAGTGGTTCTGTATCTATTAATGAACGCATGATATGTCATGCTAATATTATTGATGGTCTCTTTCATCTAGCTTTAGATGGTAGTATTAATTGTATGAAGGAAAATGCTTTGGGATCTAAGAGATCTCGGGAAACGGTTAACCCCATTAAGATGTGGCACCTTAAGCTTGGTCATATTAGCCAAGATAGAATTCACAAATTATCCAAAAATGGATATTTAGAGTCGTTAGGATCTGATCCTATGCCTACTTGTGAGTCTTGTCTAAAAGGAAAAATGACTAAGTCACATTATGGTGGACAAAGAACAAGAGTTAAAGAACTCTTAGGCCTAATACATACCGATGTATGTGGTCCCATGTCCACTATTAGTAAAGGTGGATTCTCATACTTCATAACCTTTACCGATGACTACTCTCGGTTTGGTTATATATACCTTATGAAGCACAAATCTGAAGCCTTTGAAAAGTTCAAAGAATTTAAGAATGAAGTTGAGAAACAGACCGACAGAAATATTAAGGCTCTAAGATCTGATCGAGGAGGCGAATACTTAAGCAATGAGTTTATTGATTATCTCAAACAAGAAGGCATTGTTTCTTCACTAGCTCCTCCTGGAACACCACAACTCAATGGTGTCTCTGAAAGGAGAAATCGAACTTTGTTGGACATGGTTCGTTCCATGATGAGCTATACTGATTTACCTATATCCTTTTGGGGATATGCACTTCAAACAGCAATTTATTTGTTGAATAGAGTGCCTTCCAAGTCCGTCCCTCTTACACCATATGAGATGTGGCATGGGAAGAAACCAAGTCTCAATCATATTAAGATTTGGGGTTGTCCAGCTTATGTCAAAAGACTAGAAGCAGGCAAGCTTGAAGCTAGATCAAGCAAGTGTTTATTTGTGGGATATCCTAAAGATAGTTTAGGATATTATTTCTATCAACCTGAAGAACAAAAGGTGTTTGTTAGCAGGAATGCCACTTTCCTTGAAAGGGACTATGTCCTTGATGGAAATGTTGAGCAAATGGTAGAACTCAAGGAAGTGTCCAACAAGCCACAAACTAACACTTCATTTCCCGTTGAACAACTTCCTGAACCAACTATAACACAAACTCCAAGAATATCTAGTAGGATCCGGATACCTCCCAAGAGGTATGGTTTGTGTCATGAAAGCCTTGGGGAGTTAAATCTCCTTGGTGACAATGAAAACCTGCATGATCCTTCTAGTTATAATGAAGCAATGTCAAACGTTGACTCAAAGAAATGGCAAGAAGCCATGGAATCCGAGATTGACTCTATGTATACCAATCAAGTCTGGACTCTCGTTGACCCTCCACCTGGTATTAGACCAATTGGAAACAAATGGGTCTTCAAGAAAAAGATAGGCTCAGATGGTAAAATAGAAACCTACAAAGCTAGGTTGGTGGCAAAGGGCTATAAGCAAAGAGAGGGCATTGACTATGAAGATACGTTCTCTCCTGTTGCCATGGTTAAATCCATTCGGATATTATTTGCTATAGCTGCTCACTATGATTATGTGATATGGCAAATGGATGTAAAGACTGCCTTTCTGAATGGCAACCTTGAGGAAGAGCTTTATATGGATCAACCTGAAGGCTTTGCGTCTAAAGATGACATTCATAAAGTGTGTAAGCTTCATAGGTCCATCTATGGACTCAAGCAAGCTTCAAGGAGTTGGAACATCCGTTTTGATGATGCAGTCAAATCTTTTGGTTTCACACAAAACATGGATGAACCTTGTGTTTACAAGAAGGTCAGTGGGAGTGCTGTTGTGTTCCTTGTACTTTATGTAGATGACATCCTACTCTTTGGGAACGATGTAGGAATGTTATCTTCAATTAAAGTTTGGTTGTCCAAGACCTTCCTTATGAAGGATCTTGGAGAAGCTGCCTATGTACTAGGAATAAAGATCTATAGAGACAGATCAAAAAGATTAATTGGATTATCTCAATCCTTGTACATAGACAAAGTGCTGAATAGATTTCACATGGAACAATCTAGGAAGGGTTTTCTGCCTGTCAGACATGGCATTCACCTTTCTAAGAAAATGTGCCCACAAACAATTGAGGAAGTGCAGAAGATGAGCAAGATCCCATATGCATCTGCAATAGGGAGCCTCATGTATGCGATGCTATGCACAAGACCTGATATCAGTTATGGCGTAAGCATAACTAGTCGATATCAGTCCAATCCAGGTTTAGAACATTGGAATGCTGTTAAGAATATCCTTAAGTACTTGAGAAGGACTAAAGATTTATTCCTCGTTTATGGAGGTGGTGATTTGCAATCAGAGTTGCAAGTGGAAGCATACACAGACTCAGATTTTCAATCTGATGTGAATGACAGAAAATCCACATCAGGGTTTGTCTTCACCTTGAATGGAGGTGCAGTAAATTGGAGAAGCTGCAAACAAAGTGTTACTGCAGATTCCACTACTGAGGCAGAATACATTGCAGCTGCAGAGACTGCAAAGGAAGCAGTTTGGATGAAAAAGTTCATCACTGAACTTGATGTTGTTCCTACCATTGAGTCACCGATTCCACTTTTCTGTGACAACAATGGGGCAATTGCTCAAGCCAAGGAACCAAGGTCTCATCAAAAATCCAAACACATCGAAAGACGTTTCCATATCATAAGGGAGAATATTGTTAATCGTGGAGACATTAACATTCTCAAAGTAGCATCTGTTGATAACATATCAGATCCATTCACTAAACCTTTATCACAAGCAAAGCTTGAACAACATCTTGAGAAGATGGGTGTACGTTTCACGGCTGATTGGGTTTAGTACAAGTGGGAGATTGAAGGAATTGTGTCCTAAAACAATCATTTTGATAATTATTATTGTAATTATTATTAATCAAAAGGGCAAGTTTATTGTTCATTGCTTATATTTAATATTTGATTGAACAATGTCCAAGGAATATGAGTTAAAGAGAAAGTAATCTAAAGAGTTAGATGTGTGAGACCTTTACTCTTTCACACTCTTATCCTAAAAGGTTCCTAGTCATAGGATTATCACTTGGACATTGATAATCCGGAAAGACTAGCACATACTATGTATGCTCAATATGGAGGATGATATGTCTCTTGTCATTTGTGTAGAGACACTAATACAAGTATGTGGGTGCTCTTAACTTAAAGAGTATACTGAACGCGATCATTAGAGTTCTTGTATGGAGTCTTACTTACATGTCAAACTTGAACTCTAAATTGCAATAATACAAATTAGTCCTTTGACCTGAGACACCATAGTTGTCTTATGAGTGAATGGATTATCTCTTGATGATGCAATAATATTGTGTCCCTTAATGGATATAATAGATGCATTCATTGGTATAATCAATTCGGTCATGGAGACATGTGAGTGTACAACAAGGAATCTCTATCCTTAAGTAAATAAGGTGTATGTTCAAAGATGTGATTCAATGAGTCTTTGGCCAAAGCATTGAATGAGATTTAAAAAGGAGTTTTTAATCACATTCTAAGAATCACATAAGAATGAAAATCACATTAGGGGATTGACATATCAATTCCATACCCCGATGATGTGATTTAGAACATCGTGTTAGAGAAGGACAGTATTGTATTGTAATTCCAATTGAATAGGTTCTTTGTCATTCTACATTAACTAGGGTAGTCATGATATGTTGCAAGACGTCACTCATGACTTGTGAAGTCCCCGAGGATTAATAAACATTTATTATCCTAATAACAAGGGAGAATCAAAAATGGAGTTTTTGATTCGTAAACAAAATAGAATGGTTTCTATAAACTTCACTGCCTTGTTAATTAGAACCTAAGAGATCGCACACCATATAAGTGGATCATTGAGATTGTATATGAAGAAGATTAAACAAGAGTTGGTTATGAGCAAATAATTAATTAGATTTATTATTTGAACATAATTAGGATTTTCGGGTAAAACCGAACCTATTGGGCCTAAACGATTGTCGGGTTTTTGGTGTGGACTTGGGCTTCACTAAATGAGATTTAAATGAAAGCCCAAGACACATTTTTAGTGCCCAATAACATGTATGGACCAGCCAAAATATTCGCTTTATGAAAGTCAGTATTTTTCTTTTAGTAATTGGAGTTATTTCCTATTATATAAAAGTGAAAGCATGGACAAAGAAATAAGTAGCATCTCTACACCATTATTTTCAGATTAGAGAGATAGAAAGAGTTCTCTCTTGGTCCATTTTTTCAAAAATTAAAGGAAAGAATAACACTTGCATAATTTCTTCTTTTCTTTCATCTTTCTTCATCTCTTGATTCACTTGGTGAAGATCCTTAGAGGCCATATATTTTTGTGGCTTTACTTGTTACATCAAGGAGGAGATTACAAGCACAAGAAGGAGTACAAGAAGGAGTTCTTAATTCAAGGTGCTTCAAGGTGGAGGAAACACACACAAGGAGAGATCAAGGAGAGGAACTTTGGTGGTTCACTTGGATCGGATTAAAATCACGCTCCAAGGGTGAGTAGAACATAAACTCCATCTTTGTTCTTCCTTACTATGCATGCTATGTTTATATACATATCACAATAAGCCAAGATCATGGGTTAAAGGAATGGATTTTATGTTTAGTTAGTAGTTTAATGGTTAAACTAATTCCGCACTAATTAAAAAGTTTTGAAATCCATCCATTCCTTCACATACCACTTTAACTACTCCCCACTGCAGCTTCACATGCATGGCATCTTAAGCAATTCTACATTGGCATAAGAGAATAATAAAAAGAAAAATATTAGAAAAGAATCACATATAATCATATATAACATAAAAACTATCACTTCATTAACCCAAAAAACATTAAATAAGAAAACAGAAACAATTATATTTTTTCGCTTCTTCACACAACTCCATCTCCTCAATGGTAGGCATATGATGTAAATACACATTTTCACTCCTAAGCCAATTTTGGCTATATATCAAGGCCTCCACCATTTTAGGACTTAGGGAGCTATGACACGGATCAATAACCCTCCCACTCGTGCTAAAAGAAGACTCCGAAGCTATGGTTGACACCGGAATAGCTAGAATCTCCTTTGCAACGCCGGCCAATGTGGGATATTTACACACTTCATTCACCTTCCACCAATTCAACAAGTCAAAGTCTTCACCATCACCTTCAATAGGATCTCCAAGATATCTATCCACATCGTTGTTGATGATCAATCTCGGCTTTCTTTGCTCTTCTCCTTTGCTCCTTCTCTTTCAACCTCCTTTCTAACTCCGTACAACCTTTACTTGAAGAAGACACCCCTTCACTTGATGCTTGAGTACCACTAACCTCACTAATACCACTTCCCCTTCCCTCTTCTTCATACACCTTGTAAAGGTCATACAAGAGATCTTTCACACTCTTTGTGTTAGCTTCCACCTTTTCATCCATCTCCCCATCAAGAATCTCAAAATAATCAACAACTTTTTCAAGCTTATGACGTGGGTCAAGAACAATACCAATGAACAAATAAGGATTCAACTTTTCAAAGCTACCCCAATACTTGTTAAACTTGTCTTGCATGGGTGATGCAATCTCCAACAAGCACGGGTTAGATTGTTCTTGCAAGACACCATAAATATTAAATAAATCACCAAAGGTGTTATGAATAGTAGGAGAAGTAGAACAACACACCTTTAAAGTGACTTCATAAAAC
Source organism: Rosa rugosa (assembly GCF_958449725.1). Taxonomy (NCBI): domain Eukaryota; kingdom Viridiplantae; phylum Streptophyta; class Magnoliopsida; order Rosales; family Rosaceae; genus Rosa; species Rosa rugosa. Next base: position 53,707,945 of record NC_084820.1, on the reverse strand, counting down.
GGTCTCAAGAAATCCGCAAACTGCTCCCTATACTCCCAATTAACACTTGCCGGTGGCCCTTCTTTTGGCTTTTCATTCGTGTCACCTTGGAGGCTTGGAGCCATGCCCAAAAATTACCGGCATCATCTTCTATCATTCTATCAAAGGCTTTTTGGAGTTTCAAAGCCCATTCTAACATCAAGAATGTGGAATTCCACCTAGTAGGGACATCCAAAATTACAAGCCCTTTGCACTCTAGTTTCACCACCTAGTAATGGTGAGAATCTTCTCTATACCCCACTCCAACAAACAATCCTAAAAAAACTTAGCTATAGACTCTCCCCTATGATTTGGACTGGCACAAAAATTAAGAATTCTCTTATGCAACACCTAATTATCATCAACAAAATGTGCAGTGAGAACCATGTAATTAATGTTTTGAATAGAAGTCCATGTATCGGTTGTAAGACACAACCTATATCTACTCAATTGATCCATCAATTTTTTCTTTTCCCCCAAATAAAGCTTAAGCACATCCTTTGCTATTGTCTTACGAGAAGGAATTCTCCAATAAGGAAGAACTCTACCCATAAAACGCCTAAACCCCTCTCCCTCCACATGAGAAAATGGTAATTCATGTAGAATAATGTACTCCACACATAACAAGGATAGCTTATCTTGAGTGCATTCTACAGTACACAACTCACTAGTTAGTTTTTTAAAAGAGAAAACCTTTTGCCTTTTAGCTTTCATCATCTCAATATTCGGGGAATACTTTTGATACTTTTCTATATGATTTATAAGGGAGGTTGTACCATTCTTCCAAGGATCAACATAGAATTCTTTTCCGCAATAATTGCATGCACCCTTAATTCTACCCTCCACCACCTTCCTATTATAATGATTCCAAATATCTGACCTTTCTTTCCGTTTCAATGCCTCAAGGATGCTTGACTTCCTATTTATTCTTCCAAAGTTACAACATTACTTCTTTCGTCAACCGGTATTGGTGTTGCAATTCACCAATACTAGTGTTGATCTGCAGTTTATAGAATTTGATTGTCAGACTATATCAATACATAGACATAAAAACAGAAAACAAATTGCAAAATAGAAAACAAAAACAGATTGCAAAACAGAAACAGTTTACAGAAAGCATTACATATTGCAGTAACAGTTTACAGAAAGCTGCACATATTGCAGAAACGGAAACCAAAACAGATTGCAGAAACTGTTTACAGAAACAAATTGTGTTTACATAATGCAGACACTGTTTACATAATGGAGAAGCTATTTACATAATGCAGAAACTGTTTACAATGCAGCAAAACATGCACCAAACCAGCAACATGTGCAAAATGTGCAGCAAATGCATTGCTTGAGCAATAAACAGATAAATGGAACACACTTACTTAGTTACTTACAACAACGTTTAACAATCCAAAAAAAAAAAAAAAAAAGGAGTCACTTCAAGTTCAAACTTCAAAGTGCAGCAGTTAAACACACTTACTTAGTTACTTATAGCAAGTCAGTAACATTTAACAATCCAAAAAAAAAAAAAAGGAGTCACTTCAAGTTCAAACTTCAATGTGCAGCCCCTAAACCCTATTATACGAACAAGGCAACAAATCATTCAGCACATATATACTAGATTACCAGCAGCCCTTTAGGACAGAAGCACATACCTGAGATGATGAAGTCGATTTCGGATGAGCACCCGAACTAGTAGCAGTTGATTTAAATTGCCTATTCATTTTCTAGATATGCAAATTACTCATATTCAAATCAGTAAACAGAAACGTGACTATAGAGGTCAGGAACAAATAAAGTGACTTGTTATTCCAAAAGCTAACCAAATCTAGAACTACTCGGTCAGAACAAATAACATTAACTTTAAATAGACCCATATATTCTGAAGATGGACAAGTTCTACATTTGTTAGTGTCAAGAAACTCACTTGACTTCAAGACTTCTATTTGATATTTTTTATAACTGATTGTTCTCATTTTTGTATAAAGATATCAAACGCTTACTATATTTGGTTACTGAATTTTGAAATGGTAACCTCCTAAACTCATTATAGCTCTTATGCTCGGTTCGACAGGGGATTTAGCTTTAGGTCACCCTAAAAGTCTATTTCATTATCAGAATCTTCGTCTAACAATAGTCTCAGCTAGCAAACTGTTAAAGCAGGGATACCCCAATTAAGTAAAGTTTGGATTCATCTAATCTAGTAGCTTTTGAATAGCAAAACCCCAGCCTAGGTTCCGAAACTTCAATCATAACCAAGCATGACTTTAATCACGGGATCCATAAATACCAAAACTCTTTTAGCTCCCAACAACATTATCAAAAGCAACAAGCAAAGATATCCCTAACAGATCCTTCAAATTAAGGTATCTTATAATTCAACTGCATCAATCTACGAGCGACAAGATTGATTCGAAAATGTCGTACCTGAAACCAAAATACTCAATTCCAGGGTTCAGTTCCTGCGAAGGTGCGAGGAAGACGGCGACCGTCGAGAAGTGATGTGGTTATTTTTTTTTTTTGACTTTGTCAAGGGGAACTCAAAGGCTTCCTAGGCTCAAGATAAACCCCTTCGGCGCATGAGAAATGCTCCAACTGTGCATTGCAGCACAGTGACTGGCCACTTTGACAGCTTCGGTGTTCGAACCTAGGTTGGGGAGCACACCCAACTAGGCAAGAACCACTAGGCCACTTGCAGTGGTTAGAAGTGATGTGGTTATGACTGGGCTCCAATCGATAGAGACATCAGAGAGTTTAGATCGATGAGGTTTTGCTGAAGGAGAAACACATTTGACTGAAGTGAATGAATGCAACACAAAGAAGGGAATGAACAATCGGCTTACTGGCGAGAGCTTCGATTTTCGGCGAAGGTGCGAGGGAGACAACGACGGTTGACCTGATGAGGTTATGACTGTCGAAACGTGATCGAGATTCGAGAGAGAGGTCAGTTAGTAGGAATCTGAGAGAGAGTAAGACTCGGGAAATGGATTGCGAGGCTGCGAGGCGAAGGAGTGAAGTGTTTTAGGCTTTTAGGGTTTGTCATAAAACTATACAAAACGACGTCGTTTCGAAGGAGATTCGGTTTTCGGTTCGGTTCGGTTTCGACCATATCAGATTCTGTTCGGTGCGGTTTTTTGCTTTCGGTTCCCTTTTTTTCTGTGCGATTTTTTTTTTTCAACTTTGGTTCCGGTATCGGTGCGGTTTTTTTTCTTTTCGGTTTTTGGTTTCGCGAACCCACCTCTACTTATGCATATATGATATATCATGAGTCATCTCAATGATGTCCCTGAAGAAATTTTGACAGATATTCTGCATAGTCCCCACCAAATTCAAGTGATATTATTGGTTGGACCACCACATGGTAGTGCCGGTCACGTGGTAGTTCGGGACCACAGAATAATTTCTCCTAAACCGAATGAGGGTTTTAGAGGGTAAGTCTTTCTAGTGCATGCAAGTCATGGAGAGATTTGATTGGCAGCTCGAGTTTTTTTAAAACACATCGTGATGGGAATGTAACTAAACGTTCTAATAGTTATAATACTGGCCTACCACCAATCGTCCAAAGAAGAACCAGAACTTGGCCAGTACTCTCTTTTATCTTATGAAACATTTGAGCTGTACATGAAAGTTGACTTAACTAGCTATTAACTAATTAATAATTATCAACCAGTTCGCATTTGTCCAGTGAATTGTTTTGTATGATACCAATCACTTAATTTTGTATTGCATTATTGAACATATATTAGTTGTTTGTGTCTCTTTCCTCTCAATCTCCTTCGTTTGAATTGTTCAAAGACATTTTAAATAAGTGCCTGGAGCTAATTCCCATAAATTTCCTAGCAATTTCTGCTGCTGTTAGCCTGCTACCAACTATTCTTGTCCCAACAATTTCTGAAGATCAGCATTATCTCTCTGTTTTCTTTCCTCTCCCACAGTTTGATGCATTTTGTTTCAGAAGTAAGTTTCTATAAACTTTTATTTATCAAGTATATATGTGTATATGCTTCTAAGTTCTAACCACTTAACCTTGTATTGTGATTTCCAGAACAAGCTTCTTCGTGAATTATTAGGGGACAAAACTCTTGATATCCAGAACAAAACTATAGACCGTTCTACTGCAGTGAAACTCAGCCGTAGAAAAGTCCTCATTGTTCTTGATGATGTTGACAAGTCAAGCCAATTAGAGATGTTAGCTAGACGTGATGTTACGTTTGGCTCAGGAAGTAGAATCATAATAACAACTAGAGATAAGCAACGATTTGGGGTGACCGTCGAGAAGTGATGTGGTTATTTTTTTTTTTTTGACTTTGTCAAGGGGAACCCAAAGGCTCTTCCTAGGCCCAAGATAAACCCCTTCGGCGCATGTGAAATGCTCCAACTGTGCATTGCAGCACAGTGCCTGGCCACTTTGACAGCTTCGGGGTTCGAACCTAGGTTGGGGAGCACACCCAACTAGGCAAGAACCACTAGGCCACTTGCAGTGGTTAGAAGTGATGTGGTTATGACTGGGCTCCGATCGATAGAGACATCAGAGAGTTCAGATCGATGAGGTTTTGCTGAAGGAGAAACACATTTGACTGAAGTGAATGAATGCAACACAAAGAAGGGAATGAACAATCGGCTTACTGGCGAGAGCTTCGATTTTCGGCAAAGGTGCGAGGGAGACGACGGCGGTTGACCTGATGAGGTTATGACTGTCGAAACGTGATCGAGATTCGAGAGAGAGGTCAGTTAGTAGGAATCTGAGAGAGAGTAAGACTCGGGAAATGGATTGCGAGGCTGCGAGGCGAAGGAGTGAAGTGTTTTAGGCTTTTAGGGTTTGGCATAAAACTATACAAAACGACGTCGTTTCGAAGGAGATTCGGTTTTCGGTTCGGTTCGGTTTCAACCATATCAGATTCTGTTCGGTGCGGTTTTTTGCTTTCGGTTCCCTTTTTTTCTGTGCGATTTTTTTTTTTTCAGCTTTGGTTCCGGTATCGGTGCGGTTTTTTTTCTTTTCGGTTTTTGGTTTCGCGAACCCACCTCTACTTATGCATATATGATATATCATGAGTCATCTCAATGATGTCCCTGAAGAAATTTTGACAGATATTCTGCATAGTCCCCACCAAATTCAAGTGATATTATTGGTTGGACCACCACATGGTAGTGCCGGTCACGTGGTAGTTCGGGACCACAGAATAATTTCTCCTAAACCGAATGAGGGTTTTAGAGGGTAAGTCTTTCTAGTGCATGCAAGTCATGGAGAGATTTGATTGGCAGCTCGAGTTTTTTTAAAACACATCGTGATGGGAATGTAACTAAACGTTCTAATAGTTATAATACTGGCCTACCACCAATCGTCCAAAGAAGAACCAGAACTTGGCCAGTACTCTCTTTTATCTTATGAAACATTTGAGCTGTACATGAAAGTTGACTTAACTAGCTATTAACTAATTAATAATTATCAACCAGTTCGCATTTGTCCAGTGAATTGTTTTGTATGATACCAATCACTTAATTTTGTATTGCATTATTGAACATATATTAGTTGTTTGTGTCTCTTTCCTCTCAATCTCCTTCGTTTGAATTGTTCAAAGACATTTTAAATAAGTGCCTGGAGCTAATTCCCATAAATTTCCTAGCAATTTCTGCTGCTGTTAGCCTGCTACCAACTATTCTTGTCCCAACAATTTCTGAAGATCAGCATTATCTCTCTGTTTTCTTTCCTCTCCCACAGTTTGATGCATTTTGTTTCAGAAGTAAGTTTCTATAAACTTTTATTTATCAAGTATATATGTGTATATGCTTCTAAGTTCTAACCACTTAACCTTGTATTGTGATTTCCAGAACAAGCTTCTTCGTGAATTATTAGGGGACAAAACTCTTGATATCCAGAACAAAACTATAGACCGTTCTACTGCAGTGAAACTCAGCCGTAGAAAAGTCCTCATTGTTCTTGATGATGTTGACAAGTCAAGCCAATTAGAGATGTTAGCTAGACGTGATGTTACGTTTGGCTCAGGAAGTAGAATCATAATAACAACTAGAGATAAGCAACGATTTGGGGTGACCGTCGAGAAGTGATGTGGTTATTTTTTTTTTTTTGACTTTGTCAAGGGGAACCCAAAGGCTCTTCCTAGGCCCAAGATAAACCCCTTCGGCGCATGTGAAATGCTCCAACTGTGCATTGCAGCACAGTGCCTGGCCACTTTGACAGCTTCGGGGTTCGAACCTAGGTTGGGGAGCACACCCAACTAGGCAAGAACCACTAGGCCACTTGCAGTGGTTAGAAGTGATGTGGTTATGACTGGGCTCCGATCGATAGAGACATCAGAGAGTTCAGATCGATGAGGTTTTGCTGAAGGAGAAACACATTTGACTGAAGTGAATGAATGCAACACAAAGAAGGGAATGAACAATCGGCTTACTGGCGAGAGCTTCGATTTTCGGCAAAGGTGCGAGGGAGACGACGGCGGTTGACCTGATGAGGTTATGACTGTCGAAACGTGATCGAGATTCGAGAGAGAGGTCAGTTAGTAGGAATCTGAGAGAGAGTAAGACTCGGGAAATGGATTGCGAGGCTGCGAGGCGAAGGAGTGAAGTGTTTTAGGCTTTTAGGGTTTGGCATAAAACTATACAAAACGACGTCGTTTCGAAGGAGATTCGGTTTTCGGTTCGGTTCGGTTTCAACCATATCAGATTCTGTTCGGTGCGGTTTTTTGCTTTCGGTTCCCTTTTTTTCTGTGCGATTTTTTTTTTTTCAGCTTTGGTTCCGGTATCGGTGCGGTTTTTTTTCTTTTCGGTTTTTGGTTTCGCGAACCCACCTCTACTTATGCATATATGATATATCATGAGTCATCTCAATGATGTCCCTGAAGAAATTTTGACAGATATTCTGCATAGTCCCCACCAAATTCAAGTGATATTATTGGTTGGACCACCACATGGTAGTGCCGGTCACGTGGTAGTTCGGGACCACAGAATAATTTCTCCTAAACCGAATGAGGGTTTTAGAGGGTAAGTCTTTCTAGTGCATGCAAGTCATGGAGAGATTTGATTGGCAGCTCGAGTTTTTTTAAAACACATCGTGATGGGAATGTAACTAAACGTTCTAATAGTTATAATACTGGCCTACCACCAATCGTCCAAAGAAGAACCAGAACTTGGCCAGTACTCTCTTTTATCTTATGAAACATTTGAGCTGTACATGAAAGTTGACTTAACTAGCTATTAACTAATTAATAATTATCAACCAGTTCGCATTTGTCCAGTGAATTGTTTTGTATGATACCAATCACTTAATTTTGTATTGCATTATTGAACATATATTAGTTGTTTGTGTCTCTTTCCTCTCAATCTCCTTCGTTTGAATTGTTCAAAGACATTTTAAATAAGTGCCTGGAGCTAATTCCCATAAATTTCCTAGCAATTTCTGCTGCTGTTAGCCTGCTACCAACTATTCTTGTCCCAACAATTTCTGAAGATCAGCATTATCTCTCTGTTTTCTTTCCTCTCCCACAGTTTGATGCATTTTGTTTCAGAAGTAAGTTTCTATAAACTTTTATTTATCAAGTATATATGTGTATATGCTTCTAAGTTCTAACCACTTAACCTTGTATTGGATTTCTTTTTCCTATTTCAGAATCTAGGATTGTCAAGCTTTGGTCCCAAGGCAGGGTTTCCATGCTCTGAGTTTTGGACTGGCACATTTCTGTAATATGGCCTCCTCTTCTGCTTCTTCTTCCTCTGACATCCCCCCAAAAGAGAAGTATGATGTCTTTCTCAGCTTCAGAGGCACCGATACCCGCAAGACTTTTACCAGCCATCTCTACAAGGCTTTGGATGATAAGAAGATTGATACCTACATAGATTACAATCTTGAGCGGGGAGAAGAAATCGCACCTGCCCTTCTAAAAGCAATCGAGAGATCAAAGATTTCCGTGATCGTTTTCTCAGAAAACTATGCTTCTTCTCGATGGTGTTTGGACGAACTTGTGCATATACTGGAATGCAGGGAAAAGTATGGACAACATGTGATACCCATCTTTTACAAAACAGTTGTATCAGATATACGACACCAGAGAGGGGGTTATGAACTTGAAGAACATTTCAAGGATAGAACAGAGTCTGAGCGTCTTAAATGGAAGGTTGCTTTGACAAAAGCAGCTAATCTTTCTGGGTTTGAATCAACTTCAACCAGGTAACTCTTGCCTCTGCAACTTGTATACTAATTTCTACATGTCCTGATTAATCAATTATAATTTTGATCAAGTAAAAAAAAAAAAAAAAGACTAATTAATCCGTTGTATAAGCAACTATATATTAATTATTTGTCTTTGGTCATATGTGCCAGGGATGATTCCGAATTGATTCACCAAGTTGTCCAGTTTATTTTGACGAATTTGAGTTATGAGTCCTCGAGTTATGAATTAGATGGCTTCGTTGGAGTTGGAAGTCGGGTTCAGCAAGTTGAATCATTACTATGTATTGTTCCTCGAGATGATCGTGTTCGCTCCGTTGTTATTTGGGGTATGGGAGGTATCGGCAAGACCACCCTTGCTGATGCTGTTTTTCACCGTCTCTCTTCACAATTCGATGCTTGCTGCTTTCTTGCAGATGTTAGAGAAGGTTCTGGGACCCAGAAAGAACTAAAAGACTTGCGAAACAGGCTTCTTCGTACATTATTAGGGGACAAAACTCTTGATATCCAGAGCAAAACTATAGACCGTTCTACGGCAGTGAAACTCAGCCGTAAAAGAGTCCTCGTTGTTCTTGATGATGTTGACAAGTCAAGCCAATTAGAGATGTTAGCTGGACGTGATGTTACGTTTGGCTCAGGAAGTAGAATCATAATAACAACTAGAGATGATCAGCGAGTTAGAGACATAGAGGTACTGAGGGGAGGAGGTAACCATGATGTTAAGATATATGAGGTTGAGAAATTAAGTGATGATGAAGCTCGTCAGATCTTCAATTTGAATGCCTCCACAGGTATCTATTCTGATGTACATTCTACATATTTTTTAACAAGGATGATAGCGCATGCTGCAGGCATCCCCTTAGCCCTTAAACATTGGAGTTCCTTATCCCATAAACTTTCATGGGATGAGATGACAAAGATTATCAACGAAAAAATGGGGAGCATTTATAGAGTGAGTTATGATGTCTTGAGAAAAAATGAGAAGGAAATATTTCTTGACATTGCATGTTTCCACAAAGGGAAGCAAATAAATCATGTGAGAGGACATTTAGATTGCCGTAGTTTACCTGTGGACAGCGGAATTGGTGACCTTATTGATAGGTCTCTCATAGAACTAAGAGGAAGTTATCTATGGATGCATGATGTGATACAAGAAATGGGCCGCGAAATTGTCCGCGAAAAATGTCCTGAAGAGCCTGGAAACCGCACCAGGTTGTACACTCTTAAGGACATCCGTCATGTATTGCAAAATGATACGGTAAGAACTTAAATGCATCAACTTTGTTTTCGAAATTTGCAATTCTCACAAAAAAAAAAAAAAAAAATTACCAAAAATAAATCAAATTCGATGTCGACAAATTATTATATTTTCTTGAAACTTTTCTTTATATTGTATGCTCATATACATGTATTTACTTTTGATTTTCAGGGAACTGCAACAATTGAAACCATGTCCACTGTCGTCATCACGTACGACAGGACGTTTAAACTATCTTTGACCCGTCAAGTCTTTGGAAAGATGTACAATCTAACATTCCTAGATCTTGATGGGTTTTTTGACTATTACACGTTGCAACTTCCTCAAGGTCTAGAGTCTCTTCCCAATGTCCTTAGATATCTGTCCTGGAAGGGTTATCCTTTAGGAACTTTGCCATCAAAGTTTTCTCCGAGCTGTCTTGTTGAGCTTCATATGCGCAATAGCAAACTCCAGACAGTTTGGAATACAGACCAGGTATGCTTAAATTAGTTCTTTAGTAAATTAAGAAGTAAGAGTCATATAATCCTGCCAACTTATTCTTTCCGTTTCTCTTTTGTTTTACAGAAACCTCAGCATCTTAAAAAGATCGATCTTAGTTACTCAAGGGAGCTGGTTGATGTGCCATACCTCACAGCGTGTCTTGAGAGTATAAATCTTGAAGGATGTAAAAGTTTGGTTGAAGTTCCAAATCTCTCAAAGAGTCTAAACATTGCGAGTATAAACCTTCAAGGGTGCAAGAAGTTGGTTGAAGTTCCTTCATATTTTGAAAATCTTCACAAGCTTACTGTTCTGAATCTGAGCGGGTGCGGGCTTCTAAAACGTATTCCAGAGATGCCAAGCAATTTGGAATTCTTGCTTATAAGTGGAAACCGTGAAAAGCAACCTGACTGTGACAGTATGAGATTGTCTGGATTGCCTTCATCAATCTGGTCTCTTAAGAAACTTGTCAAACTGGATCTCAGTTATTGTTACTACATTGAGAATCTTCCAAGCAGCATTTGGACGTTGAATTCCCTCACATCTCTTGATTTGTCTTATACGAGTATAGAAGGTCTGCCGTCATCAATTGAGTGTCTTTCTAGGGTCATTTCAATTAACCTGAAGAAGTGCCATAGGCTTGTGAGTTTGTCAACCAGCATTTGTAAGTTGAAATATCTTGAGATACTTGATCTCTCTCATTGTTCTTCATTCGAATCCTTCCCTGAAATCTTAGAGCCTATGGAATGCCTGAAGACTCTCCATTTAAGTAACACGAAGATTGAAGAGCTACACGACTCCATTGAAAAATTAGTTGGGCTTGAAGAATTAAACTTATTCATGTGCAAAAGCTTTAAGTCTCTCTCAAACAGTATCTACAAATTAAGATTTCTCAAGTATTTCAGAGTTGTTTGTTGTAGTGAACTAAAGAAACTGCCTATCTCCTCATCGGACATTTTGTGGTCTTTGATATCTGAATTAGACTTCGGCGGCTGCACCAGTTTGGAAGAAATCCCTGATGGACTCATGAAATGCTTAACCTCACTAAAAAAATTAGATTTTAGTGAAACCAAGATTAAGAGCATCCCTACAAGCATCAAAGAACTTTCTGGATTAAGATCCCTACGCATATGCAATTGCCAGAACCTAGAATCTCTACCAGAGCTTCCATATAATCTAGAAAGTTTGGATGCTGATGATTGTAGGAATCTGGAGATGGTGTCATTCTCAATGACTGCAGTTACGCAAGGTCTGGATCAAATATGCTATAAAGATGTTTTTAAACGTCGAGTGAAATATTCATTTCGTAATTGCAAAAAATTGAGTGAGACCGCAAAAAGCAACATGATGAATGATGCAGAGCTTGGAATTTTGCGAACTGCATTTTCCAAACGTGAAGAAAAAGATCCAGATCGTGTAAGTCTCTCTCCATCTATCTATCAAATAAATCCTTGTATGAGATTGATCGGGTATGAATAGTCTGTTGTTTACTATACAAAATCATGATGCAAGTCTATCTGTGGTGCAGTATTATAGCCCTAGGCGTGAGGATTACTCCGTTGCTATTGTCTATACTGGAAATGAAATTCCAGAGCGGTTCAGGTATCAAACAGAGGGATCTTCAATAAATATCAAGCTTCCTGTGCATCCTTCTCATACAAATACAAACTTGTGGCAATTCGTTCTGTGCGCTGTTCTCACATTCGACAATGAAGATAGTGTGTCATCGTCATCGGGATCCCAACGTAACGTTATTAAGGCCTGTCGTGAATTCTGTTTCACGACCGAAAATCGTGACAGCTGTGCATTAGATGTTGATCTTCCTTTGCCCGACAATTATGATGAAGATGAAGATGACGATGACACACTATGGAGATCCCGACCTGACTGTATGAAGCCCAGGTGTAAATTCAATTTCACGACCAACAATGGTGACAGCTCTCCATTAGATTTTACTCTTCCTTTGCCCGACAATTATGATGAAGAAAAAGGCATAAATTGGGATGACAAATCTCAGGTATTTGTATGGTATTGCGCGTACTGGTCCACTCATGTTCGCTCTGCCAGCGAGGCCTCGTTCAATTTTTACCTTAGGCCAAAGTGGGCATTGGGAAAGGAAAGTGACACTTTCCCAAAGGAAAGGAAATTGATTCCTTACCTTAGGGTCTGTGATGGCATTAAGGTGAAAAGGTGTGGGGTCTGCTTGCTGTCATCCGAAGGCCAAGATGTGAAATTTGTAGGGGTCAATCAAGATGTTGGAGAACCAAAACCAGAGCAGGTTATTTCAACAAAGAGGAGCCGCGATCAGTATGAAGCCAGTGGAAGCGCTACTGTTGCTCTCTCGGATTAGCTTCACTAAATGTTTTGATGAGGCGGACAAATGGAGACAGGACCAGATGACAATATTATGGACTGTTATTAATCAAGACAGCAAAGGTAATACAACTTCAAAACCTAGGCGTTAATTGTTTTAAAGGGGCGTGCTCTTAATCCCTAGGTGTTAGAACTTTGTTCTTAAGGGGTTGTTGTTGCTCTCCAAATGAGTGCTGGAGAGTTTTGGGGCATGTGGTTGGAGACATTATGTCTTTGATGCATCAAGCTATGGTTAGTACGTACGTGATGTGTGTTCCCGCCCTGGAGCGGGAAACTGTGTCCATAGCTCATACCTTGGCAAGGTATTGTCTTGGGGAAAGTGGTTGAAAAGGATTCTATGTAATGTTTTGTTGTGTTTGTTTGTTTATTTTTAATTTCATGTAATTTTTTTTTCCAGAGTTGAGGCCAGGGTGTGTGGGTACTCTTTCCTTCATTCGAAGTTCTTTCCCATTCCGATGTTGTCTCTCATTTATGAAAGTTGACTGAAGGTTGAGATTTCAAGATGTCTAGCATAAACATTGAAATTTAAAATTTGTCTAGTTCATGTTATCTGTAAATTTTCGGTGTAAACTTCAAATATTGTTGCAAAATAAAAGAATCTATTTGGTAGAAAACCATTTTGGTGTATCAGTGAATGCAGAGATGAGATGAGTCGAGAGTAAGTTGAAAGAGAGAACTTATTGTAAAAATCAAATTCAGACAGACATGGCACAAATGTAGTATTATTATGAACACAATACATATAGCCTTATTGATTTATTAAAATCCTGGGGAAATGATTATATTAATCCAGCTCAAGTAACTGTCCATCTTTAACAATATTAGTTGCTGTGTTTCTATTTTATTCCAGTTGAATATCGCATCTAAAAATCCTCTTTTCAACTAAACCATTGATTGTATTTCAGTAAATGTGTGCATAAAACTAAATATAGAATACTGCTGGATGTAATTTCTTGTACAATGGCATGGGTAATGTCTTTGGTTCATATTGTTCACCAAAAAGAAAAAACAAAAAATTTCACAATATCTAGTTGCTAACCTTGAATCCTAGCTTTTCTTTCGAGATTTTAATCAGGAGAAAATCATCAGCATGTAGTCTATATCCATTCCAATTACGTGGCCTGTACTTGACTTCCTAGCAATGCTTCTACTCTTATGCACTTTCATTGTTAAGTTGTCATAAACCTGTAACCACATCATATCCATTAATTCTATGCTAGTTTGAAACTTTGAACTCAGAAAAATAGCTCAAGGTCATACCTTCTGTGAAAGAAACCGAATTTCCAAGCCTTGTCAGAGCAATTCTACCTTAGAAAACTGCAAAACTGTAAGATCTCAATCAAAATTACCAACTCCCATACCAAAATTTCATTTCCAAGTGAAACTATTCGGGTACATAAATGAGGTTGTGTATAGATAATAAGAGTAAAATTTTGGAGGATAAATATGTCAAGACTAAAACTTAAAACCATAATCTGACATAACCGTAAAATACTCAAGTCTTACCAAGGAAGTATAAAAATATAGATCAAGTATTCCCCTTATTCATTGCTGACATCCCTCCTAAATTTTTAATTCTTAATCATATAGTTCAAAGATTTAAAATGTTTAATAAAATGAGATTGGAAAGACACATTCTGAGTTTTACATATCTTATGCCTTGCTCAGGGAATCCAAGAACAAGGTGAAAGTTGCCAATGAATTTCAAATCTTAGGATATCAAGGTCTCCATATGTTCATTTTAAACTTGAATATCGCATTTCTTCTGTTTCTTACTCATTGTAGACATGCATTAAGCGATTATTATTTTGTTCAGTGTTCGGCCCATAGAAACATTTAATGATGCATTTAGGAAATTTCTTGCACACTCAATGAGAAGACTGCCAAAAGCTCCCAAGGTATGCAACCCTTATACTCTTTCTGCTGGATTTATTTAAGTTTTGGTTGCGTACAAGTCATTTGCAGTTTAATCTTTGTGAACTGTCAGGAGGATTCAGCAGAGGAACGCTCACCCGCCCGAAGCTTTGGAACGGTCCGTGCCAAAACAAGAAAAGGATAGCTTTGCATCTGCGTTTGTTTCAACATTATCATTCACAGACACTGCTCACTAGGTTTGTCAAGTAATTGAATCTCTGTTTTTATCAAATTTGTGGTCTTTCTTCTGAATTCAAAATGAATATTTATTTATTTATTTATTTTTTAAATACTTTCTTTGGTATTCAGTGACTTTCAGAGAGATTTTCTTTTCTTTGTTTTTGTTTGTATGTGATTTTGTCAAATTTCTGCTTAGTTTCTTAGAGCAACTCCAACAGATTCCCTATATTTTGATTTTTCTCTATTTTAGGGAAAAATAAGCCTCTTTTGATCCAACAGATTCCCTATAACTATCTCTATTTTAGGGAAAGTGAGGAAAGAGAAAACCAAATTCCCTATATTTACAGCAAACTCTAAAATTTTAAGGAAGAATATGGAGATTTTAGAGATTGTTGTAAAATAGGGAATCTGTTGGAGTTAGAGCAGAAAAAAAGGCTAAAGTTTTGACTTTTACTTCCCTATAATACAGAAATTATAGGGAAGCTGTTGGAGTTGCTCTTACAATAGTCTTTATCTTTTTTTATGCTGGAACTACGTACTTGCTATACATTAATGACTATCTCTTGCATCTTTGATTCCTGAGTTTGTTTCTCAAATCTGAACACTTCTGAATAGTAAAGTCTGTCATACATCTTTGCTTTCTCAGTTTATCGGTTTGCTTCTCTTATATATATATATCATATATATATATATTATGCATCATAAAAATAATCAAGGGAAAGAGATATTAGACATTATAATATGTAGCTTTTTGTCATTAATCAAAATGAAATTATTTCTATTACTCAAAAACAAACTTAATGATTCAAATGATATACTTGAGTACCATTAATCATACAGTTCTGACATCAGTTTTCATATTCTCTGAATTTATTCTTCATTTCAGATTTGTGTGCTTAATTCGGATTGAAGTTTATTATTCTTCTTCAAAATGATTTTGATGTCTAGATTTATTGTCCAGAGCTTTGACTTCTGCTCTGAAATCTAATCAATCTTATGTTGCTTTGATTTTGATTTTATATTTAATGGATCCACTTGCTATGCATTAATGGCTATTTCTTGCAACTTTGATTCATTCTGGATCCAGTTTGTTTCTGGAATTTCAACAGTTGTTAGCAGTAAATTCCGTTACAATATTATATTAGGCATCTCTATTCTATTCGTTTGCTTCTCAAATATATATCTATACTATTATTAAGAGAAGAGGCTTTGTTAGCCAAAATCTAAAATTTTGATAGAATTAACCCTAGAAGATTAATAAACTTTGAAAATTAATTAAATCACAAGGATAATTAAGACATTTACAAAATATATTTTTATTAAAAAAATTTGAAAAAAAATATCCACAACCCACTTTTCTCTCTCCCATTTTCTTTTCTCTGCAATAACCAACTTTTTTCTTTTTTATTTTCTGAAAAAAAAAAATTTAATAACTTGCACATGCAGAGCATGTGTAGAAAAATGCTAGTATTATTAAGTTACCGTGAGTGTGGAAAAGTAATCTTTCTTGGGGGGAAGTCTAAGGTGTGTTGATGTTTGTCATACATCAACTTTTTAATAAATATATATTAAATTAAATTAGTTGGTGAAACCTGTTTTACAGGTCAACAGGTTATCCACTTATAATTTGACATGTGTACTTAAAAAAAAAAAAATTACCATACTAAGTACTCATTTATTGTTTTATAGGTAAATCGTTCAAAAACTTGTAATGAAGATCGTAAATGTAGTAATTACTTTGATTACAACTATAATTATCACTTAATACGTCCAATGTGGTTGTTTGTTGTAAAATGTCTCATCGATGATATAATTTACAAAAGAAAGGACTCTAGTTACAAAAAGAACAACTGGATTACAAGAATAAAGACTTGAAAAGTTTTAGGTCTAATATGATTATTTACCATATAAACAAAGCATTTGTTGTAGCAGTGGTAAAGTGATCGGTTTTTTTTGTAAATAGGATCATATTTCAAGTAATTATCATGAAAACAACCATAATTACAACGTTATACCTCAATTGTTGTAATTTATAGTAAAATGCATTGTCAAACAAGTAATTATCTCATGGATGATGAGATTTACACAAGAAAATTATTAAATTACAAAATATAGGACTTTAATCAGTTAATGCACAAGTAAGGACTCGTGCCTCATTTACAATATATACATAAATTTTTACCACTTTGAGAACAATTCGTTGTCACATTAGTAAAATGGTTCTCAGACTTGTAATATAAAAAATTACCACAAGTAAGAGCTTGATTGTTACTTCTACAACAATTCGTTGTCTCACCGGTCAAATGGTTCTTAAACTTGTAATATTGAAGAATTACCACAAATACAACCTTGGTTATTACTTTGGACCTCAATTGCTGTAAAATCTAGAAAAAAATATTGTCAAATAAGTAAATAACTCCAAAATGATAGTAGTTACAAAATAGACAACCTTATTTGTCACGCCCCGGATTTTGAATGATAAATTCAAATCCGAAACCTGAATAATTACAATTACAAAAAAACCAAATCTCGAAACTTCGAGTTCATTATTACAATTCACTCTCACAATATATTATAAAGCTCAAATGAGCATAACACACCTCACAACTTACAATTGTTGTAAAACTCTAACAATTGCTCTAACCGCACGATCACCGTCCTGGTTCTCCTGTCCTGTAGGATTACCCGCTACACAATTTGAATAGTGTACCGGGAGTTGCAACAACACAAAACCCGGTAAGCTTTTTACAGCCAGTATGAGTAAACAAGAAAGAACTGTTGATTTATTAGATTTCAAGACTACCACAAACCCACGTTACTTTCTCACTCTCATATATATATATAGACACTTATGAGTTACTCTCAATTTAGCTCATAAGATCACTCACTCTCATATATATATGTAGACACTTATGAGTTACTCTCAATTTAGCTCATAAGATCACTCACTCTCATATATACATATAGACACTTATGAGTTACTCTCAAATTCGCTCATAAGATTTCCCAACATTTGGTAGACAGACTCATATATATATATAGACCCTTATGAGTTACTCTCAATTTCCCTCATAAGGTTACCATATATATATTGACACTTATGAGTTACTCTCAATTTCACTCATAAGGTCACTCCACATTTGGCAGACAGACTAGAGCTCTAACTGAACGTAACCACTCGTCCGGCCACAGACGTGATTACGATTTAATACTATTAATAACCACCAGCCCGGTACGAGAGCGTGATTCACTAATAGATGCCATGGTCACCTCGTGACCTAGTGATCTCCACAGATCACAACAATTTATTGTTCCTCAACAATAAAACTCAACACCTCTCACAATATATTGTTTCTCAACAATAAACTCAATACCTCTCACAATATATTGTTTCTCAACAATAAACTCAACACAACTCCAACAATACATATTATTTCACGTAATAATATATATACAGACATTCACACAGGAATGTCTAATACACCAACAATAGTTCATATGATTGCAAAATAAAGCAATTAAATATATTGGGTTCGTAATATGAACCACGTGAGGTTTACTCACCTCTAATCCAGCTGCGTCTTCTTAACAGCTCCATTAACAATCTCACGAATCGTCCGCCAAATAAATCCATCGATCACCTAATCCAATAATGATCTTAACTTAGCCAACAACTCAAAAGCACACATATACGGAAATCCAACGGTCGGATTCTAATTTAATGATGATCCAACGGTCAGATCGAATTTATACGATGATCCAACGGTCGGATCCTCACGGATCGCCCTTAGGATCATCCTCCAAAATTATCATTAAAGACTCAGATCTTCTTGAATCACTCTAACAAACATCTCCATAAAATTATATGAAAATCCGACGGTCAGATTCTCACGAATCGCCTTCCGAATCACTATTTCTCAATTATACGAAGATCCAACGGTCGGATCTTCGCCCGTGACCTCACAAAGTCACCGGGACAGTCATACGATCAACATATCCAAAATTGAAGCAAAACCGATGGTCAGATCTTCACAGATCGTAAACCGAAGATAAACGTAAAAACGTTAAATAGTAACGTCAAAACGAAAATCCACTATTTATCAACTTTTTTTAACATGACCATGTTATATATCAAAACGCTCGTATGGATGCATAGATCATCGCCTAGATAATGAAAACTCGAAATATGGTCTGATGCGCCGCCACAAGCGGTGGTCAGTGGGCGGTCAACGCGGCGGTCAACGCCGGTCAACCACCTCAGATGGCAAAGTGACCAACTACAAACTGGTTCAAAATGAAAGGGTGGTCGACTTTCATACCTGGAGCTAAGCCTGGTTCGGCCTAGATCGTCCTAAATCAAGCGTTGAAGTTGGATTAATCTCGTGCGTCTGATCAGATTCCAGATTGAATCAGGGACGTCGAAATCTTCAACTCGTGATCTTTCACTCCACACTCCAAATCGTCAAGCAAGGCCTATATGGGGATGATCAGGGGGAGGAGGAGATCACGAAAATGGGGAGGATCGGCCCGTGCAACGCCGGCACGGCCAAGATCCGGTCGGGTCGAATGCTAGGCTCTGGGGGGCTTCGATCCACGTCTGGGGGCAGCGGCGGTGCAAGGGGAGGCCACCAGGCGGCTGGGCGTGGCACGGCGAGTCCGGAGAGGGCCGGGTCGTGGCCGGAGGACGCCGGAGGAGGGAGATGGGTCCGGGTCGGGTCAGTCGGGTCGGCTGCGTAGGGAGGAGAGAGAACGGAGGAAACCGGGGGCCAAAATGCAAAATTTGCATTTTTTCGTCCTTAATGAATAAATCTGATATTTTTCCTATTTATAGAAAATTCCCAATTTTCAAATATTCATAACTTAATCATACGAACTCCGAATATTGCGTTCCACATGTCCACGAACTCGTATCGACGAGCTCTACAACTTTCATGAAGGGAGTTTTCCCAAATTTTGAACGTATAAAAAGTCAACTTTGTTGACCCCCTAAAAACGTTCGTTTTCGAAAATAAAATCGTTCGAACTAATTCCACAACTTCTCCAAGCTTCGTACTCGCTCCTACTATCGTGAAATCATTTCTAAAAATCCACGGAATTTAATTTGGATTTTCCGGGGTATTACAGTCTACCCTCCTTAAAGAAATTTCGTCCCGAAATTTGAGCGTAAGTCAATTCCTCTCGATTAAGGTTGACCTAACCATCGAATATCCATCTTTCCCAAAGCTGTAGTAATCTACAAAGCCTCAACCCTTGTATAAAAATACATTCCTATGGCCACTAAATCCTTTCATCACAAACGTAAACGCACAACACAATTGTTCAACATCAATCCACATCAATTACACAAAATCATCACATGGATCATCTCATAGATCCTCACATAGATCTTCACATAGATCATCACATAGATCTTCACATAGATCATCACTCTGTACTGGCATACAAGCACAGTAAACACTCTCACAAAGTGTTTCGCTACTCAATTAGCATCACGGTAAATCTCCATAGTAAAACTTAAGATGCATCACTCAAAACAAATCATCCCCAAAAGCACGCCAATAAATTATGTCATCCAATGATGATGACTTGGGCTTGCTCAATCCTTGGGTTAAGCACTAGGGCTGGCCAATTGGGCCGAAGAAACCGAACCATCCAAATTTCGAACCGGCCCAAACCACTTTGGGTTTAACATTTGGGCCTACTATTCGGGCCGAACAATTGGGCTTACTATTTGGGCCTACCAATCGGCCCACCAACTTCCAGCTCGGCTACGGTATGAAATTGTACATACCGTATGTACGTATACATACCGTACAGATCGTGTATACGTATGCATACCGTACAACTGTATATACGTATGCATACTGTACAGACCGTATATACGTATGTATACCGTACATACCGTATATACGTCCGTATATCAAGCATATACGAGACCCAAAAATATTTGTAAGAGGTAGGGTTCGAACTCCCGACCTCAAACACGAAGGTTTTGCTCCCAACCACTGAAGCAAGAGCTGCCTTCATTAATATATGCTCACGTGTTATATTTATTATGTCATAAGCGACATAAATAAAATAACGGGGGAGGCAAGGTTCGAAACCTCAACCTGCCGCACGAAACCTTTGTCCCCCAACCACTGGAGCACAAGCTGTGCTTAATATAATGTGTACAAATTTTATACTTATTATGTCATAAACGAACATAATAAAAATAAACAAGAGGCGAGGTTCGAACCTCAGACCTCTTGTACACGAACTGTACACTCAACCACTCGAGCACGGCTGCTCACGTTATTATCCATACCAATCCTTTTATTTAAACCAACTGTTTCAACTGTTTCAACAATTCGGCCCAAAACATCCAAGACTGTTGCAGAAACCCAGCCCAACGTATCCAAAACTGTTACAGAAATCCGGCCCAACTCATCCAAAACTGTTTCAGAAACTCGGCCCATCATGTCCAAAACTGTTTCTGAAACTCGGCCCATCAGGCCTCCACCCACAGCTACAGTGATGCCTTGATCCGAGACAGGCCCAAGTACGGCCCACTTGTGTCACGGCTTATCCCTTCCGTGATTTACGGCAGTCAAATCTGCTTTCGGCTAAAGCTGTCTGCCACAGCATCTCGAGGTTCGGCCTGTCCCCTTACACGCTCTCCACGCGCCAACAACTTTTCCGGGTTTTCGGATGACTTTAATCCAACGCGTGGATTCAAATTCTGAGATCGTTCATCCAACGGTGGAGATCTGCTCACCTTGTTCTATAAATAGGTGCATTCTGGGGAAAAACTGTTCACTCCAAAAGAAAAGAAATTTTCTTCCGAGCTCAAGCCTTTCTCTCTCAACTCTTCAGCCTTTCTCTTCTCAAATCCTTTCTTCATCAATTTCAATCCTTCTCTTCTGATCTTCTCTCCCATCTAGTTGATTCAATCCCATCTTTCCTCTGAACTTTCAGATCTTCAATCTTTTCCTCCAAATCTTCAATCCTTCTTTCTCAGATCTTTTCTTCCATTTGAAGATTCGATCTCATCTTTCCTCTGAGAATCTCAGATCTCCAATCACCAGTTCAACAACTCCAATCCTTCTAACAAAATCTCCCTCAAACACTAAACCATGTATTCCTCGATTTCCACATCCTCTCACCCCATGACCCAAGAGCCACGAACTCTGCAACTAATGGAGCTCCAAACCCCGCAACAAATGGAACCACAACAACAGCAACCAACAGAGGAGGGAGGAAACACCCAAGCAGCTGGAAGTAGTGCCAACATGGATTTCTGGCGAAGCCGTACCAGGTGGATTCCTACTCCAGAACAAATAAGAATCCTCAAGGATCTTTACTACGTCAAGGGATTTAAGTGCCCAACTACAGAGCAGATTCACGAGATCTGTCTCCAGCTGAACCAGTATGGGTATGTTGAGGGTAAGAACATTTACTTTTGGTTCCAGAACGTCAGGGCTCGAGAGAAGCAGATGAATAGGTGTAATCAGGCTGCTCCAGTGCCCATGAGAACTAGTTCTCTTGGTACTGGTAGATCCATTGATCTCAATTTTGGGTCCACTGGTTCTACTGGTGCTGGTGGATCCATCGACATCAATTTTGGGCCAGCTGGTGGATCCATTGACATCAATTTTGGGTCCACTAGTTCTACTGATGATGGTAGATCCATTGATCTCAACTTTGGTTCCACCTATTCTACTGGTAATGAAGGATTTCTTGATTTAAATTCTGTTTCATATTCTTCCTCACACTTCAACACTAATACTAGTACAACTCTTTTGGCACAACAGGAGGACAAACATCCCTGCAACAACGAGGAGGAGATCACCAGGAGGTTCAAACTCTTCCTCTGTTCCCCGTGCACGGCGAGGACGTCTTTGGTAACCTGAAGGCTACTTCCGAGGAAGGTAGCGCTTTTGGTTACTATTCTGGTGGCTCAGGCGGTTACCACAGTGGCTCAAACGTTTCTCTTGAGCTCAGCCTCAACCCATCCGGAGCTGCTGACTAGGCTTAGTATAGCATAGTCCTCGTTTCCCTTTTTGTAATATAAAATCAATAAGATTGTGTGCATGTTTTCTTTTTCTTTTTTTTGTTTAACCACAACAACACCAAGGATCGAACCTTGGTCACTTAATACTCTTTTCAAAACCATCGAGACTCTGCTGCACACATCTTTCAAAATGATTTATCACAAACAATCATTCAAAACCTAGCAATCAATTAAGTCACACAGAGGTCAAGCTAGTATCCTCTGAGTCAAACCAAACACAATAATTTCGTCGCTAGAATTAGGGATTAATAAAGCTAAACACTTCCTGAGTTAGCTAGGAAAAACCCACATCTTTAGAGTCACACTTACAACTCTAAAAAAAATCTCGATCACTCCATCTATCAATTGCTTCAACAAGCAATATGTACCATCTTAGCATCCACTAATCGATACTGGTACCACACTCAGTATCTCACCCACGAATCACCTCACTGCTCATTTGGTGGTAAGTCAACATCTAGTGGGTCAAAATTCTGTGATTATAGCACTTCACACTAACCACGTCATAATCCATAATCTGTCCTCACAACAGTATCTGGCCTCATAAATTAGTTATACAACCCTAGCACTCCTAGAGTTGAAAACAACGTTATTACCTAAGCTCATACATCGACACAATGTCTCTTCACAGTCAATCCTATCACGAGGCCATATCAATCTTTCCATAAGTCAACCATACACAAAATCCATCATAGTAACAACGAATTATGCATTACTACTCAACAATAGTCAGTGAACCAGCACTCCACAATAATTTCCAATACCATCCGCAGATCTCAAACCACACCCCGACATTTAGCTAATATATAGTAGCTATCCTAAACACCAAACAACTGTGCATGAATGAATGCTCCATTATAACACAATTCCATCACTAAGCAACCAATAACTGCTAAGTATTCTTCAACTCAAAACATCTGCATATCCAACTAATGGAAAGTATCACAACTACTAGTCAAATACTCGTAACGACTTTAGATACAAGCATTGGTCAAACACCATGACCCCAACAACCAACGACTACAATGCACATAAGGATACTGTTTTTCGTGAAAACCATCCTCAATAACTCCACCAGAGTTTAATCCAAAGGTTCCCATTCCTCAAAGGTGATAACTCAAAGAAGCTACACAAGCTCCACCACTTCACTTACAAAGTCAACCTATGCCATGATCACTTGACATACTACCCTTATTAAAGGTAACATAAGTATCTCCCAAATTACATCACTACACTCGAACACCAATATAGTCTTGAGAATTCTGTCTCATAATCTCTCACACTCCTATCATCTTGAGTTGGTGAGATCAATTCTCTTTTCAACTATTCCTAGGGTCTCAATCTCTTTCACCATTTCAACCCAAGAATAACATCCATCACATCAACTACAGGTAGACTAGGCAACTCAACCTCTAATGCCTCCACCTCATCCTCAACTGTCTCCATAGAAAGGTCCTGTCCCTACATCAGACTCGACCTCTACCTCACCGACTCATCAGAGTTAAATCCAGAGGTTCCTATTCCTCGAAGATCACAACTCGCGGAAACTAAACTTATTCTAATACGAACTTAGTAGACAACTCTACCGTCCTACGGACTTACACGTTGTCTAGACCCCATACTAAGACATACCCAATGATTTTACCAGTACCGAAGAGTATATGATGGGGATCCGCTGCAGACGGGCCATCACTCGGGAGGTACTGATTATCACCAAATATGTACCTTACGCTCTGATACCAAACTGTCACGCCCCGGATTTTGAATGATAAATTCAAATCCGAAACCTGAATAATTACAATTACAAAAAAACCAAATCTCGAAACTTCGAGTTCATTATTACAATTCACTCTCACAATATATTATAAAGCTCAAATGAGCATAACACACCTCACAACTTACAATTGTTGTAAAACTCTAACAATTGCTCTAACCGCACGATCACCGTCCTGGTTCTCCTGTCCTGTAGGATTACCCGCTACACAATTTGAATAGTGTACCGGGAGTTGCAACAACACAAAACCCGGTAAGCTTTTTACAGCCAGTATGAGTAAACAAGAAAGAACTGTTGATTTATTAGATTTCAAGACTACCACAAACCCACGTTACTTTCTCACTCTCATATATATATATAGACACTTATGAGTTACTCTCAATTTAGCTCATAAGATCACTCACTCTCATATATATATGTAGACACTTATGAGTTACTCTCAATTTAGCTCATAAGATCACTCACTCTCATATATACATATAGACACTTATGAGTTACTCTCAAATTCGCTCATAAGATTTCCCAACATTTGGTAGACAGACTCATATATATATATAGACCCTTATGAGTTACTCTCAATTTCCCTCATAAGGTTACCATATATATATTGACACTTATGAGTTACTCTCAATTTCACTCATAAGGTCACTCCACATTTGGCAGACAGACTAGAGCTCTAACTGAACGTAACCACTCGTCCGGCCACAGACGTGATTACGATTTAATACTATTAATAACCACCAGCCCGGTACGAGAGCGTGATTCACTAATAGATGCCATGGTCACCTCGTGACCTAGTGATCTCCACAGATCACAACAATTTATTGTTCCTCAACAATAAAACTCAACACCTCTCACAATATATTGTTTCTCAACAATAAACTCAATACCTCTCACAATATATTGTTTCTCAACAATAAACTCAACACAACTCCAACAATACATATTATTTCACGTAATAATATATATACAGACATTCACACAGGAATGTCTAATACACCAACAATAGTTCATATGATTGCAAAATAAAGCAATTAAATATATTGGGTTCGTAATATGAACCACGTGAGGTTTACTCACCTCTAATCCAGCTGCGTCTTCTTAACAGCTCCATTAACAATCTCACGAATCGTCCGCCAAATAAATCCATCGATCACCTAATCCAATAATGATCTTAACTTAGCCAACAACTCAAAAGCACACATATACGGAAATCCAACGGTCGGATTCTAATTTAATGATGATCCAACGGTCAGATCGAATTTATACGATGATCCAACGGTCGGATCCTCACGGATCGCCCTTAGGATCATCCTCCAAAATTATCATTAAAGACTCAGATCTTCTTGAATCACTCTAACAAACATCTCCATAAAATTATATGAAAATCCGACGGTCAGATTCTCACGAATCGCCTTCCGAATCACTATTTCTCAATTATACGAAGATCCAACGGTCGGATCTTCGCCCGTGACCTCACAAAGTCACCGGGACAGTCATACGATCAACATATCCAAAATTGAAGCAAAACCGATGGTCAGATCTTCACAGATCGTAAACCGAAGATAAACGTAAAAACGTTAAATAGTAACGTCAAAACGAAAATCCACTATTTATCAACTTTTTTTAACATGACCATGTTATATATCAAAACGCTCGTATGGATGCATAGATCATCGCCTAGATAATGAAAACTCGAAATATGGTCTGATGCGCCGCCACAAGCGGTGGTCAGTGGGCGGTCAACGCGGCGGTCAACGCCGGTCAACCACCTCAGATGGCAAAGTGACCAACTACAAACTGGTTCAAAATGAAAGGGTGGTCGACTTTCATACCTGGAGCTAAGCCTGGTTCGGCCTAGATCGTCCTAAATCAAGCGTTGAAGTTGGATTAATCTCGTGCGTCTGATCAGATTCCAGATTGAATCAGGGACGTCGAAATCTTCAACTCGTGATCTTTCACTCCACACTCCAAATCGTCAAGCAAGGCCTATATGGGGATGATCAGGGGGAGGAGGAGATCACGAAAATGGGGAGGATCGGCCCGTGCAACGCCGGCACGGCCAAGATCCGGTCGGGTCGAATGCTAGGCTCTGGGGGGCTTCGATCCACGTCTGGGGGCAGCGGCGGTGCAAGGGGAGGCCACCAGGCGGCTGGGCGTGGCACGGCGAGTCCGGAGAGGGCCGGGTCGTGGCCGGAGGACGCCGGAGGAGGGAGATGGGTCCGGGTCGGGTCAGTCGGGTCGGCTGCGTAGGGAGGAGAGAGAACGGAGGAAACCGGGGGCCAAAATGCAAAATTTGCATTTTTTCGTCCTTAATGAATAAATCTGATATTTTTCCTATTTATAGAAAATTCCCAATTTTCAAATATTCATAACTTAATCATACGAACTCCGAATATTGCGTTCCACATGTCCACGAACTCGTATCGACGAGCTCTACAACTTTCATGAAGGGAGTTTTCCCAAATTTTGAACGTATAAAAAGTCAACTTTGTTGACCCCCTAAAAACGTTCGTTTTCGAAAATAAAATCGTTCGAACTAATTCCACAACTTCTCCAAGCTTCGTACTCGCTCCTACTATCGTGAAATCATTTCTAAAAATCCACGGAATTTAATTTGGATTTTCCGGGGTATTACATTATTACACCGTAAAGGACTTACCGCAAATTTACATAAATATATGAAGTTTTACCATTATAACAACCATTCGTTGTTTTATTAGTAAAATGGTTCTAAAAACTTGTAATAGTTAAGTATTAAAACTTAATACAACTAAATTACCACTTTTTACCACAATTCGTTGTTTTATTGGTAAAACGCTTCTCAAACTTGTTATAGTGAAATATTAACACTAATTACAACTTGACTACCACTTTTTACAATAATTCGTTCTATCATCAATTCTACCACTTTGTGTTGAAGCATTATCAAAATTACAACCTTAATTACTACTATTGACCATCAAAAGAGAACATGGTTAGTCAAGTGATTTTTTTTTTTTTTGGATAATGAAATACTTCCATTAAAGAGGCCTTTCCCACAGAACCCGAATAAAGCCCAAGATAAACCTTACAGGAAAGAAAGGAAACTCAACTGCACTCCAGACAAGTGCAGTAGAAGAGTCGAAACAGAACTAAAAGAAGAAACTGCCAGTACAAGCTGCAGTTCATATCTCCTCAACATGGGGGCAAGGGAGGCCAACGTTTCGGAGCACCATTGCAAGGGAAGGTGGTGGCTGATCAGCCCATCTATGAAGACCCACCGACCGATAGGCAAGCGAAGCTGCTATGTGAGCTGCTTTGTTCGCTTCATGGGGAACCCAGTCCCAACTGATATCATCAAAGAAGGTACTTCTCCTCCTGATTTCTTTGATTATTGGAAATATTCTCCAATTTTTGCAATTGACTGGTGATGAAATTTCTGATAAAATCCCCTGAGAGTCACTCTCCATTATTACTCGTTTCAGATTCATCTCAATTGCCATATTGACACCAGAAGAGCAGCCTGTGCCTCTGCAATCTCCACAGATCCATAAGTACCCGATCTTGAAGCTGCAGTAATAAAAGAGGCCGTATGGCTCTGAATAACTACACCCAATCCACCAACAAATTTCTCATCGGGTTGGTGAGAGTTGATTTGGGTTCTTTACTATTATTTTACCATCGGGTAAAGCTTGTGGGCGCCGTCCTCTTCGTCTTCTTCGTCGTGATCGCTGCGGCGGTGCCGTTAATCAACACGCAGACGTGTCTTCCTGAGAGCCTCTTCCCAAGCGTCTTGATTGAGCTCAAGAACTGGTACGCGCGTGAGTATGACGACTATCTCATGACCCAGAAGCCTCATTTCATCATTGGGATCGTCTGTGGCTTGAGCTACTGTTTCAGTGGCCTCTTGCTCTTGTCAACCTGTACGGAATTTTGGCCTCCAAGTCTTGGTTTAACACCACCTACTTGAAACAGACTAGCCAGCTAAGAGAATTCTGTAAACTTCCACCTGCTATTAACATCAGTTAAATTGTAACAGCAAAATGGTGTAAGAGCTGTCAGCTCACTCTGAACCTCTGATGATGCATTTATGTCAGATTATGTCTCATTTTAGGTATGCATTGGATTAGAAACAGAACAACATTGCCAGATAAGAAATGTGTTTAAGCCACCAACTTGTCCTTAAAACACTTGTAGTGATGAAAATTTTATAATTGGGTTGTGAGGGATGGAGATTTTCTATTTTCTAAAGTCTGAATTGTTGAAATTCTGTTTCATATTGGATTGTCTATCTCTGCAACTTTCTTTTGTTTGATATTCTTTGCTTTTGTGAAATTTCATGTGACTATATTATCAGAACTGATTCAGTCTGGCAAGGCTTCTGATAAGCTGCTGTTTACGTACTTCCCTTTCCTGGGGTTGGGTGTTTTGGCCATGCTGCGTGGGCTGCTGACAACTTCCAGGATGAGTAGTTCAATGATTGGCAAGAGACCTTTGCTGGGCAGGAAAAAGAAGGCTCGAGATACACAACTCACTGACTCAGACTTTGTAATTCTATCGTCATTTTGGGAATTTCGTATTTGTCATTTTTTCTGATTGAAATGCTCATTGTGTTTGTTGTAGAATCGCTGTAAATCTGTATGTAATTAGGTTTTTATTTAATTATGATATCCTGTAATTATGGAAAGATTGTTTCCTATTAGAGTTAGACTACTCCTTTGTACTTGTATATATACCCTCTTTGTGGGATGAATAGAATCATCGAATTAACCCTGAATTGAAGTATTCTTTTCTACTTGGTATCAGAGCAGGTTCAATCCTTTGAACTTGCGCTGCATCCTTTGAATCCTGAATCCTGAATCCCGAAGAACACCACAAACCGCTGCGTACCACCACCGTTGAAATCAAACCATCCTGAATTTCAAACCACCATCACCCTACCTTTTTTTCGAAAAAAAAAAAAAAAAAAAATTCAAAAACATTCGTATCCATCTTGAAACCCTTGAAAATCCAATCCTGCGAAAATCATGAATTCCTCAATGATGCAATCAGAGAAACAGGCTATGGGGAATTCGGTGACTACCGAATTTTCTGTTATGGATCAACGCAAACAGGGTCCTCCAGGCTTCTCAAGACCTTCTCCACACTGTCCTCTAGGTAAACCAAATCCATATGCAAACAAAAGGTGCATTATCTGTGGGGAGTTAGGTCATAGCAAGGAGCGGTGCTATGAAGTGATTGGTTACCCTGATTGGTGGGACTTCACCAAGAAACCGCGAAAGAATCTGGGCAAGGCCGCTGTTGCTACTAAAGAGGAAGTTTACCTAGACAATGCCTCCGCTAATGTAGCGCAGTCAGGTATGAAGGGTAAGGTTACTTTTAATAGTACATGGATAATTGATACAGGTGCATCTGACCATATGACCAATGACCCAAGTCTTGTGAAAAACCTTAGACGTTCCCCTCAAGACGTTGTCTCTACTGCTGATGGTACTCCAACTCCGGTAACCGGAGAAGGTTCTATTGCTTTATCTGATACCTTAACCCTTGAATCTGTCTTAGTTGTTCCATCACTAGCTTATAATCTCCTGTCTGTTGGTCAAGTTATTTTAGCTCTTGCATGTATTGTGACCTTCTATCCGTCTTTCTGTGTGTTTCAGGACATTCTGACTCGACGGATTCTTGATTATGGTGTTAGAAGGGGGAAATTATACTATCTGGATCTGACAGAGACTGGAAAGAAACAGAAGCATCTTTTGGGACAAGCTAATCAGATCAACGGGGTAGAGAATGCGAAGGAAGCTGTATGGTTATGGCATCGCCGTTTAGGTCATCTATCCTTTCATTATCTTAAGAAGCTGCAACCTCAATTGTTTTCAGTTGTTAGTGATTTGGATTTCCACTGTGACATCTGTGAACTGGCCAAGAGTCACCGTATTTCATATTCACCAAGTCTTAATAAAAGTCCTGTTCCTTTTATGAAGATTCACTCCGATGTCTGGGGTCCTGCGAAAATTCCTTCTCTTTCTGGAGCTCGGTATTTTGTAACATTTATTGATGATTGCACTCGCATGACATGGGTGTCATTACTGAAGAATAAGAGTGATGTATTTGGAATGTTTACCGAATTTCACAAAATGGTGGCAACTCAGTATCAACAATCCATCAGAGTGTTTCAGTCTGATAATGGTGGAGAGTTTGTGAATGGCCCTATGATTGAGTTTTGCCGGTCACATGGAATTCGTCATCAAACCTCCAATTCTTATACTCCTCAACAGAATGGTTTAGCAGAACGGAAGAACAGGCAGTTGATGGAAGTTGTTCGTGCTTCCTTATTTGGCATGAATGTACCTCGGTCCTATTGGGGAGAAGCAATAAAATCAGCAGCATATCTTATCAACCGTACTCCTTCACGGGTGATTGAGTTTCAGAATCCTCATCAGAAGCTTCATACACTTTTAACCATCCCTTCTATGCCTAATTTGGAGCCCCGAGTGTTTGGGTGCACAGCCTATGTTCATATTCCCAAGCCTCAACGCAGCAAGCTTGATCCCCGTGCTCGTAAGTGTATCTTTGTTGGTTATGCTGACTTCCATAAGGGTTATCGATGTTATGATCCCCTTACTGGCACTATACATGTCTCTCTTGATGTTGCTTTTCGTGAATCCGAGCCTTATTACTCAGGGGGAGCTTCTCAGTCTTCCCTTCAGGGGGAGAGAGGTTGTGAAGGGAATCCTCGTTCTATTATTGATTTTGATGTCTTTGAAGACTTGGAAAATTTGGAGGATAGATTTGAAGGTAGAAATTCGGAAACAGAAAATGCAGTTGCCGAACAGAGCATTGTAAATTCCGAAATAGACAATGCGACTGCCGAACGAAATGTTGCAAATTCCGAAACAGAAAATGCGACTGCCGAACAGAATGCGACTGCCGAACGAAGTGTCGTGAATTTCGAAATAGGAAATGTAACTGCCGAACAGAGTGTTGTGAATTCCGAGACAGAAGAGACAACTTTTCTGGATAGTTTGAATCAAAATCAAGACATATATGAAGCTCACACACAAGATATTTCCCCTTCTGCATCACCAACTGAAGATCCCGGTCAGAATGATCCACCTCAGGTACCCCTAAACTGTAATGAGTATTCTGGGTTAGAAAGTGTCGAACCTAGGAAATCACAAAGGGTTACCAAGGGAATTCCTAAGAAACAATATGAACCAGATATCAAAGCCAAAGCTAAATACCCTATAGCTAATTTTATGTCTAACCATAGGATTTCTGGGTCACATGCACTTGTTGTTGATCAATTATCTACTGTATCTATTCCTAGTAACGTGCAGGATGCATTGACGGATACAAAATGGACAAAGGCGATGAATGAAGAATTGGAAGCTCTTCAAAAGAATGCAACATGGGAGCTAGTACCTATGCCGGTTGGAAAGAAGACTGTAGGATGTCGTTGGGTATTTACTGTGAAGCTTAATGCAGATGGAACTATTAATAGATACAAGGCGAGGTTGGTTGCCAAAGGATATACACAACGCTATGGGATTGATTATGAGGAGACTTTTGCACCTGTGGCAAAGATTAATACTGTCCGAATTCTAATCTCACTTGCAGCAAACAAAGATTGGCCCTTGCACCAGTTTGATGTGAAGAATGCGTTTCTTAATGGGAATTTGGAAGAAGAAGTGTACATGGATATGCCCCTAGGTGTTAAGAATTACCCAAGTGACGTTGGCAAGGTGTGTAAATTGAAGAAGTCTTTGTATGGCCTGAAGCAGTCTCCAAGAGCTTGGATTGGAAGATTTTCAAAGTCCATGAAAGCCTTTGGATACAGACAGAGCAATTCTGACCATACCTTGTTCATCAAGCGCAAGAGTGGTAAGATTACAGCTCTTATTGTGTATGTTGATGACATGATTGTTACAGGGGATGATCCGAAAGAGATAAATGAATTGCAAAAGTATTTGTCAAAGGAGTTTGAAATGAAGGATCTGGGACAACTGAAGTATTTTTTGGGTATTGAAGTTGCAAGGTCTAAGAAGGGGATTTCACTTTCACAGGGGAAATATGTTCTTGATTTACTTGCTGAAACGGGGATGCTGGACTGCAGACCCATCGAGACACCCATTGAGATGAATCACGGACTTGCTATCTATCCTGATCAAGTTCCAACTGATAAAGGGAGGTATCAACGTCTTGTAGGAAGGTTGATTTATCTTTCACATACTAGACCTGATATTGCTTATGCTGTAAGTGTTGTTAGTCAATTTATGCATTGTCCTAGTGAAGAGCATATGGATGCAGTCTTTCGTATTTTAAAGTACTTGAAGATGGCGCCAGGTAAAGGGTTACTGTTTCAGAAAAAAGATGAATTGGAAGTTGTTGGTACACAGATGCAGATTGGGCTGGTGATAAAGCTGACAGACGTTCTACATCTGGGTACTTCACTTTTGTTGGAGGGAACCTTGTCACTTGGCGTAGCAAAAAGCAGAAAGTTGTTGCCAGATCAAGTGCAGAAGCTGAGTTCCGAGGTATGGCACACGGAGTCTGTGAAATGTTGTGGATTCGTAATGTCTTGAAAGACCTGGGATACAAGCTTAAAAAGCCTATGGATTTGCATTGTGATAATACAGCTGCCATTGAGATTGCACATAATCCAGTTCAGCATGATAGAACAAAGCATGTGGAGGTTGACCGTCATTTTATTAAAGAAAATCTTGACAGAAAGGTTATTCGCTTTCCATTTGTAAACTCAGAGGAGCAATTAGCTGATGTTCTTACTAAAGGAGTGTCCAGGAAGGTATTTGACAGCTCAGTTGACAAGTTGGGCATGATAGATATCTATGCACCAACTTGAGGGGGAGTGTAGAATCGCTGTAAATCTGTATGTAATTAGGTTTTTATTTAATTATGATATCCTGTAATTATGGAAAGATTGTTTCCTATTAGAGTTAGACTACTCCTTTGTACTTGTATATATACCCTCTTTGTGGGATGAATAGAATCATCGAATTAACCCTGAATTGAAGTATTCTTTTCTACTTTTGTGACCTCAATCTTTTGATGAAACTAATCTTATGAATGAATGACAGATTTATACAAAAGGATTCGTTGGTAGATCCATATATCTTGAATCTGATCAAATTCCTTTCTTTCAATGTTAGATATCCTCTACTTTGATGCTCAACTCCTTAGAGATTGTATATGAATACTCTGATAAACTGCTTTCATCTCCATTCGTATTAACATGAAACATCCCTTCTCTGATAACCATATATTCCTTAAAGATTTGAAATTTAGGACATGTAAGATTTATAATAACAAATCAGATCTGAGGAAACTATAAAAACTATTCATCATTGTGTGGATTCTGACCTCCTCGAAATAATTGCTTTCTAGATTTGACAGCTTTAAAACCTCACTGAATGTGGTCATAAGAACTTTGGCTGCCCATCTAAATGAATTGAAGAGAGCAGATCGATTAATGTTTCTCAACTTCTAAAATCCACTCAGTGCACTCTTGTAGAAATTGAAATTTCTAATGAATTGCAATTTTCAAGATTAACCGCATCTTTTCACAAAATTCAGTTGCGTCTTCCTTACAGCTAAAAGAGCCGGCACATCCACATTGTTCTGCTAAATGTGCAGCTTTCACTTGGTTACACCTGAGACACACCAGATCCTGTAGGTGGTAGAGACGCTCTCTCTGCTGTACAATCTGAAGAAGGGTATTCTCCATCATCTCTCTGTCATAAGGCTGCCCGCATTGGGGCACAGCACATCGCCACTCCCCAGCTAGTAGAGCTGAATCACGGCAGATGTCTAGGTCTCTACAGTCATTGCAGTAGCTGTCAATCAAGGAAAAAAAAAAAAAAAGAGTAATGAGCAGGCAAGTTGAAAATTCAGATAATGGAAACAGATGATGGCTTGCCAGAACACCACGTTTAAAGACATTGAATTAGTGGAGAAACAAACTTAGATCATGCGCAAACCTAGATCCCTAATTTTCACCAGATTGCAAAGATAAAGATGCACCACTTTGAAGTGTTAAAAAAGAACCAACCCCCAATTAGTGAACCTTGAGAAGATCATCAGTTAACCTCTTGGAATATCATTTTGGCCTCCTAAGAAAGGTTAAAATTATAGGATTGTGACGTTTGACATGGGCAGTGAGGAGTTTCAAGAACTCATGGTGCCAGATAGTGTGTCCTCTGGGGCACTTATTCATCTTTACAAAGATTTGATTTGCCTCTCATTACTATCTTGAAGGACAAAGACAGATCCTGGACTTATCAAGTATGAAAGAACAAACTTTAGAGAAGTTGCACACAATGTCTCCTCTGGAAGGAGAATTGTATTTCCCTCTTAGCTTTACCATAGATAATGAACTAGTATTCCTTAGCTTAAAAGATGAAGATGAAGATGGAATAGTATTTGATCAAATGGCTTTATGTAACCTTGGATCCAAACTACAATTAAAACTGAAATTAGGTTGGCACATATTGGTGGCAAGTTTTATATATGCTGGTACTTGCATTGAAATTTAGCTGGTTTTGCTCAGTGATTAAGTAGAGGTCAAGAAACTTTTTTTAGCATTATGTACATAACTGATTTCTTTTTGCTGTTTAAAGTAACTTAGAATGTTTTGTTT
Source organism: Rosa rugosa (assembly GCF_958449725.1). NCBI lineage: Eukaryota > Viridiplantae > Streptophyta > Magnoliopsida > Rosales > Rosaceae > Rosa > Rosa rugosa. Next base: position 53,673,086 of record NC_084820.1, on the reverse strand, counting down.
AATAGAATGGAAGTACTTAGAAACGTCTCGACTGATCCATGTAAAATTACTTAAAAACTGGTTTTGTTCAATGTGAAGGAATTGTGTCCTAAAACAATCATTTTGATGTAATTATTATTGTAATTATTATTATTCAAAAGGGCAAGTTTATTGTTCATTGCTTATACTTAATATTTGATTGAACAAGGTCCAAGGAATATGAGTTAAAGAGAAAGTAATCTAAAGAGTTAGATGTGTGAGACCTTTACTCTTTCACACTCTTATCCTAAAAGGTTCCTAGTCATAGGATTATCACTTGGACATTGATAATCCGGAAAGACTAGCACATACTATGTATTCTCAATATGGAGGATGATATGTCTCTTGTCATTTGTGTAGAGACACTAATACAAGTATGTGGGTGCTCTTAACTTAAAGAGTATACTGAACGCGATCATTAGAGTTCTTGTATGGAGTCTTACTTACATGTCAAACTTGAACTCTAAATTTCAATAATACAAATTAGTCCTTTGACCTGAGACACCATAGTTGTCTTATGAGTGAATGGATTATCTCTTGATGATGCAATAATATCGTGTCCCTTAATGGATATAATAGATGCATTCATTGGTATAATCAATTCGGTCATGGAGACATGTGAGTGTACAACAAGGAATCTCTATCCTTAAGTAAATAAGGTGTATGTTCAAAGATGTGATTCAATGAGTCTTTGGCCAAAGCATTGAATGAGATTTAAAAAGGAGTTTTTAATCACATTCTAAGAATCACATAAGAATGAAAATCACATTAGGGGATTGACATATCAATTCCATACCCCGATGATGTGATTTAGAACATAGTGTTAGAGAAGGACCGTATTGTATTGTAATTCCAATTGAATAGGTTCTTTGTCATTCTACATTAACTAGGGTAGTCATGATATGTTGCAAGACGTCACTCATGACTTGTGAAGTCCCCGAGGATTAATAAACATTTATTATCCTAATAACAAGGGAGAATCAAAAATGGAGTTTTTGATTCGTAAACAAAATAGAATGGTTTCTATAAACTTCACTGCCTTGTTAATTAGAACCTAAGAGATCGCACACCATATAAGTGGATCCTTGAGATAGTATATGAAGAAGATTAAACAAGAGTTGGTTATGAGCAAATAATTAATTAGATTTATTATTTGAACATAATTAGGATTTTCGGGTAAAACCGAACCTATTGGGCCTAAACGATTGTCGGGTTTTTTGGTGTGGACTTGGGCTTCACTAAATGAGATTTAAATGAAAGCCCAAGACACATTTTTAGCGCCCAATAACATGTATGGACCAGCCAAAATATTGGCTTTATGAAAGTCAATATTTTTCTTTTAGTAATTGGAGTTATTTCCTATTATATAAAAGGGAAAGCATGGACAAAGAAAAGTGAGTGTCTCCACACTATTATTTTCAGATTAGAGAGAGAGAAAGAGAGTTCTCTCTTGGTCCATTTTTCAGAAATTAAAGGAAAGAAGAACACTTGCATAATTTCTTCTTTTCTTTCATCTTTCTTCATCTCTTGATTCACTTGGTGAAGATCCTTAGAGGCCATATATTTTTGTGGCTTTACTTGTTACATCAAGGAGGAGATTACAAGCACAAGAATGAGTATAAGAAGGAGTTCTTAATTCAAGGTGCTTCAAGGTGGAGGAAACACACACAAGGAGAGATCAAGGAGAGGAACTTTGGTGGTTCACTTGGATCGGATTAAAATCACGCTCCAAGGGTGAGTATAACATAAACTCCCTCTTTGTTCTTCCTTACTATGCATGCTTTGTTAATATACATATCACAATAAGCCAAGATCATGGGTTAAAGGAATGGATTTTATGTTTAGTTAGTAGTTTAATTGTTAAACTTATTCCGCACTAATTAAAATATTTTGAAATCCATCCATTCCTTCACAATGTTCATGTTTGGTAACATTGGTTTTTACTTTTTCTTCTTAGGTTGTCATTGTAGTATACTGCAAGGTGTTGAAGTATTGCAAAGGAAGCAATGTGAAAGTAGAGAAAGATGTTTCTTGCTCAATACAATTAACAAGAAACATCTTTTTGTTTAGTAGGGGCTGTATTTATTTTCTAGCTCCAACGACTTAAACTGCTCCTCATCTGTCACTCTGGTTTTTTCGCATATTATCAAATGCTGGCCTTTTAAAAAGAGAATGCAGTTGGCATAAAACAGAAAGAGCTATTTAATTTGTAAAAAAGAGAGAGAGAAAGAGCTATAGATATCATGCAACATTCCATCAGATTGATACTTCTCATTTCATTATTTGATCTAGATTATTGTAGTGCTCGAGTGTCATCCGGTGCTGGCTCAAACCTACTGTGGTCGGAATTTTGGTGATCCAAAAAAAGGGCCACGACTCTTTAAGGGTTGCATTATTTTGGTTAATTTTACAGCGCTTCCCCACCCAATTACTTCTTATGGACTCATAGTTACATTCCCTTTGTCTAATCAGAATACTAATATATGTGATGCTGGTTTCTTTTGCCAAATTGACCAGGACAAGCTCTTCCCCACCTATAGCATAGATTGAGTTCTGAAACTTGTTATTTTTTTGGTAGATGTCAACTTTTATTTGAGAAGATAAATAGATCCAAAGAAGACATCAAAACAGCCTGTATTGCGTTTCTTGTCCTCTACAAGGGTCCTGTAGACTGAGTTGGAATGGGGATGTGGAAGTGGGTCTTGGATTCCAATTACCATGCTTAGCTTCTACTTTTGGACTGAAGGCATCCATATAACTCTCTGTCTGTAAATCGTACAGGGGTTTTATCTACTTTCAAATCCACGCAATGTGTTCCGTTAATTATTGGCATTATTCAAATGGATCTCTAATGCAGCATATTGTCCAAAATTTGCAGACTGATCACATTAATTACTTTCGTGCTGAATTACGTTCATCATCACACCCTTTCCTTAACATTACTTCCAAATTTTCAATGACTTCGTTTACTACAATGGTTCAAAAACAACCCGTAAACTTCATATTTTAAAGTACATTTTTAGATTTTCATTTAGAGATTCTCAAATCAAAGATATTATATGCAAAAATAATGTCTGAAAATGAACAAAATCTTCACGTCGGAATTCCTATTTAATTTTCACTACTATTTAAGTCATCTACATGAAGAGCTAATTTAATACCCTGTCCTAATGGTACTAAGACATTGTCTTAATGGCACCAATCAATGATCTCTCTCAAGAAGTAAAAACGAAAAGAAGTCATAGAACAAGGAAAGAAAAAGAAGAAAAAGAAAAAAAAAGAGCTATATTATTTTACCATAGGGCCGAGCACAGGGGAACACAAACGCCTGCGAAATTTACAGCGGGGTGTGTCGTCGTTTCTATTTCTTCACACATCTTCAAAATCTCAAAACTCTTTTTCCTCCTTCCTCCGTTTTGCTCCGATCACACCCTCTCCTCCCTTCCCTCCCTCTATTCTCTCTTTCTCTCTCCTTTTCCTCGTGATTCGCGCCTCTGGGTTTCCAGCTCCGCTCTTCTGCCCCCCCCAAACGAAACCCTAATTCGAACCCCCAACCCTAATCTGCAGTGACTCCAATCCCCTAGCTTCTCCCACCAACTCGGAAGCAGCCTCGGAGTTATTATAGGCTTTCATTAAGCTTATTAAGGTCAGGATCACCTTTCCAATTTCCTATCTTCACCGCTTTATTTCTTTATTTTATCGGTTTTTCCTAATTCTTGTGCATTTTGGGAGGAGATTTAAGGCTAGTTAATTCAAATTTGTGGGCTTTTTATTAATGGAAAATCTAAGATTGGAGCCCTAGCCCGTGTTGTTACTATCTCTGTGGTCTAGGATGTATAAGCTAAGGAATCGAAATATTGATACTATGGTGTATCAAAGAACATATACTTTTCGTGCCGAATTGAAAGAGGAGACAAAATTAAAGGAGTTTAACTTCTATTTACCCTAGCATTTCTCTCCCAGTTTCTGTAGTTTCATTTTTGCTAATGGCCATTGTTTACGGATTATTTCCTTTCATCCAGTTAGTAAATGTTATTTCCGAGATCCAATTTGCCTCTCCATTACTCCTTGCCAGCTTCAGTGAAGCTCAATTTAGCTCCTTGCCCTTTAATATTGCTCTTGATGCTGATTGAACCTGGTGTTGCATATGAATTTGGCGATTGTTGGTTGTTTGGGATTCGAATGCTTATATTTCCCTGGTTTGTTTTTTCTCATCACGTATATATTGAGTGTCAGCCTCTCCGTGTGTTTGTTCATGTCCGTCTGTCTGTCTTTGTATATGTTGAGCAACTACATTGTTTTGTTCTTTTTGCCCTGAAGATCAACTGCGCATGTATTAGCATTTCCACTCGTGTACTTGGATGGAATTTTCGAAAGTCGATTGCTTCCTTGGTTCATGTTCTTTTGAGCCATGAACTAGATTTTGATTATGTTATTGCAATTAAAATTTAATACTATAATAGGTTGTGTAGCATATATGCACCCTAAAACATTATATAGCTTCTTCGCCTCATGGTTCGTTCCTGTTTCTTATGTTTATTCTTTGCCTCATGGTTCCTTTTTAATATATATATACACTTCATATAGAGGTGCAAGATATACCCGTCTGTCTGATTTTTTTTTATTTATGTATTTTTTTTTATATATTAGTAGTATGTTTAAACAGGCTTTAATTTTTTTTTTTTTTCATAGGTTAGAGGTTGCTACCGAGGATGAATATGCAACCAGCTGTCCATTCTAAATCATCTGCTAATGGTTTTGGTCGTCGAAGAAGTGAAAGAGAAGGGGGTGCTAGGGTCGAGAATAAGTCGCAGTCGGGGAAGGCAAACCATAGCAAATCAAGTAATACTGATGAAATTGCTAATATCAAATTGCTTGTGTATTACATTATTTTTCCTTTTCTAACTGTTACATGCTCGAACAGGCAGCAAAGCTGGTAACTATGAGAGTCCTTCGCGTGATCGCGTAGTATTTTTAACTACATGTCTTATTGGACATCATGTGGAGGCTCAGGTGAAAAATGGATCCATATACACCGGAATATTTCATGCAACGAATGCTGATAAAGATTTTGGTATAGTTTTTTCCTTATTGATGTTGAATTTGGTTTTCTTCAAGAGACTACAATTTACGCTAGCATTTTTGCTTTGTTGAGTGATCATGCATTTGTCCTGATTTTCACTTTCAGGAATCATATTGAAAATGGCTCGCATGATAAAGGATGGTTCCTTACGAGGGCAGAAGTCTATGTCAGATTCAGTTAGCAAGGCTCCTTTAAAGACATTAATTATACCTTCCAAAGAACTTGTGCAAGTGATAGCAAAGGTATTGCTGCATTTTCTAGCAATGTTATTGTTTGAACCGTGTAAAATCATTAAACTATTATTATTATTGATTTACTATCATTGTATCATTTTGCCGTGCGAGTGAATTAGTTTAAAGTGTCTTTTCTTTTCCAAAGGAATGTGGTGGTTGTCTTCTTGTTCTGTGTTCATGATTCCCTCTTTGCCGAGTCGTATACTAGGAGTAATAGCTAGTAGAGAGAGAAGGATTATGCAATAATAAAGTAGTAGATCTTGTGGTAGATTAAGCAGCTACTTTTATATTTTGTTCCTCTGATCTCTTGTGAACTAATTGCATGTTTAAATGATTAATGACAGGATGTCTCAATAAGTAGAGAGGGATTGTTGAGTGAGGTCCAGCATGAAAAACATCAGGAGCTTATGCTAGATTCCTCCATATCACAATCCCGCCGTGGTGAGATGGAGAGAGAGCTGGAGCCGTGGATCCCTGATGAAGATGATCCACGTCCTGAGTTGGAAAATATATTTGATGGACATTGGAATAGGTTGTTATATAGTAAATTTCTTTCCCCAAATCTCTTGGTAATTGTTCAACTGTTCAGTAGCTTCTCTACTTGACTCCAGTGCCATCTGGAAATTATTTTTTCAATTGGTTACATGACTTTTGCTATATCCTGTTAAAGTGGTAATCAGCTTTAATAATCTGATAGCATATTATTCCAGAATATCTGATTATTCTTGGTTACTTATGTTATCAGGGAGCTTTGTGCCATGGTGTGATATTTTCAGTTGATTGATTTTTTTTTGTTATTATTGATGGAACCTTGAATTGTTTTGAACATACTTTAAGGGTGTAGGGATGGGCTATAGTTGAGCAGTTAATGTCCTTTTGTGAAATTCTAAGTCATGTGGAAATTATGATTTGATGGGGCTAGCATTATGTGAAATCTAGCCCTTTCATTATATATTTTCTGAAGAGAGGTGTGGTGCCGAATTTCTTTGTAGCATGGTGCCTCTATTTTTCTGTATGTTGTCATTTAGTTTCCTGAGAAAGTGAAGAAGTTAAATGGGAGGAGATGGACCAATGATGTACTAGTTTACTTTATATGATGCTATTTTTAGACATGGATTTGAGAAATATAATAGCCTTCAGAGTCATATAGTAGGAGTGATAATTGCAAGTAGCGTTTTGGTTTATTGAATATAGGATTGGTGCTTAGTTCTCAAAGCATTTTGTTATTTGTATCAAATGAAACACAAATAATTTCTATAATTTATCTCAGAAGAAAGGAAAATTGTGGTTGCTAAATGTTTTCTTTATTCTTTTCTATTTAGGAACTGGGATCAATTTGAAACAAATGAAGCATTATTTGGGGTAAAAAGCACATTTGATGAGGAACTTTACACAACAAAGCTTGAGAAAGGTCCTAAAATGAGAGAGTTGGAAAGGGAAGCTTTACGAATAGCAAGAGAAATTGAGGGTGAGGATACCCAGGATCTGCATGCCGCAGAGGTGAGGCTTTGTTGATGTGATTTCATGCTTGTACAAATTTTCACTTATCCTCATCCCTTATATCTTACATGTTAATATGTTTTCACAGGAAAGAGGCATGCAGCCGTATGAAAATTTTGATATTGATGAGGAGACCAGATACTCCTCTGTTTATCGGGGTGAGGTAGTTGATGATAGTGGATACAATGAAGATGAGGATATTTTATTGGATTCACGTAATACTGAGACCTTTGGAGGTTCTCCTGGTTCTGAGCAAAAGAGTTCAATCGATTGGACCAGTGGAAAAGGCAACCATGGAGTTCAGGTGCCTTCAAGCTCTTCATCTGTGGTACTTCCTCACTATTATCTCATTATTCTGACCATAGTTGGCTGGGACTGGTGGGTTTAGTTTCTAAGTTCTATAGTGTGTAATTTGTTTGGCTGGGGATATCGTCCTGTAGGACATCTATGTAGATGCCATAAATAGTTTCTGTGCTAAGTTTCTAAGTTCTGGGTAGTCACTGAAGCATGAGACTTTTTTTTTTAATATATTTTTTTCCATCCTTTCCCTCATTCTACATTTTTTAAGGGCACTCTCGTTACTCAAAATGACAGCAATTAAGACAAATGTATGGGGAGCTTATCAGTCCTCCCTCCATCAATAATGGAGGCCTACAATTTTTACCCCAAAGTTTATCGGAGTTGATCTCATATTATTATGGATTGATTCAGTCTTTTTTGCTTGTTTGTGAGTTTCTTTTAAAGTCATTTGACAACAACTCATTTATCAATGGTGAACAGTATATTGATCATATTTTGCTTTGCAGGATTACACACACTATTCTGAATCAAATGTCGCCCCAGAGTTATATCGTTCTGGATCTTATGACCATGCTAGGCAGCTGGCATCAGAACCACCTAATAAAAGTTTTGCCAGTACAGCCGGTGAAAGCAGGTCTGATTTCTGGTTCTTTTCCAAGTCTGAATAGCTTCTTGTTACCTTGCAAGTAGGATTAGTTTTATTGTAGAGGTGTGACCCACCATCTGCTCTGCACTTCTGTTTATCGATTATTTTCATTGTGGTTACACAAAAACACCCATTTTTTGCTATGTTGGGATGGTTTTAAACTCATTATCTGTCATTTCCCATGTTCCTCCGACTGCCTGGGCTAGCCCCCAGGGTTTATGAAAATATTTTTTTTCTTTTTGGTTTTCCTTCTGATTAACAATGTGCATGATTTCCAGTGAACATGTAGATACCGACAGTGCTACTGACTCTGTAGAAAAGCATATGGTGAGTGATGGTTCCGTTCTATTATGTGAAATGTTTAAGGTGCCCTGTATTATTATTATTATTTGTTCGGGAGTCTAAAATCAGTGCTTCATGATCTATGCTCTTGTCAATACAGCTGGCCGGGGACAGTCAAACGTCAAAACCAGATGGTGAGTGCCATTCTATGTGCTTCTTCCTTAGACATCTAAAGGGAGGTTTTTATTAGATGTGGTTTTCTAAAGTTGAGCTAACTATGAATTTTTGTATTTAAATGTGCTATATTCATTTATCTTCGTGAACTTTACACTCAAAATTGTTTGTGCTCTTGAACTTCTAATTTGATCACATATGCCCTTATACTCTCCAATTTGATCAATCATAGCCAACTCTTATCTAATCCATCCATATATTTGTTCATGAATTGTTGATATGGTGAGCCCACTTAAACTAGTTTTTGGTTGTGTCACCCAAGAAACACACCGTTTACATAGTCAAGGCTAAAAATTGACCCTAGTGGACTCGCCACATCATCAATTCATGGAAAAATTGAGGGATTAGTTGGCAGATGGTTATGATTGATCAAATTGGAGAGTATAAGAACATATGTGATCAAATTAGAACTCTAGGGGCACAAATGTTTTTTTGTAAAGTCCAGAAAGGGATTTAACCCTATTTAATTATTCATGGTAATTCTTGATCTTGCTCTATCTGTGTGATTCTTCGCTTCTTAGCGCAAAAGGATGCTAAGCATTATATTATAATAGTTTGTCATTATTCTAGTTGAGAACTGATTTGTTGATTATCGGATGTAGATTCAGAGAAGACAAAAAATGCATTTGATACAGATGTGCTATCCTCGAATGCCACCTCTTATGCTCCACCTCCTGTTTCATCAAAAGGTCAGGAGAAGATGAGTTCTAGTGAACTGGAGGGTCCAGTGACGGGTAAAGCACATGCACAGACACACACAGTAAATACTCATGGACGACCTGGTAGTTCTGCATCTTCCAATTCAGAATGTGCAGGTGCTGTGTCTGCTTCTGGTGGCCGTGGTTTATCACCAAGCTCATCGCTTGGTTCCTTGTCCTCTGAAAAGTCGACATTGAATCCCAATGCTAAGGTGTGTGATGCAGCTTATGTTTTGTTGATACCCTTATTATAGTAGGCCTGAAGTGCACACAAGTACTCATCGTCATCATTAATCAGAAATACTCACTTGCTAAAATTAGGTACCTTTGTATGATGGGTAACTGATACATCCAGCTATTATAAATTTCCCTTATTTTTATTATTTTTAATTTTTAATTTTTGATTTTATTTTCAGGAATTCAAATTCAACCCACATGCAAAGAGTTTCGTTCCATCTCAAACCCCTGTTAGGCCTCCTTCCCCAGTGTCGGATGGTTCCTTCTATTATCCAACTAACATGCCTGCTGTACCACATATGCCTGGCATGCCTGTTGGCATTGGAGTAAGTACTTTGATGCTTTGTTTAGTTCTTGCACCTTTATTCACTCCCCTCTGTTTTTTTTTCTTGGTACGGACTTGTTTTAGATATGGTGCCCCCCTCTGTTTTTTTTTCTTGGTACGGACTTGTTTTAGATATGGTACGGACTTGTTTTATGTCTGCTAGACAATCTATGATTGTGTTCATACTTCACTACAAGGCATCTTACCCAGACTCGGGACCTGGAGAAGCAACTAGAAATTCAACTGTTTTCTTATTAAATTTTTATTTTAATTTCTAGGTTCTATATTCCCCAATCCCTTCTGCACTGGTATAGATAGAAATCTTAGTTTATCAAGAGTAAAGGCACTATGTCCGATGCATAACCTCGATAATACTGACCTGAATTGAAAAGATGCTACATCTCTGGAAATGTTAAGTGACATGAATTCAAAATTATATAATAAATTGATCACTTAAAATAAGAAGGTGGCTTGAATTTGATTTTAAATTCTTAATGCTATGTTTTATAGATTTTTTTTTGTTATTACTTTTTTTCTGTGTTATACTGTTATATTAGGGCGTAGGGAAGGGATTAAATTAGATGAAAGAGGAAGCTGCTACCTAGATTATTTTGAAGCATTGCACTTTTTCCCTTACAGATCTTACATTTTGGCCTACATTATTTCTTTTGGAACTCTAAATTCAACCTTTTTATTAAAGATTCTTAACCAAGATTATTTCTATGATGTATGCAGGGACACTCTTTTGCACACCAACCTGTTATGTTTAATCCACAGGTGGGGCAGATGCAAGCACCCCAAGCATATTATCATCCCAATGGGCCTCAGGTGCGACTCTCTCTTGAAGTTCATTTCACAGGTCATGTGTAAAGTTCTCGATCACACAGAGTTTAAGCTCCTGATATTCTTACATTTGTTCATCTAATTGCAGTATGGACAACAGATGCTTCTTGGACACCCTAGACAAGTTGTATACATGCCGAACTACCAACCTGTAAGCCATTTACAATGTGCTCCAACATATTTTGGCTTAGTTGATTGAGATATTCTATTTTCTTGTAGAATCACAATTTACTTGCCACTTTATCTAAAGAATATAAATTTAGTTCAAATATCAAATATAACCTATCCCTTTGTATTTGTCTTTCCAGGAAATGCCATATAAAGGACGAGATTATTAACCATTTATTTGGATGAATGCATTCTGGCTGTTCCGGTCTGCACCTAAAGAATAATTCCTCGAAGACTTGGATTAATTTTTCACGGAAGAGAGCCCTTGAGTCCAAAAGATGCTACATATTTTATGAACCTTTGTGTGCCAGGGAAGTTTTCTCCTTCCCGGATATACCTTCGTGACCTATGCATTAACCTGTACCTTAACCCGCACTGATGACTCTGGATTTCCCAATTTCATATAGCATGTTGCCAGTGTTCTTTTTCCTTTATGCAAACAGTTATATTTCAAGGAGTTCTTTGTTTGGGTTAATGTACTATTAATTCACATTTTGCTTTTTTGCCAAGCTTGTGAATGCCATATGCATACATGTGGGGTCTGTTATTTGATCGACCCACAATTTGATGTGTTTTCATTTATATGTACAAATATTGGGTATTATTGCCATGTATCATTAGGTTTTGTTGTAACAATATTTGCAAATTATTAGGATTTTTAACTTCAGTGTAGCAAGTTCTGGCAATTATAATATTGTGTTTGGGTATGACAAATTGTCGAAAGAAAGTGTTCACGAGGTAGATTTTCAAGATTGTAGGTTCTCATGTGATTTTAAGGTGTATTTTGGAAAATAAATAGAATTTTGACCTAACTTTCCAATTTCTTATTTTTTCTATATATGTAGAAGGAAGGGGAGAGAAATTAAGACCCTCTTTTCTACAAATTATATCCTTCCTCGTTTTCTTTGCACAAGTCCTACATATATAATTAACCCAAAAATAGCAGATCCAAATTATAAGAAATCCCATTGAGGCCACAATTGCAGAATTTACACTTTCATCATTTTTATTTGTTATAGTATTGGTTTATACATTACTTTTAGTCTCAACTCAAAAAGTGTTTGCGATTGGCCCAGAAGAAATGAAACAAAAGATACGGCAGTGCTAGGACAGTTATTGTATGAGGTCTACTCGATGCTAGATGCAGAGACGCATAGTAGATAGATCTGAACATCATGAGCTGTCCCGTAATAAAACCAATGGTTGTTGTTTCTTCTCTGTTCCATCTTCTCCTTCTTCCATAACCCAAGCTTGAAGAAGGAAGAGATAATAGGACTCTATGGAGAATGTGGTCAGAAATCCATAATAGAGTTTGACCACAAGCAGTGAAGGATTCCTTTTTTGGATCATCTTAAGGGGTCGTTTATTAGACTAATTTTTCAATCACATATTGGCATCTCGACCGTTCAGTTTTTAGGTCTATATAAGTATATCACTTCTGCAAATTTTCAGCAAAACATTGTTAACACATTCATAACTGTGATTTATAATATGAACATGAACAGTTTAGGTTGGACAGATTTGATTCGTCCATTGATTTAATCTAGTTTGGAACCTTCACAGCCATCAATTTGGCTAAAAATTTACATAAGTGATACACTCATGGGGTCCTAAGAACTGAACGGTCGAGATGTTGATGTGATTGAAAAGTGGCTCCCCCAGACGATCTCTTAAAATGACAAAAAAATGGGATCCCTTAGTGCAAGTGCCATCACACACACACAAACTAACTATATACACACACGCACACACAAACTACCTATATATACTTGTCATTTTAAGAATTTAAGGGATCATTTGGGGGACACACACACACACACTAACTATATATACTTGTCATTTTAAGAATTTGGGGAACCCACTTTTCAATCACATATCGGTATCTCGACTATTCAGCTTTTAAGATACCGAATAAGAACAAATCAATAGATGAACTGAATTTGTCCACCATGAACCGTTCATGTTCATAATAGTAAATCACGATTATAAATACTCAAACAATTATCAAGTGCGTCTGGTTGTAGTAGTCAAAGACTTGGTTGATCTCATGAAGGAGTGGGGCAAACAGACGGCACTGAGCGTGGTGGTTAGGGCGAGCTTTAGTGTGTGCCAACGAGGTGCCTTGCTTCATCCTATAGGCGTCGGAGAACTTGGAAATGATGCGTTGGTGTAGACAACCCCTTCACATGATGATGATTGCACCCCTCTGTCTGTTCTTAAAGCTAATGAGAATCAACCGCATCTAATAAAAACATAAATTTTAATTATTTATATGTTTTTGGTTCGATTTGGTTTTTCTTACATATTAACTGAAACCCACACCGCAACCATCGATTCAGTTAGAATTCTGTTAGTTTTCAAGTAAGTTTGATTCAGTGCGGTGTATCAGTATTCAGCTCCAAAAACTCTACCCCTAATTAGCTGCATCCGTTCCTTGGCAATGTCAACTTTGTTAGCCTTGGCCATCTTTGGACTAGTCTCTTTGTTTGTTTTTTTGCGTAGTATGTGCACCCAAGAGATTTTTTATTTTATTTTTTTATTATATATTTTTTTAACATTTTTTGAGGGAAAGGAGGTCAGGTTTTATTGAATAAAGATGTCTAAAAATTACACAACTTCAGCTGCTAATGCAGCTTGTAAAAAAGAAGGGGAAGAAAAATAAAAAGTCTCCACAGGGAGAGTCCTAGTATGAGCAGCCATCAGATGTGCCACCCTATTTGCACTTCTCTTTGTATGAACTACGCGCAGGTTTGCATAAGCATCCAAAATGTACTCCATATCATCATAAACACGTCCCAAGATGGACAAGTTACTCCCCTCTCGGCTAAGCAATTGTCGATACACCAATTGCGAATCAGTCTCCACAATAGCTGGCAAATAATGATTTGTAACTACAAACTCAATGGCCTGTTTGCAGGCTACAGCTTCCACATGTTCAGGTGATAGTAAACCCGAAAGAGATTTACCTCCTCCTGCTATAAATGAGCCCTGCCAATCCCTGACAACAAAACCAGTGCTCCCTTTTTTAGATGCTTGAAAGAAAGAACCATCTACATTGACTTTAAAACAGCCCACAGAGGGAGCAACCCACCGAGTCATTCTAATAGTACCAGCTCCACTATTCCCAATCTTCCCTTGCAGAAAACGAAATTCATGCAGCGTTGACATAGACACGATAACTACATCAACAGCCGTACCAACTTTGTTTTCCCAAATTCGATTATTTCGTTCTTTCCACACCCCCAAAGAAGGTATACCAACTCACCAAGTAACTGTAGAGATAAGTCTCTGGCACAAGAACTAATCCATTCCAACAGACCCAAATGAGCAAAATGAGGATTATAACAAACCTGTGACAACACCCCATGTGTTTGCAGCACTTGTCTAGTGAACTGACAGTCACGACACAAATGCAGTGTTGTTTCCAACTCCTGCATACACAACGGACAAGTCATGGAATCCAACACAACTCTCTTTGAGATTAATCTCTCCAAAGATGGGAGGATATTGTGACACACCCGCCATATATGAACTTTGGCTGCATTAGGGATGACAACCTTCCACAGCTTTTTCCAAAAACTCACCCCAACTGGCAGCTCAAAAGGGCTCTTAGAAGAAGAAATAGAGAAAGAGTATCGGTAAGCAGTCTTCACCGAAAACTTGCCATTCTTTTCAAGTCTCCAAACCTCCCTGTCATGCACCTCCCTAGAAGATAGAGGAATTGATAAGATTGCTTCAGCTTCATCAACCGAAAACACCCTTCGAATGAGATTAATGTCCCAAACCCCTGTATGACAAATCAAGTCACTCACCCTATTGACTTCATTCATAGCCAAATTACCTTCTCTAGGCTTACAATCCGGCACCCCAGGAATCCACGAATCCCTCCATATGTTCACCAATGTCCCATCGCCTATCTGCCAGTAAGTGCCTTTCCTTAACAAATCCCTTGTGGAAAAGATACTTCGCCAGGAATAAGAAGGAGAGGCATGGGATGAAGCTGTCCAAAAAGAACCTTCTGGATAGTACTTAGCTTTAAAGAGTCGAGCTATCAGCGATTGAGGATTGCTGATCACACGCCATGCTTGTTTGGCTAGCATAGCGGAATTAAATTCTGATAAACTACGGAAACCTAGCCCTCCTTCCTCTTTAGGATTGCACAAAGCCTTCCAAGTCTTCCAGTGAATTTTTCTTTTATCAAGAGTACTCCCCCACCAGAACTTGGCACAAAGTTGTTCAAGATCCTCACAGAAATTTTTTGTTAATTGGAAGACACTCATTGCATAAGTTGGAAGAGCTTGTGCCACCACTCTGATGAGAATGTCTCTACCTGCACCACTCAAAAATTTTCCTTGCCAATTGGAGACCTTCTTGGACAAATTCTCCTTGATATACTGGAAGGTAGCAGTTTTCTTCCTCCCTACATACGTTGGAAGACCCAAATATTTTGCATGGGAAGCCACCACCTCAACTCCCAATAGGCTGGACACCTCATCTTTCATAACTTCTGAAACATTTTTACTGAAAACAATAGAGCTTTTATCAAAATTAACCAATTGACCAGATGCCCTACCATATGTTTCTATAACATCCTGTATCTGGAAACAGGCCTCTAGAGAAGCGTCAGCATAAAGCATGCTATCATCAGCAAAAAGTAAATGATTCACCCGAGGGGCTTCACTGCGAATCTCAATCCCAGGGAGCAATCCCAATTCCTGCTTTTGCTGTAATAAGGCTGAGAAACCCTCTGCCCCAATTAGAAATAAATATGGGGACAGAGGATCACCTTGCCGTAATCCTCTACTCGGAATAACAAGACCACGAGGCTTTCCACGCAGCAAAAAAGAGTATCTGACAGAGCAGACACACTGCATCACCATCTCTATCCATACCGGATCAAAACCAAACCTTTCCATCACCTTCCTAAGAAAAACCCATTCCATCCTATCATAGGCTTTGCTCAAGTCTAGTTTAAGAGCCATACACCCATCACCACCATCCCTTTTGTTATGAACAAAATGAGCAAGTTCATTAGCGACAAGTATATTATCAGTAATTAACCTGCCAGGCACAAAAGCACTCTGATATGGAGAAATCAAGTCTGGCAAAATCAACTTCAACCTGTTTGCTATGACTTTCGAACAAAGCTTGTAGATTACATTACATAATGCAATAGGTCTTAAATCTGACATGTGCTCCGGATCATTCACTTTTGGGATAAGACAAATATGTGTGAAATTAATTTGTCGTAACAGCTGACCTGAATGTAAAAAACTCTGAACAGCAGCAGTCACCTCAGCTCCTATTGACTCCCAATAGTGTTGGAAGAATAGAGGAGGCATACCATCTGGCCCTGGCGATTTAGTTGGGTACATTTGAAACAAGGCACACCGAACCTCTTCTTGAGAATATTGAGCACACAATTGTTCATTCATAGTTTCAGAAACACATGGTTGAATAGCCTCTAATGTAGCACCCATGGCCTCAACATCTATGTCCCCTGCTTTGAACATATTAGAAAAGTAGGAAGTCACCACTCGCTCCAACCCCTCATCATCCTCACACCACTCACCAGCCTCATTAAATAGACCATGTATAGTATTTTTCCTTTTTCTATTTGCTGCCTTCCGGTGAAAATAACCCGTGTTACGATCTCCTTCCTTCAACCAAGTTACTTTCGATCTTTGTCGCCAGAAAGATTCTTCTTGAGATAATAAAGTTTGGAGACGTTCAGACAAAAGCTTCTTCTCCATAATCACAGCATCAGAAAGCGTTGCATCTAGCAACTCCTCCAAACGTGCTCGAACCCCTAACATTTCCATCTGTCTACCCTTGAACGTCTTCCTCTGCCAAGCATCCAGATGCATTCTAGTATAAGCTATCTTCTTGGACAATTGATACATTGGCAAACCGGACACATCTGTCTGCCAGGCTTGGTGTACAACGCCATCACATTCTTCATGTTGCAACCAATGTGCTTCAAATTTGAAGCGATGATGACGAGGACGTGTGGGAAGAGGAACAGTACTAGCTTGTAGCAGTATTGGCACATGATCGGAATCACTTGGTGGGAGATGCTTCAGACGTGCAAAACCAAAAATATCACACCAGGTCGGTGTACACACAACCCTGTCCAACCGTAACTGGGTTTCAGAATTCCACCAAGTTGCCTGAGGCCCCTGAAAACCAAGATCAAGCAAATCCCCATACCCTAGGGCTTCTCTAAAACCACGCATCTGCCTCTCTGCCCTAATCGGACCATCTTTCTTCTCACTGCTATTTAGGATTTCATTAAAATCCCCGATAACGACCCAGGTAAGGGTCTCCAAATCACTCAAATCACGCAAAAGCTGCCATGATTTGTCTCTATCCACCGTTCGAGCAAATCCGTAAAAACCTGTAAGTCTCCACCTAGGGGTTCCAGGTCCTCCATCAACCATAATATCAATATGATGTTGTGACGTCGTACCCACCTCCACCTTCACATCATCATTCCAGAACATGCCCAAACCACCAGACTGTCCTACACTCAACACTTCCTGAGCCTGAGAAAAACCAAGCGCCAAACGCAGATCGTTAAAGGCCCTGATATTGTTGATTTTGGTTTCGCAAAGAAAAATAATTTGGGGTCTGTTTTGGGATATCAAATCCTTCAACGCCCGAATTGTGATGTCATTGTAGATTCCTCTGCTATTCCAACTCAGTATGTCCATATCCATGGTCAATTGAATCTTGCTTTCTAGAAACCTAGAAAGTAAACCCTAGCAGAGGAGGCTAGGTCAAAAAAAATAATTAAATAATAATATATATATATATATATATATATATATATATTTTTTTTTTAACATGAAACTAAGCATTACAATTTACAATTTACAAAGACGTTCCAGGGATTTTATACAAAGCTTTATCAAAAACACTAGTAGGGAAGTTCTGAAATTAAACAATATTATGAAGAACATTTTGACTTAAAGCTGCAAAATAATTTGCTATTATATTGGAGAAATTTTAAATACACACTCCTAACCTTTTTTTTTTTTTTTTTGAACCAAATCAATCATTTCATTCAACTCAAGCCAGAATGGCACGGATACATACCTTCCCTTGCCATACCTAAGACAAGTTTAGGACGTGGTATGCTAGCACCACCCATTAGACAACCAATGCTCACTTATTCTAAAGCGAGCCTAATACTATGAAAATGAAGCATAGTAATTAGGCAAAGTTTAGCAAAATACGAAAATTAAAATTTCTCCTTGCCCTTAACAGTAGGGCTAGGAGGCTTTGAGAGATAAGCATAACAGATCTCTTGTGCATCAGTCACCTTCTTCGACTTTGGAGGATTTTTGTTTTTTGCCCCCAACGGCCTTCCTCTCTTCTTGTTTGGTGCAGGGTTGGCAGAGACCATCTCCTTTGGTACAAGAATATGTCCAGGTGCCTCAACCATTCCCAGGGATCTAGCAGAGAACTTACTGGTGAACATTGGCAGCTTTTGTTTCTTTGCTTGAACTTCGGGGAGGAGCGGTTTGAAGAGTTCTGGTAGCAGGAACTTGAGCTTTTGGGGGGATTTAGTAGGAGAGGGAAGCAGTTGACGTTTGTCAACCCTATTCGCCTTAGCTATGGTCTCCACTACTGCAGGTATACTTGTGTCTTCAAGAGTTTTTAGACTTGGAGTGTTCTCAACCGGTATGAATGGTGACACTTCCGTAACCTGCAAGCATGCTTCTGGAGCATTTACTTCAGGGTCGGGGATCACTGCCAGTGCCAGAGGTTGAGGAAACTCCGCACCTATCTCAGATAGAGCTAGGTCTCTTGCATGCAGGATAATAGGTTTACGTGGTTTGCATGCTTCCTTGGATTGGAAGAGTGACCTGCAAACATTTGGTAAAATCGGTGTTTGGACACCCTGAAAACGAAAGGTCCCATCAACAAATTTGTTAGCAGTAAAACCCAATGAAGGACCAACGATTTCTTTTCTTTGATCAGCTGTATTCGGTGTGGCATGACGCCCAAGTAGAGGGCAATGATCACTCTCATGATAAATCAAATTGCAGTGATCACACTTTCCCACCAAGTTCTCAAAAAAATATGAAATTTCAGCTTCCACCCCAGATGCAAGTTTTAGGGTTTTCTTGAGGAAAAATGGTTTTGAGATATCATGAGCCACACGCACTCTAACCTTGCCCTGATTCGCAAACAGTTTATCATCCAGTTCAAGGAACTTACCAGCCACCGAAGCTATATTCCTAATCATGTCAGGCTCTTCAAACAGCGGCGGGATGTTTATGATGCGAACCCAGAAGAAGAGTAGAGTCAGAGCGACATCCTCAATAGGCGTAACGCCGTCATACTCCTGCAGTACGATCAGGGCGTGACTGAAACGCCATGGTCCTCCCTTCAAAACTTTATTTCGATCCTTTCTCAGGTCGAACGCTAGGACAAAACGGTTTGGAGCTCTTTCTTGAATCTTAAAATCCTTGTCCAAGACCCAAACTCGCTTGAGAAAGCGCTTCAGATCGTTCAAGGAGGCCGGCTTCTTCACCAGAGGACGTGCCAACAGAAAGGACTGCTTGGCCCGTCGTTGGATTCCACCAGAGGCATTGGAGACATCAATCACATCCCTGCTAGCAAGCGCCAGCGATGCAGCAAAGGAAGAGGTGACAGCGTCGATGGTGGACATGATGGCGGTACTGAGATCGAAGGAGGAGCGACGTACGTCGCTCAGTTTGCTAGGGTTGGGCGGCTGCACACAGAGCGCTGCCTTAGGGTTTTTTTTTTTGTCCACTCCTAACATCTTAATACACATGCCTATAATTTTATATTTCAAATCAGATTTTATAGGTACATTAAATTGTCCAAAACAAACATCTATTTATTAGAAGAAGAAAAATAGTCATATTTTCTTTATATTATTCTATAATTATAAATAAATAGATAGATAAACACAATAAATTTGTATACAATGACTCCACATTTAATACAGGAATAAAGTTAGAAACCATCTAATTTAAATTTTCCTTAAACAGATAGTAATTAAATGGAGTGAGAGAACATATAATTCAGAACTTTGGAATCAATGGCATTAAATATTTTGCATCAATGTAAAAATGCCGCTCCCAAAACCTAGCCGTCTGTGCTCGGTGATCCAAACATGGCGACCGCTGCTGGTCTCCATCCTAAGTGGAGAAACCCGCTCCACCTCCCACGATCCAATCTCAGCCCTCCAACGCTGGTTCTTCCCGGCGACCACCCAACAACATGAGGGTTCTGTAATTTTCCAGGTTTCTGATCCTTGCCGAATTGACTTCGGTCCAGACCGCGGTAGACCTCTAGAGGCGAGCCTCATGCGCTTTGATTCGAGTCTCCGATCTGTCCAACTTTGGGACATGAGGAGGGTGGTGAAATCAGTGTTTCATCGCCGATGCAAGCATATCGAGGAGGATGAGTTTGCTGAGATCGGACGGGCTCGACCGCCTCGGGGTCTTCTCAAATTAAGAATTCTTGATTCTCCGCTTTGGATGCATAGGCTGATATGGGGAGACATGTCTCAGCACTCAGGCTGGAGACGAGATCGACTGCATCTCATTTGTGCGGCGGCGATTATGGTTGCGACGGAGATGGAGGCCGCAAAAGTGGGTGCTCCCAATCGGGGTGGGTTGCCTTCGAGGGGACGTGATTGCGTGTTCCATAGTACTGTGACTGTGATCGAAGGCTTCCGTTCCCCGGGAGCGATGGCAGCCGACACTGATCTCCGAGCAGAGCATAAGATGGCGAGGTCGATGGTGGCAAAGGGCAACATGGTCGCCGGTGGGGTGTCCAAATCATTTAGGTGGCCCATTTTATGTGGGTGGCCTAAATCAAACTGCTCGTTTTGGACCCAGGTGTGGCCCAATTTAAAGAGTTTGGGTCCTTTGGGTTTTCGTATTTGGCACCCCGGCGAATTCTGGTACTTCACTAATGGGCTCAGGTTCTTCATGGTTTCGCCTTTGGAATCTAGGAGGATCGACTCAGAACATCACATTACAGTCTTTCCATTCCTCCTGGCCCAACTGTTTGGGGCAATGAAAATTTAAAGTTTTGTTTTTTCTTTCTAAATTGTGCCTAATTCCTATGTTTAGTTTTCATAGTTATTAGGCTCGCTTTTGAATAAGTGAGCACTGGTTGTCTAATGGGTGGTGCTAGCATACCACGTCCTAAACTTGTCTAGGGATGGCAAGGGAAGGTATGTATCCGTGCCATTCTGGCTTGAGTTGAATGAAATGAATGATTTGGATCAAAAAAAAAAAAGGCATTAAATATTTTTAAAATATATCGTTTAACTCCCATTTTTTAGTTAATTTTCATTTTTTGTTCTAAAACTTATGCTAAGTCAATTTATTATTATCTAATATGATACATCACAGGTAGAAGACTCTGTAATTTTTGGCCCCTCTAATGACAATTTTGTAGTTCTGCCACTGTTGACAAACTATTGATATAATTTTGTTGAATGTTCAACTAAAATTTTTATACTTGATCATTAGGTGTTTGGTGGATGAGAACTCAAATAGTACAAAATCTGTTTCTAGGCGATAATAAATCTTTATGGACTTTCTAATAATTAAAACAAGTAATCAATATGGTCATTTACAAAACGTCAATATATTAAATAGTAACCTTAATATAGTCAAATAATATGATATTTAATAGTTTTTGAGATTAAGGATATTTTGGGTACTTTGGGTTGTGTATTTAGTAAAATATTAAAATGAGATATTAAATGGGTGATGTATTGAGTATTGTATGTATATTAAGTAATTAGGAGTGTGTATTTAAAAACTCTCATTATATTAGCCTCTTAGAAATATGCCGGAAAACATATAACACAACATGTTTTGTTTTTTGGGCAAGAGTTATTTATATTCCAAGGGATGGTAATTAAAATCTTTGTTCATTATACATTAAATGTAGCAATTCTCCTATAAGATGACAACCATGGCGCCTTCACGTGAGAATTTTGGTCACTTAAATGCTAGCTAATCCTTTTGCCCTCTTTTCTTGTTTTGTTCTGTGTTTGTTTTTTCGCTCTTTTCTGTTTCTCCATGTGAAAATGAAATTTTCAATTTGATCTAATCTCATGGTCTCTCATGGTCTGGCCACTAATTGAATATTGGCTCACTCGTTTAAATATATGCTGAAAGTCAATCTCTTTGAGCCAGCCCTCTATTATAAATCTCCATGACCAGTGACTAGGCAATTTTTTGTGATGCCAAGTTTCATTGGTTTTCTTAATGACAATTAAAAATTAACACCAAGGCATGTGGAGTTCTATTAATTGTTAATCTCTCTTAGCTAGGTTACAATTTCCTTGATCTTGATTTTAAGTGTTAAAAAGTATTTGTGTTCATAGCTGTTAGATTAAAATATTACTGAAAGGGCGCAATATAAGTATAATTTGAAATTGTATTGTCAACCTCTTACTTATTATACTTATTAGATGTAATTCATGTAAAGCTCTCTTAAATGTTTACGATTCAAGGTACTTACCGCAATGTTGTCTTTGACAAAATTAGAACTAATTTAACTACGTAAATATAGAAAAGTTATTTAGAGGTCACCCGTTATTCACCATCAGTCTTCAATTTTCTTCCGTTTATATAAGAAAAATGAGAAGAATGAGGAAGCGAAACAGATGATTCTAAATACCTAGTAGACACTTTTGTTATCTCTAAATTCAAACTTCACTAGCGAAATATTAAAGAACTACCATTGTGTAACTCTCGGAGCTTTTGGGAGGCTATATGAAATTATGAATATGAGTTGACACAACAAGCTTCTATTAATGTAATCCTAAGTTAGAATTAAACTACAATTAGACACTATTAATACTTCCAAATAATAATGGATAGCCATGGCAGATGGCACTTATGTATTAAATAACCCTAATACAGCTGTGTGGGAGCTGCCTTATCTTCTCTCAAGTGCTTTAGCCTTTCATGCCTTATCTTTCTTAAGAAAAGGTGAAGAGAAAACTCATGACCACAGTTCCACTCTCTTTTCAAGCGTGTATAAGAGAATAAATAAGAGCATAAATTAAGATAATGTGTAAAGGAAGTTGAAGCGAACAAGAGGTCAAGAGTGGTGATATAGACTTAGATGTTAAGCTAAGTAAATGAACTGATAATAAGTGTGTATAAACGACATTTCTAATTGAATAATGGTAATCTAATACTTGCAACCATGCATCAAATGTGGTTCTCAAACATTTTACTAGCTTGCGTTGTAAGTCGAAGGCTTCAGGCTCATGGCCTTGTGTCATTTGTGATTTTGTGTCAAACGTACAGATCTTACAGTCTTCAATCGAGATATAAGTTAGTTTGAGACTCAATATCTTTAAATTTGTAGTTACATGTTAGGGTTAGATCACCGTAAGATTTAAGCTCGAAGTTCATTATTTGAAACTCAAAATTTAGAGCTTATGAACAACTGTACTAACTTGATACTCAAGACTAGCTACAAGGCCCGATGTTAACACCTAACAACATGAGTTAATTAAAATCAAATGTATAATACGAAAAATAAATTAGTAGATGATTATTTCACAGTACTATAGTCGCGTGTCACCATCTCCTTCAAACCTTCAAAACTTAGATAGTTAGTTTAGACTTTAGCATAGAGTTTAGCTCAGGAAAGAATCAGGATCCCTCTGCAAGAATCTAACGATACCCAAAGACCTCTACAGCTTTGTCCCTTACATTACAACATAACGATCGACAGCTACTATTCTTCATACGGTCAACAATACCCCAATTCCAGTTCCCCACGTCTCATGAGCCAACTGTTCCTAAGGTTCCTAACACCCTGGACGCCGAGGAATAGATCACCGTCCGATGCAGGACCCCACCTCATCCAAGGGTCCCCAGATTACCGTACCATTCGAACGCACGACGTTGACCCAAAAAGCTCCACGCGAAGTAGCAGCGCGTGGCTGGCTGATTATCCAAAGGACGGCGTCGTAGGTGGGCATTGAATAGTGACAACGGGTATTTAAAAAGAGCAGAAGACGACAAAGTCGGAACTACTAAGGATACAGACGAAGTACCAAACGAGAAGGATCATTATCCGAAGGATTAAATAGATTAAATGACACTCGGGAAATGATTAATTTATAGTTAAAAGGACAGAGAAGGTGGGAAGGTGGTGAGAGGGATTTAATGGGTGTCGAGAGAGATTGATCTGAGTCTCTGTGTATTCTAGTGTGTGACTTTGTGAGTCTGATGCAATGAAGTCCGTCGTTTAAGGAGAGATTTGGCGACGTAAAAGAAGCTTTGCTTTGTTTGATGAGAGAGAGAGAGAGAGAGAGAGACAGTGAGTTTCTGAGGAGGAGACGGTTGTTACAAGCAAGCAAGCAAGAAGAAGAAAGACGTGTACAATTCTGAGCTGACAATCCAAAAGGTGTGTTCTTTGTCTCTGTCTCTGACTTGCTCACTCACTCTCTCTGACTCTGCTTCTTTTTCTTGACCTGGGTTTGTTTTCTTTCAGTTATTTTGGTGGAACTTACCAAAGTTTATTTTTTTTTTAGAATTTATTTTGGGAATCCTGTTTTTAAATCTACTGTGTGGTAGAAGGGGAGCCTTTGATTTGATTGCATGTGGGAATTGAGATGATTGAAGTGCTTTCTGGGTTTGAAATTATGGGTTTCTTATTTTGGGCAAGACAAAAGAGTCAATGTTTCTCTGCTGATTTCAAGAGTTATTCTTGTTATTGGGTGTAGAAAGTATCATATGGATTTTGCTTTTCTAGTATTGAGATTCTTATTCTTGGTGTTGCATGTATGAGATGGCATCCAATTCTGTGCAACATTTTTCAGCTCTGCATTTATTCCGTATCAGAAATAAATTCTGAGTTATATACCAAAATTAACGAATGATTCATTTGAACTACGCAGTGTGGTTTACCAAAATTCAAGTTATTTACTTGATTTACTTTTCTTTTTTGGAGCATCAAATATGCTTATCTGTTCCCCCCGTAATACGCTTGTTTCAATAGTGATTTGGTTGTGATTGGTGCTAATACTTTTATCCAAGTTCAAATGATGCTTGAGAGTAGAAACGGTGTTTGCATGTCTTAGATTTTCTTTATTTCATGAATATCCAAATTGTTACCATGGCTCCTGAAGTAATATGTGCATCGCAGTGGATGAGATAATAGCTCAAGTTCTGTGGCGAATTCTAATTGATGGGATGGATTCTGCTTTTCTGTGTATATCAGTAGTGCAGGGCATTGTCTTTTCTCAAATCCGATATGTCTGGGAAAATTTTGCAGATTAGTTTACCATCCCCTAGATAGTTTTCCTTTGATTACATCCATGGTTCTTGCTGGAGCTCTTCTATACTTAGTATCCTGAATAATTTTAATTGGTGTACCGTATGTAATATACTCTCATACATCATATCTACCCTTTTGGGTTTGGTGAGGTGATATGTTTCTAGTTATGCATCATATTTACTATCACTACCTCAGTTCCCTCTAGTTATATTGTTCTTCTTTCATATTCAGTCGAAATTTCTTAGTGTCATTACTACATTTGTAAGTCCATACTGTACTTTATGACTCAAATACCACTGTGGCAGTTTGGACTTAATTGGACACCTGGTTGCTGATTGGTGGACAATTCAAGTAAAAGTTCAGGACTTTCTCTTTTAACATATCTGAATATAACTACTAAGTTTCAACTCTTCAATTTGTCAACAAGCTGAATAGTTGTTTAAGACTATGCAGAGTTTGAATAGTAAAACCTCCTGTAGTTCTGCCCACTCGACATCTTCATTCATTGTTGGATCCTCTTCATGGGATAATTCTGTTGAAACTCACACTCTACAGTCATCTATATCGAAAAGTGTAATCTTGAAGATGGGTGTGCCACTACAACATTGTCGGAACACCACGAAATTTGGAATACACCTTCAAGATCAGGATTCATCCTCAACTCAATCCACTGGTCAATCGCGCTCTGAATTGGCTAGTTTGAAAGAAGGCAACCCTTGTGGGCAAGGCGTAGTTTCAGGTCCATATACTCATATCCCTATGCTTTCTTTCCCCTGTAGTCTTTTTCTTCATATCTATATAAGAAATTTCTTATTCTTGATGCATTTTTGGATTTTGTCCATTTTAAGTGGTATATTTTTTGTATAATGGGTTTATACAAAAGATATGAAAAAGAGATGACTTGACTTTACATTAATGTGCTAGAGTAGATGTTATCAATCAGGATGTGGACATCAATGTCGTGTCTTTATTCTGTTTGGAGTTGACATTCCACGATATTAATTGAGAACTTCCCCTAATAAAGTGCATGTTTTCTGCACATTGATTTCTTTAGTTACCAGACCAGATCACTTTCTAATTTTGTTAGTCATGTTCTTGCACAGGATATAATGAAACACAGGGGAGGCCTGTTGGGGGCCACAAGAAATCTCTCTCCTCAATCACAAGTCAGGAACTTGTCTTCCCTTCACAGCTTGATTTTAGCCATTCCATGGTAGGTTGATCACTGCTTTTGTATTTTGTGGTTGTTGAGTGAAGATTAAAATCTTAATCATTTGATGGCTAATAATTCAGGCTCATGTTCCATTCCACTGTGCTGAACCATACTTTGGTGGCTTACTTGCTGCTTATGGGCCACAAGCTATGGTAAGTGACTAAGTGCTTCAAAGTTAATTCATTTAATCCCTGTTTGCAACTTGTATTTGTTTGCTTCTGTGTTATGTTAGAAACTAAAAAATTATACTTTCCAATGTTTGGCTTATCAAATGAAATCACTAAAGGTTAGTTGTTCTTATTGAACTTGCTACTTGATGAATAGTAATGGGGAATGGCTATTTCCTTCAATGTGGTCGCACAGCTTCTTGAACTAAATATGGTGACTTGGGCATTAACTGTTGTCTATATGTAATAGAAAGTTGTGACTATGAAGGGAATCTCTTTTCCAGGATTCCGTAACTTATCATGAGCTTCAAAACATGAAAATCTTATTTGGAGAAAGTTTAAAATGGATTTTCTACAGCAGTAGGTTCTTGTAACTATATCTGAGGTTACATAATTAAATTGTATTTCATTATGACAATTGCAATTACAATACTGTAAAAATAATCTTTAAAGGAAATTTTGAAATCTTATGTAGGACAATATTTGTATTTCTAGCTTTTTTTTTTTTTTTATCTTCATTCTCGTTTTTAAGTGCTGTGGTTAGGTGACTGTCTTTATTAGGTAGGATAAAGGGTCCATTATCAACTCAGCATATACATATTTAAAGTTTAGACTGTACAGAGCCATTAAGCACTTTCCTAGGCCTCTGTTTGCAAATTTTTTAGCCATATACCTCAGTATTCTTAAAGTAGGTAATTATTTTATAATTCTTTTGTTCTATTTTGCTTCGCATCTCCTTTGCTCTTATTGTTCTCTATTTTGTTGATTTGGTGATTGTTTATAGTACAAAATATTCTTCTTGTCCATGTAAGCTTAGACTAGATCTTATGAAGTTAGAACATTTAAGGCATATATGCAAAGTGGGGTTAATCTTGAAGAGATTTTCTTGTTGGGATCAAAAGTCTAATCTCAAAAGTTTACAAATACTCGATTATATTCATCTCTGGATGTATCCTGTTGATTCTACAATCTAGTGGTGTTGACATAGATTCTGATTCTTTTGTCCTTCAGTCTAACTATGTCCTAAAGGTTTATATAAGAAAACACCTCTCTGGCTGTTTTTCCATGAGAATGTGTGTTTTCTGTTGCCTATTTATGAGATATTTATCATTTGTACATCTCCAGTTTCATCATCCCCAGATGATGGGGATTTCTCCTGGTCGGGTTCCTTTGCCTCTTGATCTCACAGAAAATGAACCGATTTATGTAAACGCAAAACAGTACCGCGCAATTCTGAGGCGGAGGCAATTTCGTGCCAAGCTTGAAGCTCAAAACAAGCTTACCAAAGTTCGGAAGGTATGCATTTGTAGGACATTGTGTAAAGGAGAGTTGTACTTTTTTTTATAACTGACAAGAGTGTATTCTAAGAAAGGCCATTGTGATATATTTGCAGCCGTATCTTCATGAATCTCGACATGTTCATGCATTAAAGAGGGCTAGGGGATCTGGTGGGCGCTTTCTCAACATGAAAAAGCTCCAAGATTCTAAGCCTAACTCCACAAGCCATAGAGTGGATGCTTCAGGTTCTGCTCAGCTACATTTGACCGGAAATATGTCAGAATCTGATGTTCATGAGGCTGACAACTTTCGAGATGGTGCTTCCGCAACCTCTTGCTCCGACGTCACTAGCACCTCTAACAGTGACGACATCTTTCCACGGCAAGATTTCAGGTTCTCTGGCTACCCGTCTCACATTGGTTGGACGCTGCAAGTTCCGCTAGTTGATGTGCGTGGTGGTGGAAACCAGCACCATGTTTCCTTCTTCCGGTGAACAGTCAACTCAGCAGTCTGTATTCCGACATTCTGTTGGAGAATACAGCTGCTAGTGTTGTTCCCTTTCCCTTTGGAAAGTCATCCTTGGCTCATTCAAGTTACTCTTCTACTGTTTCTTTATCGTCAGTGTTAACCTGTGCTGGCGATGGTTTAACCCTTTTTCAAGCAATGCAAGCATGCTTGAAGAACCGATGGTTAACTGGTACATTGTGACAAAGAACATGATTTTTCTTGCATGGTGATGAATAATCTGTTCTTGTGCATACAATTGACATACGGTTGAAGAAGTTTATGTATGCAATGATATTCAATTTGTGTATTCGTGCAAAGAATAGTAATGACTCGGTTTAAATTTGTGCTGAAGAGCAAACAGCCACTTTGATCAATGAAATGAATAATTAGTGAGAGGCCTCACTTTGTATGCTTTTTTTTAAGTGCCCACTTGTGTCAAAATTGATCTTTTTATGATGAACATTGAACAATGCTTGGGTCAAACCAGATTGATAGTTTAAACGCTACAGCTTAACCCAAGTATTATCCTTGCTGCTATCTGCATTAATCAATTAGACGCTGCAAACTCGATAGAACCTAAGATAGTGAACAGAGCCGGAGTTCATTGGCATTTGATAACCCCCTGATGAAAGCCATTAAAAATTAAACTTTGATGCTGCTGTAGATAACCAGGGAAGACGCTGGAATGGCGATCATAAACTTCAAAGGAGAGATGTTGGGTGTGTTGGACGGACAATATCGAGATAGAAGGACATGATATCAAATGTGGCTCATCCGTAAACCAATTACATGGCACAAAGAAAACAAACTTGAATGGACAGAGAAAATTGTCTTAATTTATTCTCGTCTAAAATATAAGATAACAAGATTGAAATTGCAAATATAAAGTTGTTCGTATAAAAGCGATATGGACAAAACTTCAAACAAAAGAAAAAAGTACCACTTGTAACATAACTACAATGACCAATGACATCTCAAAACCAAGAGTTGACTAGAAAAACACATCGAGGAGGCTGCAAACTGAGTTAAATGACCATATTAATGCCGTGGACTTGTACTAGAATATATCTGTTGCGACAGCCTTGCAAGTCGGAAGTAGCCAATGCTAAATAGAGTAATATATAGTAGTAAAGACTATAAAGTAGAGACTTGGTTGTGGAGCCCCAACATACTTAAATTGTTAGCAAACTAGGTGCTAGGTCTGAACATTGTTTAACATCTTTAGCCTTGATAGGGTGATTAGGCTCAACATGTCCCAAAATTGCATCCCAAAATTGCATAGGGACATAGCCTTCAATCATCACCGGAGCTCGACAGACATTTTATACAACTACTAAGACTCTACAATTTACATAACCTCTATCTAAAATGATTCATTTTACTATTGTTAATATTATTAAAGTATACGAATTATTGAATCAAATCCTCAGTCCAGATAATAAGTGTAAAAAACTCAAATCTAGAGCCCGAAGCTATGGAGAGAGCCAAAATGGATCTCAAATTTGAATATGAATTCAAATAGATCTAAAAATGGGTTCTATACTCAACCCGATTCTAAAAAATCAATACTCATCCTTATATTTTAAAACGTGTCCCACAAATGGTGCATCTTCCCTATTTAGTGCCACCACTCATTAAGAATCCACCATCCAAGTTGAAGTCAAAATCCACCAACAACTAACCTAAAAACGAATTCCAAACGACAGATTCTTAGGTAAAGTTGGCGTAGTGGCGCGCCACGTCCGGTCAATCATTGCTTATGCAAGGGGGTGTTTTGGGTATTTCATTATAATTAAACATGGATTGTTTTAGAATACAATTAAAAAATAAAGAGACGTGATTGGCTGGACTTACCACGTGGCTGGTACGTTTGCCCTACCTAAGAATTTCTCTAAAAACGAATTCCAAACATAGATCCATTTACTATTGTCTGATGAGCAAAGACAAGAAGACAGCCAAAATAACAATTCAAATTGAAAAAAATAGATCAAAATAAAATCAACATAAAATCTGAAAGCCCCCCACGGTCTAACCAATATCGTAAACATTAGCAAGACTGGGACCAAAAGTGGCTTCACAACCAAAGTCAGAGACAAAGGAGCGAAACACACAAGTAGAGGACAACTTCAGACCTAACAAAAAAAGATCTCACCGCAAAAATAAAAAAACCAACCGTCAGTACAAGAAGCCGATGACAATGCTAGCTATTAGATATAGGCTATCGAGAACTGCGTCACCGTCGGAGGGTGTCGCAGTCCAAAAAAAAAAAAAAATTTATATGTTATAATGATGACCTAAGAATATAAAAATTAGAGAAAGGGTAAATGTGGAAAAAGGAAGGTAGAAAAGTCTAGATCGATATAACACAAGAAGAAAGAAGGTTTGAAGGCGAAGGCTAACAAAATTCACATATTGCGTTTTTGATATAAACTCTGGCTCTGACTCAATAATAACTTATTGACTTGGTTTTCCGAGCGCACTCACTGACTGAAACACAGAGAGAGAGATGGCTTTGAACGGAGCTGGCGCCGCAGCAGCCTATAATCCTCGCACCGTTGAAGAGGTTTTCCGAGATTTCAAGGGCCGCCGGACTGGTTTGATCAAGGCTCTAACTACTGGTATTTTACCCCTTTCCTTTATTCAATTTCTGCTCAATTAGCTTCTACTTTGCCTTTTCAGAACACCCAGAAACGCAATTGGTGATTCTGGGGTTTTTGTTGTTTTCAATTTTGAATTTTGAATTGGAAATTGCCCTATTTTTTTTGTCTCTTACTGGGTCTAGCTTGTTGTGAATTTGGTTGCGGACAGATAGCCCAGGAAGTAAAACTACGCAGAATAAGGAATTGTAGAGTAAAGTGATGTTTTTTTTGGTTCGGAATAATGTGGCTTTATTCCATTGAGGTGCAGTTCTAGGGTGATGGGGGAATAACTCTTTTCCTGCATTTTGGAATTGAGATTTGGCTTATTTGGTTATCTGTGTTCTGTATCTGAAGAAATGGATAAAGGAATGGTGAATTGAGTTCATTTAGGAGTAAAGTTTTGAGCTTTGTTTTCATTTGGTCCTTTTTTTCAGATGGTTGTTGAGTTCATTGAGGAACACAGGATGAACTATTTTGATCTTGGAATCGTACGTTGTATTGTAGCTTCAGTGTTAGTTTTCAGGGAATTCCTTAAGAAAAGTGGCTAAAACGATACTTCATTTCATCGTCCAACGTATTATTAGAGGATGACATGTGTTTGCAGGTTTAGACTTAATGTTAGGAAACTTGAGTCCCTTATAACCCTAAATGGTGAATTCTTATGAAAAGAAAATCAACCTCTATTGGGATCATTGGATGTGAAGAAAACATAGGGAATGAAAAAAGAAAAGTGTAAAGAAGTTCTTAGCATGTGTGATAAGAGCTGTGACTAAAAAGGACACTGCTTTAAATCTGTTTCGTTTCTTTGTGTCTGTGTGTTTCTATCATAATGGGTCATTTCAGTTTGCTTTTAAAAAAATTTGTTGGAGCTTTACTTGTTTACAGTAATAACTGATTTTTGTTTTGTTTTGATTGAGTGATTTACACGCTTTTACATTTTTTATTGCAGATGCTGAAGAGTTCCATCAGCAGTGTGATCCTGGTAAGTATTTTTCTTTGTGTGCTTTTTAAATGCTTCTGTAAATGTGGGACCTAGTTGTAGAATAGCTTCTGTGCAATATATAAATTGTTCCTTTGTTCTTGGAGCTGTAAATGAGAGGTCTGCAACAAAATATCATCTTCAGTTTCTGTTAGCAATCGTGCACATAAATGAGCATGTTCAAGGTTCTTGTGATGTCACATTAAAAAAAAAGGGACACTTTAAGTCCTTTCCATTGCTCGAATTTCTAGTGTCGAATATTTCTGTTCTGGAAGTTGTTGAATGATGCAATTATTGAATATATTGAAATTGGTGAAATACTATTTAATTGAAATCAGCCAAATAGTGATTTTGGAGAACGAAGAAAGAAATCTTAATTTTTTCTGAGTGCTAGCTTTATTTGTGTTGTGAAATTTAGATTTCTTTAGAGCTGTAGTCAAAGGAGAGTTACCCGTCTTTTCAAATTTAGAGATGCTACATTCTGGATGAGGCTTTTATGAAGTAATGGTGACAATTCTGATTGTTGTTGTTGCTACTTATACAATGTTTGTGCTGTTCCTTTTGGTTTTTTATGCATGAGTGATTAGCCCTTATACTATTTTTTGACCAATCATATACCTAAATATCTCTATAGACACACACACACACACACACCAGGCCTTATAAAATCTTCGAATTGCTTTCTAATCTTTGAAGATCAAGCTATTAACAACAAAAGCTGTATCTAATCGAATTTTCCAATCAGTTGTCATTTGTTGATTGCTACTTCTTATTTTTGGCTATGTTTCCAGTGTTTTTTTCAACTAGTGTTTTTGAGTTGTTTTCTATTTACAGAGAAGGAGAATCTTTCCTTGTATGGATACCCTAGTGAGCAATGGGAAGTCAACTTACCTGCTGAAGAAGTGCCTCCGGAGCTGCCAGAGCCTGCACTGGGTATCAACTTTGCAAGAGATGGTATGGCAGAAAAGGACTGGCTAGCTTTGGTTGCTGTCCACAGTGATGCATGGCTACTTTCTGTTGCCTTCTATTTTGGATCCAGATTTGGGTTCGATAAGGTTGATAGGTGAGTCCACCAACTATATAGAGTTTCTTTGTTAGTTGAAGCTGTTCAAATTTAAATTCTTCTTTTCCCAGGGTGGAGAGTTAATTTGGTTAGATTTGGCCCGATGGTAAAGAATAGTCTATGGTACAGAACCAATGTTGATGCTTGCATATTATGTTTTCATAGTGTTTTATTTTCGTAGGATCTTCAGGTATACTGAAATAAATACCAGCTTCTAGCTCTATTTTGTTTTCTGGGTTTTCCCCATCATTTAAAAGAAAAAAAAGGAACAAGGAAACAAGGGCGTTTGTTTTCGATGACTTCTGGTTAATTTGATTTGTGAAGTTCAGTTACAAGTTAAAGAATATTCTATGTTTCATTGCCTTATCTTTTTGTGAGATTGACTATTTGCTTCATTTTGTTTTCTATAACTTATTGCTGTTTGGTGGTGCAGGAAGAAACTTTTTAGCATGATAAATGAACTTCCAACAATATTTGAAGTTGTGACTGGTACTGCAAAGAAGGAAGTAAAGGAGAAGCCATCTTCAAACCACGGTAGCAACAAATCCAAGTCAAACTCCAAAGCGGTAAAATAACTTTTCTGTGCATACTTATTAGCACTTATGCAAAAGTTAGGGGGAAGCTTATCCTAATTATTCTTTCTTTATAAACTAACATGCTTTATTTTCTTTTCTGTTGGTGACCAAAAAGCAGAGAGGATCAGAATCCCAAGCAAGACATTTGGAAGTGCTGCCAGCAAAAGATGAAGATGAGGGGTTAGACGAAGATGAGGAAGACGAACATGAAGAAGAGACTTGTGGAGCTTGTGGCCGAGGCGGGCCATCTTCATTAGATGAACCCTGGATTTTGTGTGATTTCTGTGAGACGTGGTTCCACATGAAGTGTGTGAAGGTGACCCCTGCAAAAGCAAAGCAGATTAAGCAGTACAAATGCCCTTCATGCAGCAACAAGAGGGCTCGCCCAATGTAATTTTCTTCTAATGGCTTTTTTCTAGTCGTAAACATACTTTCAGAACACATTAGTGATAGCTTGTTGTTTATTATTATAAAACGTTTGACTGTTTAATGTTTCTATGTAATTCTTAGCATTTTAGTACTGCAGTACATTGCTAAATTCTTAAGTATAAATATCGATGATAATCTCGATATTTTTAAAAAGACCAAAGAGTTTCCAATTCGCATGGGTTAACCTTCCCCGATATTTAGGCCATATTCCACCAGATGTTATCTAATATTTATATTAAGACATAAAAGAACTTGCAATTTCACTAAAACACAGGAGTTTATGTTAATGGGTTTTAGCTCAGGCTAAATTTGAAGCGGGAGTCAAAACAGAAATTTATGAAAGAATAGGTTTTTGAGGTTCCCTTATTTAAAACATATGAAGCGTCTAAACCATTAGGAATCTACTCAATAACTTGGAAACTAAACATGTAAATTGCTAAATTACAAGCATTTGGGCTTTTGAGCTCGATCCTCTAAAATAGCAAATAATTTTATAATTTATGATATTTTAGGGGTTTTTTTTTTTTTTTTTTTTAATGTTTTAGGATCTTTTCTAGCATTCACATTTCACACGTGAAAATATTAATTGATTAACAAAGTGAATTTTGCACAAAAACTCGTTTGTAACAGTTTTTAGCCAATGATATACAGCAATTTGATAGTTCTTCTTGCATTACCTTGTCTTTTCAATTCAACCCGTAATTTTGATAGATTAATTAATTTTTACCCTCTAAAAAATTTCAATAAGTACTCTTGTCGTATAAGACAACTCTTTCACAATGAAGTGAGTCTGTACCCGAGAATTTAATGTATAATTCATGGATTGTGATATAAAACTAGCAATTCCCAATGTTACATCCAGCACATGGGCCACATAATCATACAAATCCTGATTTGCATACAGTATATAATACAAGTGAAAACCAAGTTGGTCTGTATCCCAACGATTCCTTAAATAAACAAGTTATGGGACACAACTATGGATTAGACTAACCATCTAATGAACCCGTCATGGATAAACCACAATAAAAAAGTAGAGGTGGAATATTGATGTGATGGGTGGCCCCCTGATTAATTGAAAGTTTGGTAGAGCCCCCACCATTTAATCTAGACTTATCCACAAGGAAACCACATCCTTAATCTAGAATTTTACTCCACCAACTTGGTGGATTTGGTCGAAACTTGAGATCTAAGATAAACTCAATGTACATACCGACATACCACCAGCAGAGTAGCAGTAGCTCTAAGAGCAAGTTCACTGCTTTTTATGTGTTATTTTATTCTCTGGGTCACGAGTATAGTGTATTTCGTGACCTGGGTCACCCTGGATCACTTTCTAGGTCACCATGGTGACCTGCACAGTGTATTTCGTGCCCTGGGTCCCAGACACAGTGTATTTCATGACCCAGAGAGTGAAAATATACACTAAAAAGCAGTGAATAGTAGGTGACCCAACGGGTGAACTTGCTCTAAGGTTCAGCTACCTCGAGAGATTAGAATGATTCTCAGAAACATTGAATCACTAGTGTTATGTGACTGAGCTTTCTTATATGGTAAACCAGAAAAGTTCCGATTCTGTAAAAGATCCCCATTGGTTTAACAGCAATTAGGGGATAACATAAAAACCTGCATTGTATTACAATTGATGATCAACAACCTGTGCAGGTTCACATAAACATAAAAAAAGACAACTTCTTGCTTGCAAGAAGAGAAAACAACAATGACAACATTAAAAATAAGCAGGATCTAGAAGAAGGCATCTGAGTCTCTCTAGTTCGATCATCAGGTAAAAACCTCTTGATTCTTAGTGGAGAGCCGTTTGAGAAACTCATAGGTGGTGATCATGGTGGTTGCAGAAATCGACATTGAAGCCCATCTTGGCCCCAATCCTCTGTAACAAGCCATCCACCCGCCTTCTTTAACCAAATTCCGAACAGTCTGCCCAATGCTTGGTCCGCGCCGCCCATTGTCATCCCCATCCAGAACTTGCAGCCTCGTCTTGACCGTGTCGAGTGGCATTGTGATCAAAGCTGACATGCCACCCGCCATGGCTGCACTGGCTCCCTGAACTGCCATTATTGTCTTCGAATCAGGTCTATACGCATTAACCCCATTCTCATTCGTCTGGCTACAATAACACCCAACTCCATTCCAAACCATCCTCTGAGCAACAGAGTATGATGCCCACCAAACCGCATTGGATGGTGCATATGTCAAAATCGAAATCCCAAACCCTCTATACAACCCCCTCAGCCCATCAGTCTGAAGAATTTTCCGGAAAGCATCATACCCATTAACATATTTACAAGAGGACGCTTTAGGAAACTTCGCATTCGGATTCACACCGCCTTGCACCATCAGTCTCTGACTCACAACATCAGTTGGAGTCCACACAAGCTGAGCCGCCATCGCAGCACTCAACCCTGCAACCGCATTGGCAATTGCGGCAGCGGACGACTCCGAAAACCCTAACCTAACGGTGGCAGTGCCCACATTACTCTTGGTGATCTCAAGCGCCGCCATGTACAGCGCCCGGGCAGGTATTGTACCCATCAAAGAAGTCCCAAAGCCTCTATACAATGCCCGAAATCCTTCATGCCTGACGATCGAAAACGCCGTCTTGATACACGAGAGCTGAGATTGAGATACTTGTTGCCTGGTTTTCAAAACCACGACAGGGTAGAGAGTCGCCGATACGCCGGAAAAGAGCGCCGCTCCGAGGAAAAAGAACTTGGATTTATCAAGCATTTCCCAGTCGATTTCGGCCGGGATATGAATCTCTTTTTTCGCCGATTCATCCTCGGCGGCTCTCAAGTTCATTTCAGCCAGTTTCCAGATGAATTTTCACCCCAAAAAATTTAAAAACCTAACACCAAAACCTATCAAATTTCAATCGAAATTTCACCAAACCTCTTCGAATCTATAATCCTAACTGTACAAAATTTACAAAACTGGAAACGAATCTAATTATTGGCGCTGTACAACAATAAAAAAAAAAAAAGCGTTTAAAATATGATACACAGATATGGATTGAATTTAAGAGATCCAAATCAACGAATGAGCGTCTTTTTCCTCCTGTGGAACCAGGTATTGGATCGGAAAAGGGGACCGCCGAATGCGTCTAACATTTTGGGGTACAGCCGAAGAACCTTACCGGAAAAGAGGTCATCGGAAACCGGAGACCTCGCCGGTGGAGCAAAGCTAAGGTTCCAAAGAAGTGAAGAACATCAAACGGAGAATAGAGTTCCCTAAAAGGAGGAGAGAGAGAGAGAGAGGTGGGTGACCGGACTTAATTTTAGGCAGGAGGCGAAAGAGGAAATGGGTTTTTAGTGGTGAGTGCGGAGGAAGAGGAACCGGTAACTGAAACGTGTCGGTTTTGGATTAGGGAGTTTCTGACATGCCAGGTTTAGGGTTATTGGGATTTGTTCGGTTGCCAAGGTGACGATGGAGGCGGAGTGTCCGAGCCAGCGACAGCGTGTGACGTGTGATCCTATCCGTTTCACATGAAAATACAAATTTGACCTTGAAGCTTAAAAACTTTGTCGACCTTTAGAGCAAACGCACGCACCCCAAAGAGGCTTTACGCAAAGGCAAAAGGCAAGGTTTTGCCTCCCATTTGTGCACTATTCACTAATATTGTCTTTGCCTTTCAATTTTTTCATGCACCCCAAATTGGCAAGGTATTGGCCTCTCAATCATTCACTAATTAATCCAATGGTTTTTTTTTTTTGGATCACATCTCAAATGGTTATTGTGCAATGATATTTTTTTTATCTCATCTCCATCAATCTCATTGTGCCACGTTAGAACAAGAAAAACTAATTCAAATATGCATGGTCCCACCATGTTCAACAACCATAATCTTACGCCAGAAGCCCATCTGCCCATATTGGTCAGACCAAGTCAAAGTCCAAGACTTGCCAGTGGGCTTGGTTGGGAAGGCCTCAGGTCGTCAAAAAAAAAAAAAAACATTGGGGTGCCTGTGACTTGTTTTCTTTTTGGCCTTTTGGGCTTGTCTTGAACGTCCAAGATCATTGGGGGTGCATTTGCTCTTATCGAAGGGATATTCTTTTAATAATAGTACTAGCTTCATACCCGTTTGATGCACATTGAAGTTTGAAATGACTTAAATCTAATTTTTTTTTTTTTTTTTTTTTTGTTCTATGAAGCACATCAAAATACATTTCTTCTATAAACACACTGACAATCACCGTTTAAAATTGTTGTTGCATAGAAAAGTTGAAGAAGGGTGTTCAAAAAAATGGAAAGGAAACCCGCACGAAATAAAACTAGTTGAACCCACACGATTAAAAAGTGGATCGGCCGCAAATCAAGGGTCAACTTGCCAACACGAAGTAAACTCGTATAACCCGATTATGCTATACTTCTTCTTGAAATTTTGGACGTTGAGAGTATTTGATCCTAGGATTAGACAAATTGAAATATTTTGCTTCATCATTATAAGATTTAATTATTTATGAATTATATATAATAATTTATATTTTTCTTCTTGTGGAGTTTTCAGTGAATTTAATCAATTTATGCATTTTTTTTAGTTAAATCAGTCACAATGTTAACCCTTAAATGAGTCGTTTTGTCCAACACGACACGACCTATTTATTTATGAGTTAAGCGGGTTGGAAACGAGTAACCCGTTTAATAAATAGGTTGGATTTGAGTTTTGTTGTAAATATTATTTCTTATGTGGCTGTCCACGTTATTAGTTAGAGACCTACATGTAATATCTCAATAGTCTGAACACTTATCATGTAAACCCTACCTCTATATAAGGGAGGCCTCTGAGACTAAATAATATACTTCTCCATTTTCCCCTCATCTCTCTTTATACATTTCTTACTCTCTACAAAATAAGTCAATACTTTATAACACGTTATCAGCACGAATTGCTCTTCTATTCTTACTCTATGATGATCCAGATGTTTTATGGTGCAACGTCGTTGCCTTGAACTATAAAACGTGATCTATGAGTTCATTCTTTTTAGAATTCCCATTTGTTTACTTTACTGGTGAACTGAGCTTTGCAAATATCTTTCACGTCATCACCATATATATTGATGCCATGCAATCTTGATTCAATTGATCAACATATCTTCTGATGGCCTATGTATTCTTATATTCATAGATGTCCATGTTTGCTGTGATACATGTGCATGATTATCTCTATTGCATGATTATCTCAATGTTGTCACGATATGTATATAAGATATATGTTATTAACGTAATGGATATATCTTTGCTGTTTCATTTCTTATCGCATATCTAATATTTATTTAATTAAATTTATCTTATATGTTTTATCAAGCATACTTAATATTCATAATACAAGTGAACCTGAAGTTTCACTACTGCTACTCGAGCCTGAAGTTTCGAGTACATATTTGTTTGAACCCGAAGTTCAAAAATACGAAATTTTAGAACCTGAAGTTCTAATCATAAGAACACGAACCTGAAGTTTCGTGCATATAATTGCGATCCAATGTTCATTTTTCGAACCTGAAGTTTCGACACTGATTGCTTATTTGTTAAGAACCTGTAGTTCTAACACTATATATGGATCCTAACATACGTCATCTTCATTATGGCAGGAAGATGATGAATTTGACAAAATTGGATTTTGTCGCCCTTGACATCTTTGGCAAGAACTACATGTCCTGGGCCCTTGATGTCGAGATTCATCTTGAAGCCCAAAACCTTGGGCCTACTGTAACGCCCCAAAACTTGTTGACGTCACAGCGCCGCGTATCTTACGAAGCTTAAGTATTGACAAAGTAATACTCAAACTTCCTAAGATGCGCAAGGCTAAAGATAACGAAACTGAGTTTTTGGGCAGCTGCAAACTTGATATTTGGGATCAACGTGTCTTAACCTTTGGTGAAAGAAAAGAAACAACATAAACTCAAGTGAAGTCTGATGTTAAATAAACTCGAGGTAGCTAAACTAAATAGACTTCAAAGAGGTTTGAAATCTGAGGCTTTACACTAAAATTTGTGGAAAAATTTCAAGTAATGACAACAACAAATAGAATTTATCCAACTGAAATAACAAGCTTAGTAAGAGTAGTTAGAAACTTGAAAATATAAGATAGAAGGATGCAAATCTAGTTCACAAATTAGGGCTGAGAAACATGGCCTTTAATATATACATGGCTCAAAATAGATCACTGAGAGTGATTCAAAAGAAGACTGGCCTAGACATTTACATGAGGCAGAAGTAAGCCTTTCAACAAATTTACAACACACTGAGTTCAACTTTCCACAACAAAAGTTCAAGCAAAATAGAGGTTCAAAACACCAAAGAACATCAGGATTTCAAAATAGGATAGAAGACCTCAAAAGGCAGGAGTTGACAAACAGCAAAATGCCAAAAGCCACCACTTCAGTTCTG
Organism: Rosa rugosa; assembly: GCF_958449725.1. Taxonomy (NCBI): domain Eukaryota; kingdom Viridiplantae; phylum Streptophyta; class Magnoliopsida; order Rosales; family Rosaceae; genus Rosa; species Rosa rugosa. The sequence goes on along the minus strand of NC_084820.1, from coordinate 53,632,957 downwards.
CTCCCTTTCAACTTCGTGCACAGTACCTGAAATGAGTAGGGGTGAGCATCACTTACGTTCATATGCTCAGTAGGAAGTAATGCTAGCCAAGTTTGAAAACTAATTGAAGTTGGTACCAATAAAACTTTAAACAACAGTAGCAGAAAACTAAAGTTTGTATGAGAGTTTCCAGTGAAAAGTATGCATGAAGGGTACCCATTTTTCTACAAACCGATGACCGGTCTTAATGCCAACTACTTACTTGCTAAAGTAAATGCACAAACAACCAGCAAGAAGTAGCGAGAGTGGCCGTTTACGCCATACCACCTAGGAGTAACACCACACCTCAAAGGATGTTAGACGTCCTCCAGTCAGTATAGCCCCTCCGGAGGTTTAGGGGATTGAAACCCAAGGTAGTCGCTTTGCTCCCTTCACTCTTAAGTCACCACTTAAAAACAATGCAATGTGTATGCACAAAAACATAGAAATCTTTTCAAGAAAAGCTCTAACTAGTGAAGACCCCCTACCTGGAATCCTTGATGTGTAACTCCCAGCAAGTACCACAGAACCACTCTTCAAATCACTTGAGTCCTTGATCCTATTATGAACATGTAAACCACCATCAGTCCTAATAATATTTCTCCCTTAGACTAAATCACTCAATTAGAGACTGGGCAATAGCTAGAGCTTCACCATATGTGGGCTTATTCCAAAAAGAGAACAAAGGTAGCTTGGTTTCGTTAACTGAGTGGTTGGTTGTAAAAGAGTCTAGATAATGAATATAAATGTGACTTTTTAAATAAACTAAGTAAACATAGGCTAAAAGACTTTTGTTAATGAAATATGCTGAAAAGGTAAGAAATAAATTAAAAGCGGGAATTATTTGATTTCTAGTTGAAGTAGAAGAAATATGACGAAATGGAAGAACAGGACTATGACTCATTTATAAATCGGGATAGGTATTTACCAAGGTTGAGGAATGCTCACTTTTGACTAGGTAACTCCCTAAGTTAGTTCCTAGAATTTAAGGCTCTCACACCTACAATCAAGGAAGGAAACTCAGCGTCCGCGCAGAATAAAGCTAAGGCCATGATTTTTCTGTGCCACCATCTCCATCAGGGATTGAAGGATGAGTACTTAATTTTCAAAGACCCACTTGAGCTATGGACAGGCTTGGCAGATAGATTCGCTCATCAAAAGACTGTTGTGCTCCCTAGGGCACGTTATGAAAGGACGCATCTGTGCCTTCAAGATTACAGTTCTGTGATAGATTACAATTCCGCTATGTTCAGGATCACCTCCCAAATGAATCTTTGTGGAGAAACTGTCACTCAGGCCATGATGCTTGAAAAGACCTTCTCCACCTTTCATGCCTCAAATATGGTCTTACAGCAACAATACCGAGAAAGAGGATTCACCAAATACTCTGATCTCATATCTTGTCTTCTGGTGGCTGAGCAAAACAATGAGCTCTTAATGAAGAACCATCAGTCTCGCCCTACAGGATCACAGTCATTCCCTAAAGCGAATGCTATTTTTACTAGTGGTCATGGCAATAGACGTGGTGGAACGCATGGCAAAGCCCGTAACCGTCGTCATAGACGTGGTCAGAGTCAACAAAATGGTCAAGCTCGTGGGGGTACAACCAGCAGTTGGGCCCAAGGAACAATGCCAAGATTATAAAAGGAAATGGTCAGATGATCAAAACTCATAAAAATGAAGACAGTGTTTGTCTTAGATGTGGTGGTAAAGGCCATTGAGTTCGTACCTGTCGTGCAGAAATTTGGTGGCACTCTATAAAGCTTCCCTAAAAAAGAAAAATGTGGAGACAAACTACATTGATCACTCTGACCCTTGGGATTCATCTGAGCCTCTGGACATTACCCCCCTTGATGTCTCAGATTTTTTTTGCGAACAATGGAAGCAATTTTGATGATATGACTAGTGGTGGAGTCCTTGACGACAACTAGTTGTTAGCCTATGCTTAGGCACTTTTTCCTTTATGTTTTCCTCGCATTAGTCGTATTTCCCTTTGTTTTGGTCTCTAAATTGGATGTTTTTATTAGTTGTATTTTGCTCTCTAGTTTGGAAGTTCAATAAAAGAAGAATGTTTCTAGGGTGGTTCTATTCATACCTCACAATTTACTCTTTGGACCTCCCATTTTAATTTTTACCATTAAACTTCTTATTTTACCCTTATAATTACCTTTTCGATCTTCGTTCTAGCAACCTCCACATGAGTCACCACCCACCATCCTTATATTACCTTCTCAATTCGATACAGTAGGTGCGAAATGATCAAATGTTGTGTTGAGCAAAAATAGTACTTGATTAATGCATGGAGGAGTCGATCTGTTCTACTGCAAAAGAAAAAATTAATCCACATGAGAAAACCATTTCCTCAAGACTCAAGCTGAAGCTCCTTTCATAATACAAAGTTCCCCTAAGATATGCCAAGCTTTCCGTATTAGATATGTCGTAATTAGCCAAGATCAATTAAGTCAACAAGGCCAGAAGCCTAGAACTTCATATTTTATAAACAAGTCTAAGTCTTCAACAACGAGAAAATAATAAATTTCTGTCCATGTAGTTTGAAATCTAGAAAAAATTGCATTCGACAACTGATAAACTTCCACCTTCCAATGACAATTTAAGCTTCAGTCAGAGAATGGGGAGAGGGAGAGAAGATTGTTGTGCTGCTTCTTCTGTTATAATCTTCTTCTTTTTTTACTTGAGGGATAAAATGGAGATTAAATTTTTACAAAAATAAAGAGAGGTCTAAAGAGCAAATTTGGAGGTCTGACTTGTTTCTATTCTATTATATATTTTTTTCTTCCCGAACAATTTGAATTTCCATTTTTTTTGTTATGATAATTACTCTACTTGTCTCTAATTATGGTTTAATTATAACTTTCACAGTTTTTTTTCTGGTCTTGCTAAAAAGAAAAAAAAAGTCCAAAAAGAAGTCCTTGTTCAAGCGTGCATGCACACATACAATCATCATAGAATCTTTTTTAACGTTTTTCAAAGTAGAATATTTGTTGTAGTAATACAGCATGCAGATAAAGATCAGTGAAACCAACTCGTGCATGGAATGTTTAATTACGTACTTTTCTTTGTGCAAGGAATATCACCAATAATTATCATTTTATCACAAGTAGATATCTCAATGACTTTATGTCTTGCGACTATAGTTATCGGTAGGAAGTTGTATTTAAAACTACTTCTAACTAGTCTTCCTTGATTATTTTTTATTATTTAAACTTCCGTTTGGAAAAAAGAGAAATTTATATTTATAAATTAAATATACGAACTCAGAGCTCCGCGATGCGCGGACGAAAGCGAGCGAACCCTAGCGCTCGAGAAAGCGATGGCGGCAATCTCCCCTCGCCTCGGGTAGAGTAGGCCGATCTGGCCTCTGGTGTGTTCGTGGTCAATGGTCGCGAGAATCTTGGTTTGGATCTGGAAGATGTTGGTTTCCGGGGGTTGTTGGCGGCAGGGTCTGGAGGATCTTCGATCTCCTTGGTTCCTGTCGGTCAGACAGAGGGCGAGTCGTTGCGGCGGCCGGCGGTATGGTGGGTTGGAGTTCGGAGGCTGAACTGGTTTAGACGTCGGTGGGCTTCTTTAGTGCTTCGGTGTGGCGTGGTCGAGGATTGCTGCAGCGGACTAGGTTGCTGCTCGGCCAGTTGATGTGGAAAGGTCTGCCGCCGGAGAACATGATGGCAGCGGAGGCAAAGGTGCAGAAGAGCACGGCGTCTCCTACGTTGTTGGCTCGGGTTTGGGCCTGGGCTCACTCGTGGGCTGATGAGGCAGGGGCAAGATCTGATTTGGGCTTGGGCTCAAGTCAAGGCAGTCTGGGCCCTAATTTATTAGGGTATTGAGCCTGTGTGAGGTTGGATTAACTTCTATGAGTCTTCTATGACGTTTCTAGTATCTTGCTTGTACCACAATTGCGTGATTGGCAAGTAGGGACTAGTTGAATGATTTCTTTTCCGTAGGAGGTGAAGTTTTTTCATTCTTGTATAGGCTCGCTTAAATGTGAGCGTCCCAGAGATTTTAATGATCTGCTCTAGCTTAGATAGTTTAGTTCGGATTTTCTTGCCGAGTTTTGCTTATGTAAGTTATGGTAGACTCTAGCCTATTGGCTGTTGATCTAATGAAATCAACTTCTATTTAAAAAAAAAAGAGAAATTTATATTTCTTTTTGGCGCCCAACTCAATGACTAAATTGTTTTGTCAATAAGAATATAAACAAATACAATATTATGCCTTAGTCAGATTGATTAATTGTTATTATTTCTTTTTATGAAGGCATGGAAAGAGATTTCGGGTGCTCTCAAGTTATGAAGGATGGAGAAAATATATGTGTTGCTGACAGTGCCACTACACATACGATCCTTCGCGATCGGGTTTATTTCTCCACTTTAACACCTTCTAAAGCCAATGTGACTACTATCTCAGGTCCTACAGACCTGATTGAAGGCTCCGGAAGAGCCCACATTAGGCTACCAAATGGAACTCAATTGTCCATTCAAGAGGCTTTATACTCTTCGAGATCCAGAAGAAATCTCCTCAGTTTTAGAGATATCCGTTTAAATGGATACCACATTGAGACCACAAATGATAATTGTGTGAAATATCTTTGCATACGTCCAATAAAAATTGTCAAAAGCAGATATTGGAAAAATTGGTTGCCCTATCATCTGGGTTGTATTACACAACCATTAAACCAATTGAGGCATACCATGTTGTGAACCAGCAGTTCAAAAATCAATATACTTTTATGCTTTGGCATGACCGTTTGGGTCACCCCAGATCCACCATGGATGCATAGGATCATTACAAATTTCAATGGACATTCATTGATGACTAAACATATTGTTTTGCCAAGCAACCCTTGCAAAGCTTGCTCACAAGGGAAATTGAATTAGTGGTTAAACCATCTTATGCAAAGATAGATATCGAATCCCCATCTTTTCTACAAAGAATTTAAGGGGACATTTGTGGACCTATTGACCCATCTTGTGGACCATTTCGATATTTTATGGTCCTAGTTGATGCCTCTACAAGATGGTCACATGTTTGCCTCTTGTCTACCTGTAATGTGGCATTTCCCAAACTACTTGCTCAGATAATTAAATTACGAGCTCAATTCCCGGATTACTCTATCAAGTCCATTTGTTTAGACAATGTTGGTGAATTTATATCTCAAACCTTTGCTGATCATTGCATGTCTATGAGAATTGAAATTGAACATTCGGTTCCTCATGTTCATACACAAAATGGTTTGGCAGAAGCTTTTATTAAGAGATTTCAAATAATAGCGAGCACTTTGCTAATGAAAACAAAGATGCCAGTTTCTGCATGGGGACATGCAATTTTGCATGCAGCAGCTTTAATTCGGTTGAGGCCCATAGCCAACCATCAATATTCCCCATTACAACTTGTTTCTGGGAGCCAGCCCAATATCTCCCATCTTCGAACATTTGGTTGTGCTATTTATGTGCCTATCGCACCGCCACAACGTACAAAAATGGGCCCTCAACGTCGATTAGGAATCTACATTGGCTTTGATTTACCATCCATTATTCGGTATTTAGAACCCATGACGGGTGATACCTTCACTGCACGGTTTGCAGATTGCCATTTTGATGAGACAATATTCCCGCCGTTAGGGGGAGATAAGACTGTTCTAAATGAACGTCGTGAATTAATGTGGACTGTACCCACTATATCTCATCTTGATCCTCGTACTAAAGAAAGTGAAATTGAAGTACGAAGGATTCTGCACCTTCAAAATATTGCTAACACAATGCCTGATGCATTCACTGACACAACAAAAGTGACAATATCACATATCCTAGCAATAAATGCACCGGCAAGAATTAATGTCCAAATTGGACAAAATAATGTGGCGGCCAATGAGCCATCTGTTGCACGCCTGAAGCGTGGCAGACCTGTAGGTTCAAAAGATTCAGTTCCCAGAAAGAGGAAATCAAAGGCACATCTGAATCCAAATGAAATCGCCCCTGAAGAGAATATTGGGCAAGACATTAATGTCTGATCCACAATTCATGATTCTGTGACTACAGAAGAGGAAAATGATATCGGTGAGACACTAGCCCATGAAGAGGCTCAGGTACCTGAAAATAAGGAAATTTCCATAAACTATGTGTACACCAATGAGTTGTGGGATCGTAGAGATATGATCATAGACAATATATTCTCATTCGCAGTAGCTACTGAAATAATAAAAGGCGATGACACTGAACCTCGCTCTGTTAATGAATGTAGACAGAGATATGATTGGCTCAAATGGAAAGATGCAATCCAAACTGAATTAAATTCTCTAGAAAAATGCAGTGTTTTCGGACCTGTTGTCCAAACACCACCCCAATGTCAAACTGGTTGGATATAAATGGGTATTTGTAAGAAAGCGTAATGAGAAAAATGAGATTGCAAGATATAAGGCGCGACTTGTTGCTCAAGGTTTTTCACAAAGGCCTGAGATAGATTATGAGGAAACATATTCTCCTGTAAGGGATGCTATCACATTCCGCTATCTAATAAGTTTAGTAGTTTTGGAAAAATTTGATATGCGACTTATGGATGTTGTTACTGCATACCTATACGGTGAGTTAGATACTGATATCTACATGAAAGTCCCAGAAGGACTTAGGTTGCTTGAAGCAACTACAAAACCACGCAATATGTACTCAATCAAACTGAGACGATCCTTATATGGATTGAAGCAATCTGGACGAATGTGGTACAACCGCCTCAGTGAGTATCTACTTAAGAAAGGATATGTCAATGATCCTATATGTCCTTGCGTGTTCATTAAGAAATCAAATTCTGGTTTTTGCAATAGTCGCAGTTTATGTCGATGACATGAATCTGATTGGAAGTTCTTCAGAACTTGGAAAAACTGTTGAATATTTAAAGAAAGAATTTGAAATGAAAGACCTTGGAAAAACAAGGTATTGCCTTGGGCTGCAGATTGAGCATTTGGATAGTGGGATTCTTGTCCATCAATCTGCTTATACCGAAAAAATTATGAAGAGATTTGGTATGGAAAAGGCTCACCCACTGAGTACCCAAATGGTTGTTCAAAGTCTTGACACTATGAAAGATCCATTTCGTCCAAGACAAGATGACGAAATTATCCTCGGTCCTGAAGTACCATATCTTAGTGCTATTGGTGCCCTACTTTATTTGGCACAATGTACAAGACCAGACATTGCATTTGCAGTTAGTGTGTTAGCCAGATATAGCTCTGCTCCAACATCACCCCATTGGAAAGGCGTAAAAGACATTTTACGCTACCTTCGTGGTACAACAGATATGGGTTTATTCTATACAAATAAATCTGTTGATAATCCCACGATTGTTGGATATGCTGATGCAGGATATCTCTCTGATCCGCATAGAAGTTGCTCTCAAACAGGATATGTTTTTACATGTGGAGACACAGCAATTTCATGGCGATCATTTAAGCAAACACTCGTGACAACTTCCTCTAATCATTCAGAAACCAAATTTTTAATACGATTAGTAAATGAGTTGACAACCCACTTCAATATTACACAGGTTGCTAAGCCCGACCCTTTGCTTCAGGCTCAAAGCACAAGCCCCATCTTTTGCAAGCCCAAGTGACAGCTGTAGTTTGGTTTTCAGGACACCACGTGCAAGGGCAAAATTCAATCTGGACCAAAACATCTAAATTTTCTTTTCCTATTTTATTGAAAGGTATCAATTTTGTCGTATACCTATTTAACTGTTTATCAGACAAATTGATTGTTCGTCAATTCAAAACTTCACCTATTACTGAACGATTTGGTCAATAATGACTAACAAAGAGTTTCAATCATAATATTCTATAAAGAGATGCGACAAATAACAAAGAATTTGGATAATTCGGTCCAACATACTTTGAACTTAAGTATATTGATACTTTTACTTAAGACCTCGTTTGGTTCGCAGAATTGAAGACTCAGGAAAAGAAAATCATTACTTTCCTTTGTTTGGTAACCACAAACTCCGGAAATACTTTCCTGACAGAGGGGAAAGTAGGGGGGGAAATCATTCCACTCAAACCCCATGGGATTGATTTTCCCTTCCCAATTCCCAGCATTTATTATAAAAGTTTTGGACAACAATACCCTCTCTTGCATAAAAAATTGATGTACTTTTGAATTTTTATGATGTTGTTTTTATTTTAAAATACAAGGGTATTATTGAAACATTGATACATTTTTACTTTCCTTTCCTGCACCAACTAAACACCGGAAGGGAAATCAAATTATCTTTTCTGAATACTTTCCCTGCTTTACCAAACAAAGGAAAGGAAACCTGACAGAAAATTTAGTTTCCCTTCCCCATGGGAAAGACAAAGGAATTGATTTCTCTTCCGTAAACCAAACGAGGCCTAAGTATAGCACCCACTAATTAGCGCTCAAGTAAATGTTCTCAAGTGGAAAAATTTAACCAGTTAGGTAATTACTTAATTTGTGGACTTGTGATCACTTAGAATTCTATATGTTAGATTGTGAGGTCGGACTTCAGACAAATTAGTCATCTTTCATTGGCTGGGATGAAAAAGGTACCTCCATCGTCTTCACCATTGTCCTTTCCATGAGTTCTTTAATTACGAAATATTAATATATATGCAACTAAATCATATGCGTTTACCACCTAAGTACAAACTTATAGGTTATAAGTGGAGGAGTTTCCAACTCAATAGTGATGGGAAGAGCACGATAATATACGAGTGGTCTTTCAGTCCTCCATATATATAGGGAAATTACCTCCTCCATAGATGAGGGTTACTTCTCTTTCTTTTTCAAGATGCTGTATGTAATACAAACAAGTTTTTGGTTTGTAATATTTGGATTTGCATGCATTATCATCCACGTAGTCCTAGCTAAACTAGTCATTTGCGTCGTATATATTTTAAGAGATTACCATATACGAATTAAGAATACATGGTGATTCTTCTTCAACCTGCTGGTATTTGGAAGTCGTTGACATGTTTTACTTTTTAATTGGTCTTGTATTTTAGAGTCGGCTTTCTAAGGAATTGTAATGCCTTTGGCCTCTTTAGTACGTTCAATAGGACATCTCATTGTTTATTCCGACCGATTGGTATGAGATACTCGTGATTTCGAAATCAAACTTCTCGAACTCTATTTAGCATATATGAGGATATATAGGTATATTCACAATATGGTTAAACTTGATATCTAAACTTTAGATAAATGCTCTTAATCATTATAATTAATTTACTATGTAAAACATCCTAAATGCTTAAAAGGCTAATGCTAAATACAACACGAGAGAGAAGAAAAAGTCAACAAGGAATCAAGCCTGATTCCATGACATCCTTTTTGGTTAAACCTAGAGTCAGATTGTCTTTTTTTTTTCTTTTCTTTTTTTTGGAAGACGAAAACGAAATTCTCTTAAGAGTCAGATAGTCTATTCACTCATAATTTGTCTATATAACTTCAAAATTCCATCTTCTTCTATACCCCTATAGAGTGAGTGAGTTAGTTCCTTAAATCCTGTCATGGAATACGATTCCCAGTCCCCAAAGTTTGCTCTGCCCGTGGACTCTGATCACAAGGCAACAGAGTTCAGAATCTTCTCCATAGACAAACCTCACATGCGAGCTTTTCACTTAGCCTGGTTCTCATACTTCTCATGCTTCCTCACCACTTTTGCCGCAGCACCTCTACTCCCCATAATCCGGGACAACCTCAACCTCACCACCACCGGCATCGGCAAAGCCGGAATCGCTTCGGTCTCCGGCGCAGTCTTTGCCCGTATAGCCATGGGAACTCTTTCCGACTTATTCGGACCGCGCCTCGCCTCTGCCTCACTCCTACTCCTCACCGCACCAGCTGTCTTCTTGTTCTCAATGGCCTCGTCCCCATTTTCTTTTCTCTTCTTGCGTTTTTGCGTCGGTATCTCTTTGGCCAACTTTGTTCCAACTTTGTTCTGGATGAGCTCTATGTTTTCACCTCCGGTGGTCGGCACGGCAAATGGATTTGCCGGAGGTTGGGGGAACTTTGGTGGTGGAGCGACACAGCTGATCATGCCACTTGTGTTTGGCATCATTCAACATAACGTTGGTGCTGCCAAGTTCACTGCTTGGCGAATAGCGTTTCAAATCCCTGCCGTGTTTCAGATGCTCTCCGCAATTGCAATCTTGCTTTTCGGGCAGGACATGCCGGACGGTAACTTCCACCGGTTGGAGAAGTCCGGTGACAAACCGAAAGACAAGTTCTCGAATGTTTTCTGGCACGGGGTTAAAAATTACAGAGGGTGGATTCTGGCATTGACATATGGCTATTGCTTTGGTGTTGAGCTCACTGTGGATAATATCATAGCTGAGTACTTTTACGACAGATTCAATCTCAAGCTTCACACTGCAGGGATGATAGCGGCGACTTTCGGGTTGGCCAATATTGTTTCTAGACCGACAGGAGGGGTTTTATCGGATTTGATGGCGAGGAGGTTTGGGATGAGGGGGAGGCTGTGGACTTTGTGGGTGGTGCAAACTTTGGGGGGTGTGTTCTGTGTGATTCTTGGAAGAGTTGGTTCTGTGAAGGCTTCTATTGGTGTCATGATTTTGTTCTCCTTGTGTTGCCAAAGTGCTTGTGGGCTTACATTTGGAGTGGTTCCTTTTGTTTCCAGAAGGTACGTTTTCAACTTTGACACATTAAAATAAATATAGTTTAGGAAAGTGAAATCTACATTTAATTTCTTTTCTTTTTTGGTTGAAATTCTTAACAAAAGACAATTTAAGTTACTAAAGATAAAATTTTAAGTTACTAAAAAGGAAAACATCGGGTGTGGATTGTAAAATGGAGAGTGTAGATTTCACTCCCCATAGTTTATGCTATGTTGATGTCCCAATATGATGATGAATGCAATTTCCATATTAGAATGCTCAAAGTACATAGGAGTATAGGACTATTTATGGTTATGGAATTGTTATTTTTTATATGGATATGTGTGTGTGTGGGGTATTTGATGGATTTGATAATGTTTAGTAGTGTATTTGATTAATTGTTGCTTGACATGTCAACAATCAAGGATATAACATTTTGTCCTCCGGTTTAAGTTAACATATGCAATCCATATATATGTGCATCATTAGGCTTGATTATAATTTTAATCTTGTTTTCAGGTCACTAGGTGTCATCTCTGGTATGATAGGGGGTGGTGGAAGCTTGGGTGCAGTTATGACCCAACTTATTTTCTTCAAAGGATCCGAGTATTCGAAAGAAACAGGGCTTACTCTAATGGGGGTCATGATCATATGTTGCACTCTCCCATTGACGCTAATATATTTCCCGCAATGGGGTGGAATGTTGAGTGCTCCATCATCTATAAACACCGGTACTGAAGAGGAGTACTACATGTCCGAATGGACTTCAGTGGAGAAGGAGAAAGGTTTTCATCGCGCAAGTGTGAAATTTGCTGAGAACAGCAGAAGCGAAAGGGGAAAATCGGACTCTTTAACAAGGACCTCTGATGATATTCGACCAACAGGCAACAGTACTTGTTTATCTAGCTTGTACTACATCAACTGTTAAGCTTGGAGCTTCAAACCAAAAGCTAGCTCCAAATAATGGGACTGATGCTGGTAGCTTTAAAATTGATCGATACTATATAATGACTATACTAGCCTCTTAATACATGCTTACGCATGTGTCAATGATTTGTTTTTTCTCTGTATACATAGTACTTTTGTGGCTAGAGAATTTTGTTTGATACTAAAAAAAAAAAACAAAAAAAAAAATGCTTTGTTTGATTCTCTAATAATACTTGGCTAACCAGCTATGGCGTAGCTAATAATAAGAGAACATGTGTCCAATAACCAGCTAAAAGTGTTTGACAAGAATGTGAAGAATATTCTACCTCAATTACTATGAGTATTATCCTTGTTAACTGGACACGTATCCTCTTGTTATTGGCTACAGTTGGCTAACTATTTTTTGACTTTGTCAAGGGGAACCCAAAGGCTTCCTAGGCCCAAGATAAACCCATTTGGCGCATGTGAAATGCTCCAACTGTACATTGCAGCACAGTGTCTGGCCACTTTGACAGCTTCGGGGTTCGAACCTAGATTGGGGAGCACATCCAACTAGGCAAGAACCACTAGGCCACTTGCAGTGGTTACAGTTGGCTAACCATAACTGGTTATCCAAATATTATCCTTGATTCTCTTCAATAAAGTAAAAAATAAAAAACAACAAGTAAAAAGACAAAAAAAATTGTGATTGTAGTAACTGTTCGCATGTTTCGATATCTTTTTTTTTTTTTGGTTACAAACGGGGCCTAAAAGACCCAAGCAAAAACAACAGAAAAGCTAAGAATTAGAGCAGGAACATCTCCTTGCTCTAGAGACAGCAGAGATGTCATCAAGATAGGCCTGGGCAGCATGAACAGGAGGGTACTCAAAAATGATTGGACCAAGCTCATGATTGATGCTATTCTTAGCCAAAGAGTCAGCCGTCATATTGCACTCTTTGAAGATGTGAGAGAGTTGAGCATTCCCCATAGCATCCATAATATTTGAGCAGCCCTTGAGGAGGGAACCAGGAGGGTGGAGAGAGAATTCAGCTTTCTGCATTAGCTGCACTAAAATGGCAGAGTCAGACTCAATTTCAAGGTGAGAGATATGGAGACTCAAGGCAAGTTTAAGGCCATAGAGTAAGCCCCAAGTTTCAGCATCAAGGATCTCCCCAATTCCCAAATTAACTTGGAAACCAGTGATCCAATTACCAAGATGATCCCTTATCACACCCCCAGCACCAATTTTGCCAGTTGACGAAGATCTAGTCCCATCAATATTTAACTTGTAAAAATTAGCAATAGGTTTCTTCCAAGCAAGCACAGTATATCTGTGGACTGTATCAGTATTTAACTTGAAGTTAGCACTAGTCCATTCTTCAGCATAACTCCAAATTATTTTGTCAGGACAAACGGGCATGATAAAATTTGGCTCAAAAACATCCTTATTTCTCCATTTCCAGATGAACCAGCAAATAAAGATAAAGAGATTGCACCATTTAATATTGTTCTTGATCACAATCTGGCAATGCAATTGGGCAGCCACCCATCCATTCCAATCCAGAGAGAAAGAGTTAAGGATAGTACCAGGCTTGAGAAAAGCATTCCAGATAGCAAGAGACCTAGGACAATCCTTGAACAAGTGGAGGAGAGTTTCATCAGCAGTCTTGCAAATAGGACATAAGGAGGTGGAAGTGAAACCTCGTTTAACTCTTTTAACATTAGTTAGAAGCTTTCTATGGAAGGCAGCCCAGAGGAAAGTTTTCAGCTTAGGAGGGACATTACTCTTCCAAACAACTGTCCATTGAGGATGCTGAAGGCTGAGAGAATCAAAGTTAGAATTATAGGCAGACTTGACAGTAAAACAACCATTAGATGTAGCTCCCCAAATCAAAGAGTCACAACCACAATTATCAAAACCAGTGGGAATATTAATAATTTGATTGACGATGTCACCTGGGACCATGGAGGAGAGAAGATCCAAGTTACAGCCATCATCAGTCCAAAAATCATTGATGGTTGCATTGATATTAATGTCAGCAGTAGGGAGAGCCAGGCTGATGAGGGGTGTGGGGAGAAGCCAATGATCAAACCAAAACTTGATTAAGCTACCATCACCAACACGCCATTTTAGACATTTCCTAAGGAGCACAGCACCATGAGAAATGCTTCTCCAAGTGCTGGAGCAATCAGGAGGGGGTTTATAACTTGTATCAATAGTACTGGAGTTCTGCAGATATTTTGCAGCATACATTGAGGCCCAAAGACCAGTGTCATTTTGAAAAATCCTCCAACTGGCTTTAGCAAGCATAGCATGATTCATCTCAGATGTTTTCTTAACCCCAAGTCCACCCAACTGCTTAGGTTTACAAAGAGTATCCCCGTTCACTAGATGCACCTTCTTTTTCTCATCAGTGTCACCCCAAATAAAATCTTTATTGAGTTTATCAATTTTGTCACACAAACTCACATGCAATTTGGCTGTCTGCATGGCGTAGTTAGGAATAGCAGAAGTCACAGATTGCACCAGGGTGAGCCTGCCAGCCATACTCAAAACTTTACTTTTCCAACTAGAGAGCCTGCACTGAATCTTGTCAAATATACTAGCATAAGTATATTTATTGACTCTAGAATGGATGAGGGGCATGCCTAAATATTTACCAAGATCATTGGTTAATGGAGAACCACAAATTCTACTAACATCAGCAGCAGTCCTCTTGCAAGTGTTAGGGGAGCAGTAGATAAGGGATTTTTCATAACTCACAGCTTGTCCAGAAAGAGAACAAAAAAGATCAAGGCATTTTTTAATCTTGCAGGCCTGAAGAGAAGAGGCCTCAGCAAATAGCATTAAGTCATCAGCAAAGAAGAGATGGGAGACCTTAGGACCCGATTGGGATGCTCTCACAGGTTTCCAGTTCCCAATGTCAACATTAGCTTGAATGAGGTGAGAAAGTTTTTCCAAGCACAGAACAAAGATGTAAGGAGATAGGGGATCACCTTGCCTAATGCCTCTTTGAGCTTTAAAAGTAGTCAGCTCACCATTAAAGCAGATTTGAAAGCTAGTTGATGATGTAATACAGTGCATAATGAGCTTAACAAGAGACTGGGGAAACTGGGCTTCATATAAAACCATCTCAATAAAGTCCCATCTCAATCTATCATAAGCCTTAGAAAGATCAACCTTCCAAGCAAAAAACCCCAAGTGTCCAGAGGATCTTTTAAATTTAAAAAGCATTTCTTGAGCAATCATGATATTATCAGAAATATGCCTACCAGGAACATAACTTACCTAATTAGGACTGATTAAGTGCTGCATCAAAGGCCGAATTCTAGCAACAATTATCTTGGAGATGACCTTATAAATGGTTGTACACAAACTGATGGGTCTGAAGTTGGACATATGCTGGGGGGCCATCAATTTTTGGGATGAGAGCAATGGTAGTATGATTTAGGTCTGAAGGAATTTTGCAGGAACTGAAGGCTTCATGAACAACTTTGAAAATTTCACCAGAGTAAGATTGCCAGTGGTTCTGAAAGAAAATGGCAGGGAAGCCATCATAGCCCGAAGCCTTGAGACCTCCAATAGCAAATAACGAGTTTTTGACCTCTAACAGAGTGATAGGCTTACAAATATTATCTAAATCCATCTGACCAATAGCAGGGAAAAGCCAAGGGATGGTAAATCTAATGTCCTCATAATTTTTTAGAGAAAAAAGATCAACAAAAAATTCCACAGAAATATTTTTCATGCTTGCAGAGTCAGTGAACCAGCAACCATCTTTGTCAAATAAACCTTCAATCTTGTTTCTCCTTCTTCTAACAAGAGTAGTTAGATGGAAGAACCTGGTATTTCTGTCACCTCCATGTAACCATTTATCCCTGGATTTCTGTCTCTATAATAAGTTTTCTTGATCTCTGATGGTCTCATATTCCTGAATGAGATCAGCTTCTAGATTAATTAAGAAAGGATTCTCATGTCTATCTCTAGCCTTCTGAATACCACCTATTCTAGCCAAAATCCTCTTTTTCTTGTGAAACAAGTGACCAAAAACTTCATTGTTCCATTGAGCAAGGGCCACAGAAAGAGCTTTAATTTTGGTAGAAAAATCACCAGTTGAAGCAGTCCAAGTAGTAGAGACAAACTCCTGGTAATTAACATGAGAAAGCCACATGGCCTGGAATTTAAAAGCAGTGGCCTCCCTGTTGACAGAATTATTAGAGTAAAGCTGCATCAAGATAGGGCAATGATCAGATCTAGTCTTAGGGAGATGCTGAATAAAAGCCTCAGCAAAGGAAGACCTCCAAGAGCAATTACAAAAACCCCTATCCAATCTCTCCTTAACTCTATTGTTGCTCCAGGTAAAACAAGAACCTTGAAACCCCATATCAATCAAGGCATTCCTGTTAACCCAATCTCTGAACCCCCCAAATCTTCCAAAAAAAGGACCACAACTTTTATCAGCAACTGAAATCAACTCATTAAAATCACCAATAAAAGTACAAGGAAGATTGACATCAGCAATGAGATTATCCAAATAAGGCCATAATTCAGCTCTAACAGAGTTAGTGGGACTAGCATAGATCACAGAGAGCATCCAAGTAGGACTACCAGGGAGAGTTACCTTCACAGAAACAGACTGAAAGTTTTTATCAATGAAATCCACTTGAACATTAAGGCTGTTCCATAGAAGCCAAATACCACCAGAAAAACCCTTAGTTTCCACAATTTGATAATCAGAGAATCCAAGTGATTTGAGAGTATCCTTAGCCCTACTGAATTGAACACGAGGTTCACAAATAGCTAAAATATCAACAGAATGTAATTTCACTAAACCTGCAATAGCATATCGAAAGCTCTCACTTCCAGCACCTCTGGCATTCCAAAAAAGAATTTTAAACATTGAGATGCAAAGAAAGAGAGGGTTGTGATGCCCCGGAAATTCGTTATTATTTTCCGAGGATTTTCCGGAATCTAATTTGTGATTATTGGACGGTTTCATGGCTCGTGGACGGAGCGGAAGTGTTTCGGACGAATTTTTATTCGAAAAGTGTGGATTTAGGGGGGCACAAAGGTTGACTTTTGATACGTTGGGATTCTCCGAAAACTTCCTTCACGAAAGTTGTAGAGCACGTCGATACGAGTTCATGGACATGTGGAACGCGAGAATCGGAGTTTGTATGAGAAAGTTATGGCCATTGGAAGGAATTTCCATTTTGGTATAAATAGAAGTTTCCCAAGTTGGAAACTTACTATTTTCATTATTTCCATTTCCGGAAAACTCATTTTCTCTCTCTTTTCTCTCTCGGTCGACTCTTTCAGAAACAAAATTTTCCGTCTGACCCGACCCGAACCAGGCGACCCGACCTGGCTTTTCCGGCGAACTGCGGCGGTCTCCGGCGACGAAACTTTCCAGATAGGATCGCCTCCTCCGTCTGGTCGTCCCTGTGGTGTTCTCTAGCGGCGATATCCACCGTGCACGGCGCAGCAAGGCGGTGCAGATTGGTCTTTTCAGACCCGACCGGAAAACGCAGTTCCGACGACGGCACGGCTTCAAGTTTCCTTCCTTGGCTTCGTGGGGGTCGTCTGAGTCGATCTATGGTGTTTGTTTGGATCGATTTACGTGGAAATCGGTTCAACTCAGATTGAGCAAAAATCCAAAGCTTGTGAGGTAGTTTTCGACCCTTTGTGCTTGTTTTCTGACTTCGAGCTAGTTATGAGAATTCACAAGCATGCTTAGATGAAGCTTTTTGATGTTGGAAGTTTTGTGAAATATTGAGTTTTGGCCGGCGGCAGTGCGCCACTTCCTGTGGCGGCGTTCTGGCGGTGTTCCGGCCATGTATGGGATTGTTTCTGGTACTATATGTCTTCTACTCGTCGATACGAGCGTTTTGATATATAATACGCATATTTTGGAGTTCGTATGAAATTGTTATGATTTTTACGGTTTCATGCCGGTTGATTTATTCGATCCGTGAGGATTCGAGCGTCCGATCGACTTGTGGTTCGAACATATCGATCGTATAAGTATTCCGGAGACATTGGGTGGTCTCGGATGTGGTTTCGCCTCATTTGGCGTCACTTTGGGAATTTTGGTTCGATTTAGAGTTTCGAACGTTATTCTTTGTGATTCATTAACTAAATCAGAGCTGTAATTCCTTAGGTACGTGCCGAGGTATTCTTTGGACAGCTAATTTGGGTGGTTTGGCTGCCTTGTTCTGTATTGAAGACTCAGCGGGAGTTTTGAGGTGAGTAAATCTCGCAATATGTGTTATGAGCCTAGTTACCATATTGTCTTGGAGTTATGGGATTAACTGTGACTATAGATGGTATTAGTGGCATTTCTGAATGGATGACTATGTGTGTGTATATATATATTATGGGGTATATATATACATATGTATTCATGTATTAGTGGCAATTCTGAGTGGATGACTATGTGTGTATATATGTATATTATGGGGTATAAATATATACATATGTATTCATGTATTAGTGGCTTCGTGATGAATCTTTGTGATGATTGTAATGTAAAGCTTGTGTAGAAATATCTATGTAGCTTGTGTAGGAATATTTGTGTGATGATTGCTATCTGTGTGATGACTAGCAATGAAGCTAGGTGATGATCGCTATCTGTGTGATGATTAGTTGAAGGATCGCTATCTGTGTGATGACTGGCGATATTTGTGTGATGATTAGTTGGATGATCGCTATCTGTGTGATGACTGGCGATATCTGTGTGATGATTAGTTGAAGGATCGCTATCTGTGTGATGACTGGCGATATCTGTGGGATGATTAGTTGAATGATCGCTATCTGTGTGATGACTGGCGACATCTGTGTGATGATTAGTTGAATGATCGCTATCTGTGTGATGACTGACGACACCTGTGTGATGATCAGTAGGATGATGGCTATCTGTGTGATGATCGGTGAAATCTGTGTGATGATCAGTGTGATGACAGCTCGGTAGCGAAGCTGAATTGTTATTAAGTTAACAATAATCGAAAGGACTGCTGTGATGGTCGGGGCTACCTACAGACGTCAGAGTGTGGGATTACGATGACTACTTTGACTTGAATTGCTTGAGTTAATGTGACCTCCTGAACTAAATTATATGCAGGGGTTACTATGAATTGTTTTGCTTGTTTTGAATTGTGATTGCCTTGTTTTCTTCTTGATTTGATTGATTTTTGGTTTGATTTATCTTGAAGACCATAGTGGTGACTATTGTGCTCTGTGTGAGGATAGAAAGGTAATTCATTGTTTTCACCTTTGATGTCATGTTGATGACAAAGGCTCCTAGTGGGGAGGAAATGAGCGTGGTTTGGGATTCGCCGTAGGGCGTTAGAATGACATCAAACATTGCTTGAGGAAGTCTTGTTTGATTAAATTTGTGTAATGGGACGCTAGTTGAGAATCTAAGCATGAGGCTGTAGTCACCAGTTGACTTATGTAGGCACGATATAGAAGATTATGGAATTGATGGCCATAGGTGTGAGCTATGTGTATATCGTGTCTAGGTTGAGGTGACTTAAGAAATGTGTTTTGCTTTGTGGTTTTGAGTTTACTCATACGAGCTTCATAAGCTTACCGGGTTTGTTGTGTGGCAACCCGGTGCACTATTCAATGGAATTGTGTAGGGGTTAATCCTGCAGATCAGGGAAATCGTGGCTGAAGTTGAGGTGGCGTGCTGACAGCATTACGGTAGGAAGCCCATTTTGTGACTTTACCGTGTTTTGACTTTCGCTTGTAGCAAAACTCTGAGGAGCATTTACGTTTTATTTTGTGATGGCAATTTAATTCGTAAGCTTATGTAATATATGACTCTGTGGGCGGGTCAATATTGATATAGTGGGTTCAGGGCATCAATATGTATGTTGTATAAGGGAAAAGTTTTCCAGGTATTTGGTATTGATGGCTGAACGTTCACGCATGTATAATTATGAGGTTATATGTCAATTTTTATTTGTGTTAAAAATCAGGGGCGTGACAAGGGTAGAGACCCTAATTAGGCATCAACCATGCTCTCCCCATCATGGGAAGGCAGGTCATCATTAATTGTCAACAAGCTATTAGCAGCAAATGTTTTTTCCACAAAGTTTGCAGAGTCATGATTAATAGATGGTTGCAAATCATCAATTGAAACAGACTCCTCAGGTGGGCAGTGGCCAAAAATGGCAGAGATTCCATCACCAGAAGCATCAGACCCCATGTTTTCAAAAGAAAATTTTTAAAAAACATTAGTCTGGTGTTTGGTAGCAGAGTTGGCTCCCCTTTAGTCTTTCTTTGGTAGTGCAAGTCCACTTTGGATCCACTACAACTTCCAATGTTAGAAACATCTTTCATAGGGATTCTAGATAGGCTTTTACTCTTCATGCTAGAGTTATCAGAGAATACAGAATTAACTTTAGTAGGAGAGAGGTTACCAGGTTGTTTAGAGCTCTTCGAAGTGGCAGCAGCAATTTTAACTTTTGTGGACATAGGGGCAACTTTCTTTTTCTCTTGAAAACTCTTCCAAAGCTTGACAATAGGGACAGTGGTCTCAACAGGATTATCATTCATAGTCTTCTCAGGCATATCAGATTCCATGCCACTCTCATCTTGCAAAACAGAAAATCTAGAACCAGAGTTCCCATTTTTTTTTGCTGCACTAGTGTCATTACCTTTTTTCTTGTTTCTATAGCTCATAAGCATCCAAGGCCCCATATCTTCTTTAATCACATCACCTGAAGGAGGAGAGACAAGCCCATTTTGCACACTTGTCATGTTCACATCAGCAAGGACAACACTGTCAGAAGTTCAGAACTATTAGAATGAGGCAGGCTAGCAGCTTGTTGGTCAGTATTGTCATTTGCAGGAACTTTGAGTGTGGGACATTTGTCCTTAGCATGACCAAAGCAGCCACACTCAAAGCAAATGAGAGAGATGCCTTCATACACAACATTGTATGCAACAGATTCAACTTCAACATATGGACGCAGTGGCTTACATAAATCAATTTCAATATAGACGCGAGCGAATTTTCCTCTAGATTGTCCAATAGTAAGTTTGTCAACCTTCACAACATCACCCAAAATTTTCCCAATTTTAGCAACAGTAAACTCCTTGAAGTACTTGACAGGCAAACCAAAAATTCTGACCCATAAGGCCATTTTTCCAATGAACTCATTCAAAGGATCAAAGTCAGGTCGCCATTTCCTCACAATCAAGGTCTGGCCAGCCAAAATCCAAGGTCCCCCACACAAAGCATAGTTCATATCCTCTTCTAAGTTGAATTTGACAATGAAGAAATCATTAGGCAGGTCAATTAGCTGCCAACCACCTTTAACTTGCCATTTCCTTCTTAAGCCTCTCAGCATAAAGTCAAAAGTATTGGTGGAATTAGGTTTTCCCATAAGTTTAACAATCACAGCACACCGCCAATCAAAATCAAGCTTATTATGAACTTTTTCAGAGAAGGAAACGTTCTGGCCATGCTTACCTTGAGAGTATGAACAGTCATCATCAGTAAACTCAAAATCCTCCGTCATGGTTTGCCTGTAGCGATCCACCGGATTTTTGAGTGTGCTAGCGTAAGTCATCTGAGGAAGTAAAGCAGGAGGAGCCTGCACAAAGGAATCTGGATCTTCCACACGGAGAGCCTCCAGATCAGTGCTAATATCACCTCCATTTTTCACCCGTTTGTGTTGAATCGACATCAGATTCTTATCTCCGCCGCTTCCCGGTGGAAGGGCGGAGAAGACAAAGGCCGGCGAAGCCACCAGAACGATTAGATGAACCAGAGAACGACGGAAATAAGGGAGTCAACGAGGCCAATCAGAGCAAGAGTTAGGCAATGGCTAAGAGTTTTGAGAAAGGCGCGTGAGGCGAGTTCCAGGCAAACCGCTTTAGTTTTCCTACATGTTTCGATATCTTTGTTTCAATTTTTCCTTTTGTTTTTGTTTTTTTTACCATTTTAACCTTTATATATTAAATTACAGATTTTTGGCCTTTACTTCCGTAGCTGGAGGGAGGCTAATGATTCATGTGCTTACATTGATTGTTCTATTTTCCATGCAAGTTACCAAGTTAGAACACTAGCATATGGGATTAGTTTGTCTTCATTTAATTTGTTAAGAAATGCAGCATCATTTTTTTGGGAGGAGATCACTTGTCCCATTTTGTCACATCCATTAATCTCTCGACATTTGTCATCTCACTAAACCAGAGTTAACTTTGTTAGTTAAAAAAAAAAAAAAAAGACTTCGCAATATTATACTGTTTCTCAGAACCCGGAAAAACTGTGAGATTTTGAGGATCTAATATCAGGGCTAGCTCTGAACAGGTGCAATAAGGGCGTAGCACTAGGCCCCAATTTTTTTTTTTTTTTTTTAAGCTTTATGTTTACATGATTAAATATCAGGGCCTCGTTTGGTTTGCAAAATAAAAATGTTGGGAAAGGAAAGTTGATCATTTCTTGTGTTTGACACATCCAATGAAATGAACAACTTTCCTGCATGAAGGGAAAATAGGGGGAAAATGGATCCTCCTCGCACACCCCACCCCATCAGATTCATTTTCCCTACATTAATTACCTACTCTAAAAATATATATAAAAAATATATTATTTTAATGGTTGTTATTACCAAATTATCCAAGAAACTTTTGAATCTTGAATTGTTTATGTTTTGATAATAAGCATATTATTGAAAAACTGATGTTATCTACTTTCCTATTCATGCACAAACCAAACATTGGAAAGGAAAGTAAAATACATTTTTCGATTACTTTCCCTGCGTTTCCACACATGGGTAGGGCTCTCAATTCCGATACGACTCGAAAACCACACGAAATAAAACAGGTTGAACCCACACGATTAAAAAACGGGTTGGCCGCGGTTCAACCCGCTACGACCCATTTAATAAAGGGTCAGCCGTGGGTCAACCCACCAACACGAATGAACCCGTATATCTCATTTATTAAGCGAGTGGGGTTATATATTTTATATCCTGTGTAGACGTTTCATTTAAAAAAAAAAAAAAAAAAATAATATTATTATTATATGTAATAACAGTCGAATAAGTCTTTTCTCACTTTTAACTAAAGTTACCACTTCACCGTTGACACTATAAATTCTCTAGTGAATTTAATCAATTAAGGCAATTTTGTAGTTAAAGGGGTTGCACTGTTAACCCTTAAATGGGTCACTTTGTCCAACATGACACGACTTATTTATTAAATTAGTTAAGCGGGTTGGAAACGGATAATCTATTTAATAAATGGGTTAGGTTTGAGTTTAAATTTTCAACACGGTTATTAAATGAGTTGGGTTTGGGTTGGTCTCTTGTGACACGAATAATACATTAACCTAACACGAACCTAACCCAACATGACCCATTGACAGCCCTACTTGTACTTTGACCATTTGAAAGTCTACACCCAAAGCCCGACTCAAATACTCACTATGGATTGCTACAATGGTTTGAAATAGTATGTTCACATGATCAATAACTGATTAAGAAAATTATGCCCAATTATTGTTGAATGTAAAAAGAATTATTTTCAACGACTCTTAAATATAAATTTAACAATTGAAATAATAATTTTTACATTCAACTATGATTGGGCATAATTTTCTTAATCAATTAGTCAGTTGAACATTTTTACTAGTATAAAATATTATTGATATTTAGAATGCGAGTGTCATCCATTTAGGATTGTATAGGTTGAGATGGTGTGTGGTGGTAGAGGACGCAAAAAGAGACGAACGGAAAACTTGCTGATTCATTGATGATAAGTTGAGTCGATGATGTAATAGTTTCCTGTTTCCCTATACAAGAATTTCTTTGGTGGGTATTTCCCATACACTAGAAGTTTCATCATCTACTATACAAATTCTTCCTTTTTGTTCTTGATTCCAGCAACATACATCCCGCAAAGGGGTGCCACTTCATTGGCAATTGCATCACTTCGATTTCAGTCCCTTCTCTGCTGCATGAGCTCAAACCACTGCAAAGGACAGGTAAAGGATTTCAGAAAATAGCAACCAAGTATGTTCACGCAAAATATGCAACAGGTTTTTATGATTACCTGTCTCAGTAGATCAGCAAGGGTCCTAGGTAGTGCTTCAACATTCCTTAGTACAATGTAGTATGGGAAGGGAAAAGATTCCATGTACTTTGTAAATTTGACCTGCCCGCCCTCATAACATGTTTCCTAAAGGACATTGCAGAGAAGAAAGTTCTGGAATTAGACCCACTTGACTAAAAAGAGAAACGTTTTAGAAAAATACACGACTATAACAGTGAAATGAAAAGTATAGATAATTACGAGCATGTTCGTCACGGAATTCTGTGGGTTCTGTGGGTTATCAACAAGCAAAAATGCAACCATCCGGTTCTTAGCCAAGGCATCCCTAACACAACGTTTCAACCTCTCCTGCACAGATGAAATTTTTAACAGTGACATAAAGAAACATTGAAGTTGAACAATATAGGCAGCAACAATAGCTTGTTGGTCAATCAAAAGAGAAAGAAAATGAAAGTTACCTTCTCATGTAAATGACCATCTGCAATTATCAAAACAAGCTGTTGTAATGGATTCCGTCCAGACGGCAGTCTTGCTCTTGCAACTGCTGTGTCTAGCTTCTTGTTCACAAACGTCAATAGGTCAACAACTGGTTCATCAAGAATAGTATTTTCTTGCTTGAATGACAAACCAGAGATCATCTGTGCCATCACAATAGTAAATTCAGCTTCAGCTCCAAAGGAATTATCAAATTCATTAGAAATAAAACTGATATCAAGGGTACTGACCTTAACTCCAGCGTCTCCAGTAAAGGGCTGATCAAAGTCATGGAGCAACCTTATGTTGCCTTTCTTTCCAAAGCTTGCAACAGCAAGGCTGCCCATTTCCAGTTGTGACATTGCACGACACACTGTAACCAGAGCTTCAATAGCAACATCCCCACAGGAACTCTCAGACATACTGCGGGAATCATCAACAGCAATAACAACTTGATAATCACGTTTGTTAGGCCGGGTCCGTCTTAGCCATATTTTATCTTTCTGGTACTCACTCGCTATGTAGGGAATCACCTAATAAATAAATATAACAGCACAAGAAAAATCAACAAACTATACAAAAATACGTAACAGTTACAAAAAAGGCCATCTTTCATTTACCTTCTTCATGTTAATACGTTTCCCAGTCTTATAATCTCCTTCAAGCTTGCTGGCCAGGGTAGGTTCCATGACTAAACGCAATTGTTCAGCCAACTCTTGGGACAACCTTGTCGTGACCCTCTCATATCTACTCCAGAGAGCAGTAGCATTCTTTGTAACTTCATCAGAAAACTCCCCAGGATCTTGTGCTTTCCCCATGTCATCGTCATCTACAGAAAGTTTACTGAGCTGATGTATGTCATCACTCAAATACGATTTCTTGATAGAAACCACATCCTCAACCATGCTTTCAGGTTCACCATCATCATGATTACGCTGAGATCCCTCATCAGGAAATTTCTCTAGACCAGAAAGATGCATCTGATCCTCTACCCTATTTTTAAGGATCGAGTCGCAACTCCTGTTAGGGAGGGTTTCATTTTGTAGCTTCTCAATTTCCATCTCAACGAAGTCATCTTCGTGCGTTGAAATACCATCTTCATTGGTCTTATTACCATTGGCATTTTTGTCAATCTGCTCTGATGTTGCAGGTCCCAAAGCCTGAGCCGTCCCCTTTTCATACTCAGAAACATATCCAAACTCCTCCACATTTTCATTCTCGATATCATCCTGTGCCCCTAGATCAGCCTCCTGAAGATCTACAGACACTCTTACTCTTTCCTCCCACTCCTTCAGTGCATCCCCAATACTACGGTAAGGATTTGGTTGACTTCTACAAACAGATGGCATTTCCTGCTTAGGCTGTTGACCTTTTGGCAGCTCACCAACATTTCTGCCATTATTTGATGAGTCCGAAGTCATCATATCCATCTCAGAGGTATTATTGGAAGGTAAACCTCTGATTGGTGTGAGCTCATTATTGACTTCATTGTTAGTTGCCCAGTTTGACTCTGGTGCTATATCCTCTGCATCTGATGTCTTTGAGTCACCCTTTGGTTGTGTTGAAGATTCTGCATTAGGCTCAGTACCATTGATGGAGTCAGATAATCCTGATTCGAACACATCTTTTCTCATTCCAGAATTCATCTCAGTATTTTCTTCCTTATCCCTACTAGAGTCATCCCTTTCTAAGGTTGCATCTATTTCTTCTACCATTGCCTCTGGTTCTTCCATGGTTTCATCGCTTGGATGTTCATGGTCATCTTCATGTGTAATATTCTCATCATAATTATCATGCACTTCAGGATCATCCAAATCCATTTCTTCAGCAGAATTTTGATCCATGCCATCAGGATCATCAGGAGTTAATTCTGTAGGGTCCAAATCTGCTTGTTTATCCAGGTTCTTGTCATCTACATTCTCCACAGGGTCATCCTGGCTTCCAGTTTCACCGTTTGGTTCGTCAAGTTCATCAGAATCAAGCTCTCCCAGTTCCTTAGTGGCATCAGAATCTCCCTTCGCTCTAAGCTCCCTAGAGCTTGCATCTTTATCAACAACTGAACTCCCAGGATTATACTTCTCATCTGAATTATTAGGATTTTCATCTTCATCCTTATTCCCACCTTTCTCGTCAACTGATGCACCATCTTCTCCAGTCTTTCCAATTTCAGTGTCTAAATCCTCATCATCCTCATCATCATTTGGATTTGTATCGTCTTCGGAGTCCTCACTGACACTAAATTTCTCAGCTTCAAAATCTTCCTCCATCTCAATCCCTTTATCATCTTTACTTGGGGCTTGACCTGGGGCATCTTTTTCCTCGCTGGGCTGCTGAAAAATGAAAAAGAAAAATTAATAACCTCTCAAGGCAAACCACCTAAATTGTTTGAAAATATCACGTGCTCAAATCAATACCTTTTCTGATGCCACAATCAACTGGTCTTCATTTGTAATCTGATCGCTGACATCAGTCCGCCCAACACCCTCCCCCATACCTGTTCCATTTTGTTCTTGAGAAACATCACGAGTAGCATCATCCCCATTGTCCTCAGGAGATATCACAGGGCCATTTGAAGATAAAGCCAAAAGACTCGCGAGTATATGAGTCGTTAGAGACACCTGCACACAAGCGTACATATTTAATATAAGAACCTGAAGAACCACACGATGACTCGGTCTATCATATATCTACCAACATAAATTTCAAACGACAGGACAACTACCATTCAATATAATATTATAGTGTCTTGTGTCGTAAATTTAAACAAACATGACATACAACATAGAAAATGAGGCCATTATATGGATTATTAGTGGCCAAGCTTTTGTCTTGGGTTGAGCAACAATCAGTACTTGTGGATCTCTAGATGTTCAAGTCAAGCTTTTGTATGTGGGGTGCTGGTTGGTGAAAGAGAGGCATGCTGTGATGGCAGAATGGGGAGGAAGGAGAAGAATAACATAACGCAATGCAGACAATGGTAAATGGTGCATAGTACAGGCTTGGTCAGTAGCATTATGGTAACGGGCAGGTGGTAACCAAAAGACAACAAGAAGAGACCACATTTGAGATATACTCGAGATGAAGATGCAGATAAGACCAACTTACAGTTTTCTGCATGGCCAAAAGTTCTTTTAACAAAGCATGGCCAAAATCCAAGAAGAAGTCCAAACACAGACGCAGCTGCTTAAAATCAGCTTCAACTCGGATGAGTGGACTGCTAGATCCACCACCCCTATGATTCACCATTTTTTCCTGAAGATAGCACATAAGATGATTATTGGGTATTCATCCAGAAGTAAAAAAAAACAAAGAAAACATAGACGTGATAGAACTCACAGCAGAAAATATTGTTCTTAGAAGCTTATCACATAATTGATCCAAGCTCAGATTTTCGACAAATATGTTAAATATTTTTTCCCAGGAGGTAATTTGCCCCAAAGACTTGTCCGGATGAACCTGGCCATTACTTGGTGAACCCAATTTCTGCATTGCTTCAACAATATGTTCAAATGTACTTCTAAGGGCTTGCTGATATGCAGCATCTGTTTTATGGTAATCGTCCATATCATGTTCACTGATTGAATCCTTTTTCTTGTCCATCGCTGAATTAAATACAACTTCCAACAATTTTACCTGAAAAATAACAAACAAAACAATTTGAGTTCATTCATAACAAAGCCTAAAAGTTATATTCAGGAAAGTTTTAACTCCGATATAACAAATCCATTTGTCATACCAACAATATTAAAAAAAGATCATATTCAGAGGAAAGGACAAACTTAGAAATACCTTCTCAAATATTTCCAGAAGATGATGGAGCAAAATATCTTTAACAGAGTTTTTCACATCTTGGGCTTGGAAAGCAAGAAGATGGGCCTCAAACTGCCTTATAACCTCAAAATTTTGAATCACTAATTTTTCCATCTGCTTTGAAGTAATAAAGGATTGAGAAGGCTGAATTGTTCTCTCTGGGCCAAGAAGATAATTGTCCAAGGATTCCTGTTACAGTTGTGCAAGGAATTAGTGTGAAAGCTACCGCATTTAGAGTAGAAGTCTAGAACACACAAGGAACAGAAAACACAAACCTTAGACTTTTGGAGCTCTGGAATTAATTTCTCGACAGAAGCAAGAAACTCATTTGCTTCATTCTTCGTAATATGACATTTGTTTAAATGGGTGTTCTCAAATATCCTTAGCAACAAAACCTCATCATGCATCACAGCATACAGACTATCAAACAGTTGCTGCAACATAACATACATTATGAGTAAAGCAAAAACAAATCAAATAATTGGATAGCGAAATCCCAAGACGAGAAACTACCTTCTGCTGCCACATACAATTCAATGTGGCATGTTGATTTTGACTGATAGAGCACTTGCTACCATTTCCATCATCAAAATCAATGCATTTTTCAAAAGTAGAAATGCATTCCTTCAAACGCCTTAACTTCTCTGCAAACTTATTAGCAGCTTGGTGTTGATCTTGTTGTATTTTGATGAATTGTTGCAGATAAGGGTCTGGCACACCAACCTGCAACGTGTCTAATATTAACACAAAAAGCCTCGGGAGAAGACAAAACATCAAGCCTCACTTTTGAAACCAGGTGTATTACCTGTTGGTGAGTGAAAAGAACAGATTCCACACTTGTGAAATAGTATGCATTGGCCATTCTCCATTCTGTAACCAAATTCTGATGGGAAGAACATTGGAGGTTGCCTGGAAGAGCTGCATCAGAAAGATGGGGCAGTCTACTCTGTGTTAGCAGCAAATGCTGAACATCGAATGATGGCTCAACGAACCACCAAGAATTAACTTCATCCTATCAAATGCAAATCAGCAACAGAAAAACCAATTAGCGTACAAATTGAGATAAAGTGTCCTCAGACAAACCAATTAACACAACCATATAACATTCATACCTCAGTAAATACATCTCTAGATAAACCACTGCTTTTTAAAAGATTCAGAAGGTCAGAGAAACTCCGCCCCTTCTTTTGACTCTTGTTTGCATCCTTCCACAGCTCACAACAATCCATCGCCTTCCTAATTATTCTTTGAAGTGTGTCCCACACAGCACTCCATTGGTTGGGAACTCCTGTAACCTCTGAGCAGATTCCTGAGTTATTAAGACCTGAAATTTAAGTAAATTAAATATGCAAGAATGAAGAAAGAGAAACAATAAGAAAACAATCATAAAAAAAATGAATAGACTTGCAGCACCTTCAGATTCTGAATGTCCAAACTCAACTAATGTATCACACTGTAATTTGCGCAGGGCAGAATCCGCTTTCTTGGTCCAACCAGTATACCACATACACCTATTACAAAGTAATCATGTCAGAAGTCTAGATTTAGACTGCTTGCATTTTGAAATAAAGCATAAGCAATAATTAAATAAGTAACAAGAATTACCTGTCTTCATCATTGATAACTGTCCAATCAAAAGCAGCATCCATCAACTTAATTTTTTTGTTCACATTATCAATGACGAAATTCTGACCTTGATGAGAACAAGTTTCAGTTCCTTTAGCGGCATCTTGCTCAAGGAAGACAATCACAGGTTGTTCCAGCAGAACCTAGGCAACAAAACACATGATTAGTATTGCTCCTTGCAATAATGTGTGAAAGTACTTGACTAAGTACATGACTGGGGAGTATTGGCCCCTTCATAAGGTAGCACAGTGAATCAACCGCTATCACACAACAGACTATATCAGACTACCTGACAAAAAGTTTGCTCCATAATTGGATATTATAAACACTCCCAACATTAGACTTTCTGCATCATAACTATATTATTTCATTTCCCTTGAGGTCATATGCTTGTAAAAAATGTGATTAGCTGAATCTATTCAAAATCATTTTTACCTTATTATCCCATGTAAGAGATACTAACCCTAATATGCACACAACTGAGAGTGTTCTTATATTGATATACAGAAACGACCTTTCAAATCCTTGGGCCCTTGCCAAACATGATGAAAAAATTATGCTGATTGCATTGGAGGAAATAATGAGGGATAAATCATCGAGTTACTAGTTCAGCATTGAGGAACACCACCAGCTGAACCACTAATTAAGTATTCTGCGCTGTATGTAAATTACTTCAAGCTGATATAAGAAATGAAATCAAATAGTTCACTTACTGTGTACTCCTGTATAATCTTCCTGAGCTTCTGCCTTGTTGTTTTGGACTTTTCAACAGACAGAAGATCTGCACGTTTCTTCTCAATAATGTTCCTGAGCTCCTGAGAACTCTCATGATGCTCCCAGTGATATGGCTTGAGAAGATCTTTGAGTTTCTTCTCAATAACACTTCTACCAGATTCTATGTGCGCGAGAATTCTAAAATGAAAAGACTATATATCAAATGCTCCTGAGAGGGAGTGAAGGAAGAGAAGGGAGGAGGAGGAGGAGGAGGAGGGGGGATGTGTGTGTGTGTGTGTGTGTGTGCAGGAGAGAGAGTAATAATAGTGTCAACTTATAAGCAACTTACTTTGGTAAGAATTGCACATAATATCCAAATGCATTGTACAAAATCTCTTCATTTTCCTTCTCGTAATAACTGCACAAATTATTACTGGTTAGTTGAGCAACCATGTTCTTGTGGGCAAGTAATTGTGGGGAAGAGGTAAAAGGCCATGAGTGCCTGTTTGTAATCAAACACCAAGGTATCTTTAAGAGTATTTATAATTCTACCTTGAGTAAACTTCCAGGCATACGCCAGTTTTTATATGGCCAAGGAACGCGAAAAGAAGTTGTAGTCTTTTTCTAAATTCGCCAATGCTGGATGTGCGAATGAAGTCCTCCACACTGTAAAGTTACAATTGTGTCATACAACCTCAAAGATATTAGAAGAAAGTTTCTGCATAAAGCAGCTTCATTATTTAAGTAAATAGTTTCTCTCAACATACCTTTGGATAGTAGACAATTTGTACGCAGCAGCATCAGGAGAAGTTCGCTTTCGTAGAACTGAGTAAAGAGGAAACCACAACTGCAAAATTTTGAAACAAATTATTAAATTAGGTAATCAAAATCATCACTTAAATCCAGGACAGCTTGCAGACCAAGGCAACACAGTTCACAATGCCATAGAGTAAGAGGCTAATGTATATTCATATCAGTTGATTAATAATTTATGCTACAGGATTCCCTCAATTACAATTAAAGTCAGAACATTGATAAATAAAATAATATAAAATAAAATTGAAACATAAGTTATTACGACACAAAGACGACAACACATCGGTTTTGTGCAAAGTTAATGTTACTTGCATCTAGTTTATTATTTCACCAGACCCCTGTAGACAATCTGAGTTCTTAGCCAAACTGTATTTCAACAGATTCAACCTTTACAAATATAAGTAGCCGGACTGACCCAGTCAAGGATTTACCTTTCCAGCATTAATCTCATATTGATCCTGCACTTCGTCAAGCAATGCCGGCCATGACTCCAATTCCAACTTTCTCCATGCATACAGCAGATCATAAATGGGCTTCTTCACTTGATCTATAAGCAGTCACAAGAAAAACATAGTACACAACAAAGCAATTCCAGGAAAGAAAGAAAATGCTTATTGAGCGAGAACTGGTACCAGCAAAAGAGAATTTTGAGCCATCTTCTAATGAATCGAGACATCTAACTAGAAACTGCAATCCTGAGAGAGTCTGGAAAAATAAAAATAAATTTAAATAGCTGATACTTTCTAGTTTCCACATAAGATAATTAGCAACAAAAACAAGCACGCAGACTTGTAGTTGAGGCACACAGACAAACACACAGCAATCCCCCAAAAAAAAATAAGTATATCCTTACAATAAGAGCATTGAGCCAGTTCTTATTACACAACTAAAAAAACAGTACCAATAGGAGTATCAATACCTTAGCCAAGGAGGTGCGCAATGGAATATTCAAAAGCATTTCAATTATATCCAATATTTTCTGAAGCTGTGGATGATCTTCATATTCATTTAAAAGGGAATAAATTCGCTGCTGAAGAGGGATAAGCGCTTCCACCATTTCATACATCTTTGTGGTATTTGGATCCTACAATAGGGATGCAATCACACAACAAAATAAATCAATATTTGATAGGACTGTAGTAAATTTTCCATATTACTACTTCAATGTATCCGGACCTTGTAAAAATTGTATCTGAAGGATGATTTGTGCGATGAATTGAACACCTGCTCATGCTCCAAACAAATACGAAACAAATTTTCTGGCACCAGTTTGGCTTCCAAACTGGCAAGAAACGAACACCCTAAACCTGGAAATAGAAGAGAGTAAACACATACAAACAAGGAGTATAATCAAATCCAACCCAAAAAGGGAATCTCCGACAGCATACCTTTAAGCATCTCTACTCCAAGTGTATGTGAAGCAGTGAATGAAAGCACTCTTTCCGAATCATGGATGAGATGATGACCCGGCTGAATTGAGAAAATGAAAACATTAAAGTTCCAATTGCATTTAGAGTTTTAGTAGTAAAAAACAAGGGGATCCAAGACACTATACATTTTCATAGGAATCATATCATTATTAAGTTCACAGAACAGTTGACAAGATATGCATTAATGCACTAAAACCAACAAAAAGCTTCATTCCAAAAATGAAATTTATTGCTAAACAGGAGAAGGTGAAAGCAGAGTCCCAACACAGCTTAGCCTCCCAAAAAAGGCTTGTCCAAAGAGCCAATGCAATAAGACAAGGTGAAAGCATCTGATTTATACTCTGCCAGTCCCTCCATATATACCAAGACCACCACCATGGGATCTGAACGATGTTTTTCCGAGATCCAAAACTTACAATTAATATAAAATCAAAAATCGTTTCACCAATTGATTACAATGATGATTATTTTCGGTGTTTATCTCAAACTATTCTATTTATTTGGTCATAATCAAACCTATTTATTCGGAATGTTAAAAATATCATTATGGCTTTTGGTCGCAGCTCTTAAAGATGACTATCTCAGCTATTTGGCTGGAGTGCAAGGCAATCAGGCTGTTTGTGTATTTGGATTATTCAATGACTATGTCTAACAAAAATGTAATATTGCTTTTGTGTATTAGGTGCCACATATACAATTATATAACTGAATGGTGCAAATAGAAGGGGAAAAGGAAGCCAGTTTTATAAATCAACAAACACAACATAGAACCTCCAAATAGGAGAACTTTTCAGCAGTAAATGAAAGTAAATTTCAATTGACTTTCTCAAAATTCTTACCGCTATGACAAGATTACTTGTCCCAAATAACTGATTGTGAATATCAACTACGTCTTTCACACTAGCATCCTCCATATGATTCAATTCTTCCTCTGAGTTTTCTTGTTCCTTCAAAGCTTCCTCCTGAGTTTTTATGAGACAAAGGAAAGAAAGAAAGAGGAAAGGTAAGAAAAATGCACCATGCAGGCAGAACACCTTGAACAAATATACAAATAAATTTGTACCTCTTCAGCAAGAAAATCCTTCCATTCTGAAAAGCTTTCATTAGCAAACGACTTCTCGAGAGACGAAATATCAAGTTCAATTATACTCTCAAGTTTAAATGCACGAGCCCTAAACTTGTATTGCTGCGAAGAATAGTCTTGTTTGGCTTTCATGTGAATCTTTGTACTCATCCAATTCTTTGCAGATTCACTAAATATCTTATCCAAGAGCTGATTCAAAAAACACATCACATCATTAGATGCCAGCTACTCCAAAAGTGATACAAAAATAACATAAACAAAGAAAAATTAAAAGCAGACCTTAAAAGATTCACAATCCATCAGTCTTGCATTGGTAACAAAATGGGCAACACGCACAAGAATGTTTTGATATAGAGCAGCTTTGAGTTGTGTAACAGAAACCTGGTACAAATAGGAACGTGTTTTAATCACTACTAACTTTCATAGTTGGTCGGTAGTCATAATACAGAACAAGAAAATAAATTCAGCAGGAAACAGCCAAACATAAGAGGGACAACCACTATCAGGCTCTTAAAAAAAAAAAAAAAAAAAAAGAATGTATAACATTAAATACATACTCGATTATTAAACCCAATATCGCTTGAAAAGGTAAGCAATTTCTCCAGAAGACCTATATCCTCAGCATCGAATACTGTAGGAATTTCCAACTTAAAAGAGGGAAATTCACTGGAACCGGTGTTTAAGTTGACAGAAATGGTCTTGGAAGAAGCTAACCTTGGGAACCTCATAAATGAATAAATAGATCCCTGCAAGAATTTCCAGTCAGATAATTGAAGCCAGAAGACCAGTAAGTTGAAGCCATAAGATGTTTAAAGAGTCAAAGAAGTACCAAAATCATATCTGTATTGTCCAGCTGAACTCTATTCAGGATTCTTTTTTGCATTACACTTGAAAGAATCAGTGACAAGCCCAATTTTATTTCATATAATGCAACCAGAATGGGTTGAACAAAGTCACTGTACTCGATGTACTTCTCTGATAACAGTTGTTCAATAAAACCAGTTGCCATTTTCTGAGAACAAAATAATGTGAACAAAAATTAGTGGTTTAAGAACAGCGCAACTTAGAAGAAATTCAAAAAGAATGACTATCAACAAATACATTCATAATTATACCTGCCAGTTGGAGCCTTGATCAATAAGCTGTTGTGAATTCATGGCGGACTTATCATTTGTAACATGTTGAAAAAACACATCAGAGGTGACACATTCAAGAAATTTATCGCATTCATGTTTTAACCCCTTAAATTTCCGAAAGTCGGAGCGGAAGATGATCTAAAGCATAAAAAAAAATTACCATTAGTTAAAAGTAAAAAGACAACTAAGAGAAGAACCTGCAGCACACTATTACTGAAGAGTATAACATATTAGACTGTCATTCCCCTGCACTTTTCAAAATCATCAAGTAACTTTGTTGACAACCAATCAACATTCAGACCGAAAACCAATCAATATTCAAAATCATTGATGCTAGTCAACAACCAATCAACATTCAAGACCAAAAACCAAACAGAGTCCTGACCAAACAAGCTAACAACCACCGATGTCATGCTCCCATGGCCAGCAAATCACATGAAGTATTCCCGTTAAAATCTGTAGTGACCGAAAACCATAAAGCTGACCAACTTTTAACTCAATCTTCCAATCCCCTTTGTAAATTCTACCGTGCCGAAACACCCCAATAACCCAAAAAACTGCAACCAACAAACAACTCCGCAAAGTTTTTCCCTGCTCTCATCAAGTAACTTTGTTTTTTAGTTTCTTAAGAGAAGAAGTTTCATTGACATAAAGATTTTAGACTGTTATTCCCCTGAAGATACCATAGCTCATCTAACACGTAGAAATTTAGACCACTGATCTGGTAGTTGAATACAAGAAAAAAAATTTAAGACCTTTCTCTGCAGCTTTCTGTGCTCCACTTCAAGCTTTTTCAATGTCTGTACCCTTTTTTCATCAGAATCTCTGTTACCAATACGCCCAGCTAAATAATCACATTTTTGTCGCACCTACAAAATCAAATTATAAACCTTTACTTTCTTCTGACTAGAAAAAATAGCATAACCCAAGTATAATAAACACATGCACAGAGTGATAGTTAATATTTTGAAAACCAATTCTAGAAAACTTGGCTTATGAATAATAAAAGAATGTTTGAAGACTGAAAATGGACTGGCAGAATATCGTCATGGAGGACAACCTGAATTTCAAGTTTCAGCAAAGAGATCTTTTCTGCTATCTGTGAATGCTTGTAATAGTATTTCATGGCAGGATCCATATCATCACAGCTAAGCAGTAGTCTAAAACGTAATATCCCAAGCCGCGACCAAGCACAACCATGATTAAAGTGAAAATCTGGAGTCAGACAGCAAATAATGAAGTCAACAATAAGATAAAAAGGAGAAAACTGAAGAAAATATGCAATCTCATAAAGAACAAAAGTAAGCACTCCCAAGATCAGTATAATATCATGGCTACATTCAATTAGATCCCCCCTCAAAACAGATATAACATTTGTGAACCAAAAACAATAATCAGATAGATAGCAACAATATGCAAACATTACTTGCTACAGATTCCAAATTTACGTGAACAAAATAAGTAAAAGAAAGATGACCTTTAGATAAGCAATGCGGCAGATACAGGTTATAAAGCAGTGGCTTGATAAACTTATCCACAGACTCTTTCAGCCCGTGATGACTTGATTCTGAAATAAGAGATCCCACATGCTCGATAAATTTTTCCATCGACTCTTTCATCCCATTGTGTCTTGACTTTGAAAGAAGAGACTCCACAAGAATGTTTCCTTTCTGTTACCATAAGAACATGTAGTGTGCAGTCAATATCTTTCAGTTTTAGAAATCAACTTGGTTTCCTATCATAGAATATCAGTATGATTGGAGTACAATTTCTTCTACATATAAGAACCATGGTATACCAGTTATGCAGTTTCAAACATTAAAGTGCATAACGGCAGAATGGTATAAACGTATGACCAATTGTAGCATCGAGAGATTACATGGTACTAATGAAATTTTGGAACATCAATTTACAAGCATCTCGGGATACATAGACCAACTACTCTCCACTTAAACAACATACCTCAAATACAGACTTTATTTCAGCAAAGTGATCAGCATCAAAAGATTTCTCATGTGCATATACAATCTGCAAGGGGGCAGAAGATTTAGATGGAGAGGATTTCATTTGATAATGCAGTTAAACAATAAAAAGCTACAGAGGAAGTCACAAAAATTAGTCTACCTGCTGGAACAAAGAGTGAGCAGCAGACAGTAAGAAACCGGGTAAATTTGCTCCAGGGTGTGAGCTATTCCAAAGATTAGATGATGCGACTCTAAGCTTTAGAGAACCCGTGAAATAATCCTTAATAGCAGAGGTGCTGCTTTGCCTATTTTGCACACCAAACAGAGTTATGAAACTTATCTATTTAAAATACACCAAAAAACTGCAGGACATATATAATATCATGCATATGTCTTCAATTGTGCATATATGGAAGAGAAAGCAGCTCCTTCAGCAAGAAACTGGCAACCACTAAATAACCGGGAACTTCTTTGGGACAAACAACCTAGCTGTTGAATTACTTTTGAAATTATATTTACCAAACATGAGAGGAACAACATACATGCATTGTTTATCCCAATGTGATTATAAATTCATCCTAATAGTCCTTTTTACAGATAGAAAGGATCATCAGTAAGAAAATCTACAATACCAGTTGCACAAGAAGCAAACATGCATGCATTATTTAGCTTCCATTTCTAATCATATGGGAGAAACAGTAATCCTGGAAAGAGAAATAAACATCTTACACTATCTGGAAGACTGTTGCTGTTACCACAGGCTGAAGGAGCACATCAGGTACTGGAATATTATAATCATCAGTCCCTGAGAAGCTCTGTATACAATAGGAAGTCCATCAATGAAACATACCAATACTATAACTATACATACAGAATAAGTTAATATATGTACCTTAACTGAAAGAGGGCAATAGATCCACAAAGATTGATGCCACCTGAACCACAGTTCGAGCACAAAACTGGCCATTTTTACATTTGCTGCAACACAAGGAAATACATAAGGGTACAGATTCCAGCAAAAGTGAAATAATACAAGAGGAAGTTCATTTACCTGCATCCACTGAACTCCACACATCCAGTATCCACAAAATCTTTTGATGTGGCAAAAACACTTGAGGTGGTCTTGATGAGAAGTCCAATGAGAAATCCAACGCATACTTCAGATGGCCAGATAGTTTGGCTACATCCTGTGATTTACAGATAAATAAACATTTGATATAGAAATGAAATGAGAGCATTGTATTCTAAGGGAGCAACCTCTCTTTGGGTTCGAAAAGCAGTCGATCTAAAAGAAAACTTAAAGAACCACAAAGAGAACTTGAAAAGCTAAACCCAGAAAGAATCAGATATCCCTAAATTAAAAGACTGCACATACAATTAAGAGATATTATCTGTAAGGGGTTAAGGAAACCCAATTGACCAATTAAAAATCAGAACTCATAAAACCTGAAACATATGTAGCTTATAGTTATATATACCGACAGAGTACACTATAGATGATCTTACTTGCTGCATTCTTTTGGGATCAGTTAAAAGAACATGTGATAACTCCAGAAGTAGCTTCATATCCAGGGCAAAACTGGTACTGTCAACTAGGGGAGAAGTGTCCCGCCAAGTATCATACCCAGATGTGTGGCCTAATGCCTCAGTTGAATAAGAACAACAACTAGATAAATTTGATCCAGAGAAAAGCTTGTTAGATGATGAAATCTCCTTCAATTTGATTCTTTGCTTTTCAAACATTTGTAGGAGCTTCTGCAGAGGGGAAAAATATACATATATACATATGTTTCCATTAGCACAGTATTGACAGATTCATGTGCTCATTGTTTCTCTTGATTACACAAAATTATACATATGAGGAGCCACAACCTGATAAATGGCGTCCAACTGCGTAAAAAGGTGCTCTTCATCCTCGACAGAATCAGATTTTCCAGTGATGCACGAAGTGATAGAAACACCTACATGAATAACAAATGTCAATAGGAAATTGAGATGGTACATCAATGAATAAATGTGGTTCCGAGAAATTGCAAGTAGGATAAGATTCTACCTTCCAGAACACGGAAGCGCATATCCGACGAAACAAAGCCAATAGGATCATTAACTGTAACAATAAACACTAGTGACCATTTTATTTCAAAATAAAAAGTTGCAATAACCAAAGAAACAGGAAATTAACATTACCATGCGCCAATAATTTTAGGGACATTGGCCAAACTGACTCGCAAAGTTCTGAAATCAGGAGTTGTTTTTCAAATATTTTAGCAGAGCATGGCAATATAGGGTGACCACCATGAACCCACAACAAAGACTTCTCTGAGTGAAATCGCCACGAAGAGATCTTTTCCAGATTCTTGCTCTCCTTCTATATCAGACAACCAAAAAAATTAATAAATAAATCAAGCTGAAGGTATATTACAGAAAAAGTAAAACAGCATATCAATATTCAACCTACCAGTAGATCATCTACTGCTTGTGGACAGAAAACCTTCAATTTTGAAGCACCCTTTAGTAATATATGCCAGGAAATTAGTGAGAGTTCAAATTCAGATGACTCAAGAGCATCCCAAAATAACATGTGATCTTCAAGAAGGTCAGTGTACATCTCAATAAGTGCATCGAAAGAAGGAGACTCAATGAGAGATAACTCAAGGAACTTATTGATAAATTGCTCCTCCAACTTCCGCAAAGATTTTAACACTTGTTTAAAACAGCTAGCTTTTTCACACATGTTGCTGTCCTCAGAATTCCACTGTTGATAACTAAGCCTCAGCGGCATTATACAGCACATGGCGTTGTGGAGAAACTTGATGGAGTCATTTGATTCGGGCACATCAAATAATTCAAAAGATAGCATTGGCACTAGCCTCTTTTCAAACTCTACTTGGAAAAGAGATGTCAGCAGATGGTAATGACAGGAGACATATTTCCAAATCTTATGCTCCATGGTGAGTGTAATTGACTTCACCAAAGAATCAAAGAAGTCACAGAAGGGCTGTAATTGAGAACGAAACCAGCTAAAAGACAGGAGATAGAGCTTCAGATCACTTTCAGTAGCTTGTTCAAACGCCCAGTTGGCAGCAAACAATAGCTTTTTCTCAACCCTGGCCAATGCCTTGTGAATTTCGGCATTCTCCCTGGGGGTTAATGTATTAAGATGGGGAGCCTTATGAATCTTCAAACCCATCAAGTAAGACACTGCAAATCCACAGGCAATTGAATCCTGGTAAATAGAGCACCTATTCCTGGCTAGATGTAATTTATATGATGCATACTTAGCCCCCAGGTACTCTAGGTACATGCAGTTAGTCATCACAGAAGACTCTTTTGAGTGCCACACAAGATCCCTGGGCTTCATAGACATGGGAAATCCTCCAGGCAAACACAAATATGGAGACAGTGATGAGCCAGATACACGTAAGTCGGTCATGGATAAATATGTATATTTCACATAACTAATAACATTTTCACCAATGGCCTCACCAAATGAACTAAGATATATGTGTTCCCAACTTGTTTGTAGGCTCCACAAAGGTTGGCTGCCAGTTTTGAGAAGTTGTTGAAACAACTGAACCCAGCGTGAAAGCTCAAGATATGTGATACAAACATTAAAACGAAATCCTTCCTCTTTAGCATATATATGTGATTTGGCCATTGAATAGACCAATTTAGCAAAGGGTATACCAGATAGAACAAGGAATCTTTTCACATCGTTTAGTTCAATTCTTCCACGACTTCTCATGTTCTCATTCATTAGCCAATATGGTGGCATCACAAATATTTCAACTCCTCTGTTCCTCATTGCTCGGGAGACTTCACCAAACCTTGGGTTAACTGTCAGGAACACACGAAAATTAGAATGCGGCTGCAGAACAACTGGCCTTCCATCAATGACCCCGCACTCATTAAGTGTAATGGATCCGGAGGGTTCCACCAAAGAGTTGATCCTATCAAGTACCTAAATTTAAAAAATAAAAAGAAACCAAATGAGAAGATAAGTGAACATTGATGAATTGGAAAATTTGGTATTACATAGGACAACAGCATAGTAACAAGAGAAGAAAGATAAGTCAACAACATAGCAGAACTTGCGTACCGAGGGATTACAACAATTTGCATTCTCTAGGACAATCCACTCCCCTCGTTCTACAGCCTTTATTAGTACTCCTGTCACCCATTCAAACTTCCCTGGCCGTCTCTCATATCCTTCTTGCAACTTGAAAATTGTCTTCATGACTTTATCGAGTTCTTTGCTTGACCAACTTATAGATAAGTTGTTGTCCTCCAGTACCAGCTTTAAATGTTTGATAATCTTAACCAACAGAGTGAGAATGCTTGAAAATCTCTCTCTATCCTCCACGTGAGTAGAAGTGAAACAAGAAACAGAGTCCTGGTCCATGCTTGATAATAAAGCAAACCATCTGGATATAGAATTATCTTTTATGATTGATAAAAAAGCTTCGTTTGACGACTCCAATTGCAAACTGCAAAACTCGTTTACCCAGAACTTGACCCGAGTAATAACCGAACGTAAGTTACGGAAGGCATTGTATTGCTCAAAGCATCCAAGCAATTCAGATATGTCAGTCCCAGATGACAGATGTAATTCATTTAGCACATTTCCAGTGAGCTGAGCCAGTAACCTGATCAATGAGGTCTTACCGGAGGAAGCTGGACCTACCAGGATACACATCCATTCATGCTCTACACAACATGCAGCAGCTTCCAAGCTCTGACGAATTCCAGGTAAAATCTGAAGCGAATTACTAGGGAGTGCAGATGACTGGGCACAACTCCTCCTTACAGCAGTATTTCCAACATATAAGTATTGAGAATTGAGCTGAACCCGTGGATGAGGATTTATATATGGCTTCATCTCAAAAATCTGCTCGTACAACTGTAGGACTTTTCTCCGGTCTGACTCTGTACGCATCCTTTGAACATAGACAACATCCAGAAAGCAATAATCTTTGGACTTTGATGGTGAATCTGAGATTGAATACAACATCTTAGAAACCAGCAACATTACATAAAATACTGAAGAAATAAATGAATAGGAAAAACAAGTGGTTCAAACCCTTTATTATTTGACAGGATCGAATCACATCTCGTAGATTAAACTCCCAGGGAGAACCATCCAGAGCAAACTTGCGATGCAACATGGTGTCTTCATGCATCCGTTTATTAAATAAAATCAGTTTTGAAAGCAGAGATGTACAGATTGAAGGATAAAGTGAGCTACAGATAAAAAGATAGTCATCATCAACCAACTCCTCCACATAAACCTGAAACAAATTAAAGGACATGGATTAAAATATTGAAATATATAAGCATCAGATTCACACACAGGTAAATTCAAGGACAAATACCTTTGTGAAACGGTTGAGGAAGGACTTTGGAAGGCCTTTTCTGCCGCCGCCTTGATGAGAAGGATTTTGACAAGCAAATATTCTAAATGATGATGGACACTTAAAAGTACAGCCCAACTCTGGTATGAAGACCTCAGCTCGATGATCCAGAATAGCATTCAAACCCTGATAAAAATCAATTCCTTATTACCCATCATGACCATCAAATAATAAAAATTAAAAACAAGAAAAATAATTCCGAGGAAAAAAGGATGAGGGATATGCCTCCAATACAGACTGCGGTGCAAGATTGAGTTCATCGAGCAAAACCCAAGCACCTTCTTTCAAAGCCTGCAAGAG
Organism: Rosa rugosa; assembly: GCF_958449725.1. Lineage (NCBI taxonomy): Eukaryota > Viridiplantae > Streptophyta > Magnoliopsida > Rosales > Rosaceae > Rosa > Rosa rugosa. Next base: position 53,590,563 of record NC_084820.1, on the reverse strand, counting down.
TTGCACATAAGAAAGAATAATGAGAATCGTGAAAACTCGAGTCACGGAGTAATACATTCAAGTTCAGGTGCTTTAACCTGCAGTAAGATTCCATCTGACCAGGCAAACTTCATTCCTTCGTCACTTTCAACTGGTAAATCTGATCCCAACAAGTCCATCATATCAGTCTGCACCAGAAGCAGGAGAACCGTCATGGTTGCATGGAAAAGGCAAGAAGAGAGAGCAATGGAGATGTTTGCGATGAATATAGCAGTGCAACAGGTAAAAAAAATTTGGAAAAAAAAAAATATTACATACCTGCTCAGACAAATTTATCCTTACAACTTTGTGACCAGAAAATTTTCCCAAGGCAACTATCAAACTAGTTTTCCCAACACCTGGACTACCTTCTAATAGAACTGGAATGCATAAAACAATTGAGAATGTTAAAGAGGACGAAATGAAACAAAGAAGAGAACAACTCAAGACAAAGAGGACACTCAGAAGAGGCACGCATAATGCAAAATTACCAGGTTTAGGAAGCTGCATAGCTCGTAGAACACGCAATGCATTTCTCCTGGTGGTTGGTGCCAAAATCTCAAAACCTTCAGCATCACAATTCTCAGCACCTATACACCGCAATGCAAAAGGAACTGTATAAGACTGAAGATCTAGAACATCAAAAAGAAACTCACTGGAAACCAAAAAATGAGGGGGGGGGGGGGGTATATCCTGTCTCCATTGTTCCCAAATAAAAATCATTTCCTTTGAGAAAGTCCGAACCATGCAAGAAATAGTTACCTTTTTCTATGTAGAATGGATAGACACCAAAAATGTTGTCGCACTGCATGCTATCAATGCACAAATCGCTTCTAGCTGTTTCAAGATCACCCCAACCAAAATTTTGCATCGGGTAAACATGTTTATCAGTGCCCTGTTTTACCATCAGTGAACAGAAGCAAGGTTACTTTAAATTGATGGTGAAAACACTACAATTTTACACTCAAAACTAATAGTTTTACCGGTAAAGAATAGAATAGGAAAAAAAAAAACAATTTCTTTAATCAATTAATACTGAATTATATAATAAAATAAGACAGATTCAGCAGGGAGAGAAGCGTTACAAAAGGAAAACCACACACACCTTTAACTGCACTAAAAGATATGATAGGCATTGCTGTCTTAGCTCCTGAGCGTTGCTTTTAGAAATCCCACTCCCTAAACTGAGACCATCAAGCAAAACAAGGAATGCACCGTGAAGAAATGCATACTGAGGCCCTAATGTGATTTCAGTTACATTGATAAAGTCAACCCAAGACAGCAGATCTCTCACGGTAAGCATCCTCCCCAGTTTTAGGTCATTGAACCACTTCCAAAAACTCAACATAGGATCCAGGATGCACGTGAGCTTCGGAGAGGACAACCTCTTCAATGCAATACTTCTGAGCTCAGCTATATCATCTACAGGAGGTACCCAAATCTCTGTAAACCGGTTACGAAGAGCTGGAGACAGTTCCTTCTTGCCAAAATCACCACCAGGATTCATTGTAGCAAGCAAAAAGAACCTTTCATGAGCAACAATTTCCTCCAGATCAGGACCTCCTCTCTCGGCCAAAGACAGAGTTCTTTCTGGCTCCAATACACTGTTCAACCTTTCAAGTACACTATCATCAGCAAGGGAAATCTCATCCACGAGAAAGAGATCACCCTTCCTCATTGCCTGAACAAGGGGCCCATCTTGCCACATAAAAAGTTTTTTCCACTCTTGGTGCATCTTCGAGAGCTTCACCATCATCTCTTGTAAAGTCCTTCTATCTTCACTTGTGACATCAGAACTGCCTTCGTAATATCTGAACATCTTGTCTAGATACGACAACACTGGAGAGGCTTGACCTATGTCTGAAGAAAGAATCTGCAGAAAAGAGAGATGCATGAGAAAACAACAAACATACTAAACAGCAAGAAATTGCAAATAACTCCTCATAAAGCAAACTCATTTTTTGGCTGGACACCAGATCTGTAAGCGCCGTCAATTTTCTCAAAAAATAAAAATATAAAAATAAAATATAAAAAAAGAAGATGCATTTTTTCTGCAGGAAATAAATTATTAAACTTATATAAACAGATGAGAAAGAATTAATTACAAAAGAAAGTCCCATTTGTTCAATCTCCTTTCAAAGGATAGTCAAAAGCATCTAAACTACTAGACCAATAGTCCACATTCAATTAGTGTACTCTCAAGTCTCAACTAATACCACCTTCCATACAGATGCTGTAGAACAGAAAACAACTAATTAAGATGCTTACATGGTCCAGATGGAAGCGTTTAGACACTTCTGCAGTCATTAGTTCTTCAATTCCTTCCTTAAAATCTGACATCAGTCTTGATCTATCTCGAATAGGATAAAACCCCTGAAATAAGTTCATTAACTACCAGTCCAATTTCTAGAAGAATAAAAATGAGATGCTTTACAAAACACTAAGCATCATCAATCGAAAAAAATAAAAAAATAAAAATAAAAACACTAAGCATCTACAGAATACCAAATAGGAATTAAAATTAAGCCACAAACAGAATATAAGAAAAATAACCTACCCCAAGAAAATCAGAAGTCTCTGAGTACTGATGACAGTTCAAAATGTGCAATTTCGAACGTAAAATAATACTCAGTAACTGACAGACAGTTGTCTTTCCAGCCCCTGTTTCACCAACAAGAAGCACAGGCTCCTTCACTCTATAGCAACGGTCCACAAGAAAGTACAATCTCCGCATACTATTCGTCCAACTCACACTACATCGTACATAATTACTAGTGTGAGTGCAAACAATATTCATAAAACAATCAGAAGCACTAGCACTACATAAAATCTTAGCACATACTTGAGACTCTCTGGTAGTTCAGGACAATTAGGCAAGTCGGGAACATGCCCCTGCAATGAAAATAAATAAATAAATAAGAACAAGATTTCACAAATATTCAATATAATACAATTTGTGATATTTCAAACAAAGTATCTAAGCAATAGTAATTTTCTCCTGGACACACAAAAAAAAAAAAAAAACAAACAAACAAACAAACAAGGGATTTGAAATTTCTTCCAACAACATAATAAAGACTGCAAGTCCAGTGAAATAAATCCATTTCAAGTTAATGTGAGATTGACAAGTGACCAAATATGATAATACACCAATGATACAGCGCATGTTAACTAGAAAATAAAATTCAAATGCAAGTTTAAACCCAAGAAAAACAAGCCAGACCCAAAAGAACCTCAAAGCAGGAATGCCCCAAAGACAAACATAAACATAAAGGAGAAGAAAGATGGTACCTGACTATAAAGGTCAGCAAGGTTCACACGGAAGGTTGCCTCCAGAACTTCTTTAACAACACATTTCTCGCCTTCATCCCGCAACCTCTCTGCCAGAAGATAATAACCATCTCGGACCAGATCCTCTGGCTTGGCCCCAAGTTCTATGTAACGATCAGCCCAGCGGAACAAATCACGCGGAGTAATAAACCCATGCTTCCCAGCAAAAACGTTGCTTGTCTGCCTCTTCTCTTGCAATTTCTTCATCACAGCAACCATATTCTTTGCCACATTTGGAGATATTCCAGGCGGCCGCCTCTCTAAGATTGTGCTCAACTCAGAATCAGGAATTTCATCTACATGGATCTCTACAAAACGATTGCGGAAAGCCCGAGAAAGCATTTTACGCCCACCATAAAGACCAGGTGGATTCTGCGTAGCAAAAAGCATAAAATTGGGATGTGCATGAATACTTTCTTGCAGCTCAGGCACAAAAAGCTCCCTGTTATCGTCCAATAATCGATTTAATGCTTCCAGCACATCGGATGGAGCCAAGTTAAGCTCATCTAGAACAATCCAATCGCCATTTCGTACAGCTTTTACCAACGCACCTTCCTGGAATACAAGGTTCCCAGAAATATCAACTACATAGGAACCAAGATATTCCTGCAAATCTGTGTGTTCATGGTTATTTATCCGTACAAAATTATGATTCGTTACTGCAGCAAGATACCGCACAAGGCTAGTTTTGCCACTGGATGTAGGCCCCTGCAAGAGCACAGGATACTTCTGATTTTTTGTCCAAATAGCACGAGCCAAATTCCTGAGATGCTTCTCAACACTTGCAGTTATAATGTACCTCTTTTTAAACTCATCAGAGTTCTCTCCAATGGTGTAGCATTTGGACAAGTAACGATCATATGATACTCTCTTCGGAGTCTTCTTCTCCAACAAATTTTCTAAGATCACTTTTTCCATGGCTACAGCACTACTTCTATCCAATAAAGTGAGAAAAAACATACAGAACCCATCATATATTGCTTTTTCAAATCCAAAATATCTTTCTGCCTCCTCTGCATATTTTAAAGCACGGTACAGAGACCTTAAACTATATTGCGGTTTCTGATTAGCTCCATCCTGCAGCTTTTCTTCAGATAGTTTCTTCGCTGTCTTGTAAAAATACACAATCTTCTTTACTAAATCCTCTTTCAATTTTAGGTCTCCAAAAGTCTCCTTAACAAATCTTTCCAGATCTTTATCATCTAAAACCTCATCAACAAAGTACTCTGTAAATCTGCTCCTTAGAGATAAGGGCAAATCCCGCTTTCCAGCATCAGTAGCAGGATTCATACAGGCAAATACCCGGAAGTTAGGGTGTCGTTCTATATAACTAATATCCCCTCTTTCTGCTAAGCAGAGTGACCCGTGCTCTCCTTCAAGAACACCCATAATCCTCTGCAAGGTCTCCGGAGGGGCCAAATTCACCTCATCAAGCAAAACCCACTCACCATTTTTCATTGCAGTTATAAAAGCTCCTTCTACAAATGAAAATATCATTCCATGAACATTCTCCAGGTTGAATTTAAAGTTTTCCCATGCTTTGATTTCTTCATCAGTCCGAGGTTTCACCCGTTTCCGTTTTTTAAGAGACTCAGATCTTGTCTCTTCGACTGACTCAATTGTTTCCTTTTTTACCAACTCCATTCTTTCCTTCGCAGACTTCCGGAAGTGATCAACAGCCTTTGTTAAGATTTTTCTCACCTTTTTCCAATCTTTTCTGTAAAGATCCTCGTGTAAACGCGTAAGAAATTTATCGTTATTCTGCATATGAGCATAAACAACATAAGTTATCAGATGACTGTAACAAACAAGCAGTAGCAAAGAACGTTTGGATTAAATAATACCTCCACAGGAAATGATTTCTTGAATAGATTCTCAAACTCCTTACACAAGAGAGGGTACACAGAACTTTCATCCACGGGTTTATATCCCCCTAATAAGTCAGTAACATCACTTTGCTGACTTAAGTTCTGAAACAAATATATTCACATTAAACTTGCTTCAAAGGATACGCCTATAAATAAGGTATTAACCACAGATTAGAGAGAAACAGTGAGGGGGACTAGTGATAGTACCAAAACTGTTAGTTTCTGATCAAGCCTCCCAGCCAGGTCCTGAACAAGTGTAGTCTTCCCAGTCCCAGTTTCACCAACCAGGAGAACAGGCTCGTTCCACTTTACTGATGAAGCTAGTCTCTCGAGTAAACAAATGGACCTATCTAAATCAATAAAAGACTTCCTTTTGCCACATAACTGCAAGAGTACATAGAAATATCAAACCTAACTCCATGTTCGAAGTTTTACATCTTATCAAAATAAATAAATAAAACAAACTTAGACAAGGTGAAGAGCTCAGGACTAACAGTGCTCTGAGGGTAACGGAAGCAAACTCTTAATTCTGAGAGTAATTCCTGCAATACAGTTCAAATTATGAGAAACTGATGATGCCACCAAATTATAAACTAAGTTTAATGCGATCTAAGTTTTGAAATTAACTTAGACCTGGAGTTTGTGTTTGTTAGAAGGATACAAGGTCTCTGAATAATCTGATGGCACTTCCCATAACCTGGCGATCTCTTTCATTATAGTTAACCGACTTTTCATAGATGTTGAGAAAGCAGCAAATATGGCCACAGCCTAAGATCACAAGACAATGTTCACAATATGTAGCAAAGAATATATAAGGATAAAAGGGAAGGAAGGCATTCAAGTATCACCTCCTCATAGATGCGTACTCTCACATCACAATCCAAATTATCTCCATAAAAGCTTAATTTCAGCCCTTCTATGCGCTTGCACCATTTGAGGAGATCCCTGTCATTAAATTTAGTGAAAGATCCCTAAAAATCCACAGAAACTAAACAAAAACCAGAGTCCAACTCCACTTACCTTGAAGAGAATCTACTTGGGTAACTAACAGAAGCAGAGTTCCCGGGTTGATATCCACCAATTTGGTGTAATATGACAGAGTTGACACTTCCAAGTGTTTCTGGAACAGACACTAGTCAGCAGTTTGTAAATTCATGTAATATGAAACAATTTCCAACATGGTATAGAGCAAACCTGTGAGCTTGACAGAGAGAGACCCTAAACTTGGATAACACACTTTCACTATCGTTTGCAAGTCATCAATAGTTGAAGGTGCAACCATCACTCTCCTCCAAACAGCAGAAAGTGAACTCCCACCTGCCGCAAAGAGTTTTGACGTGAACTAATGAACTGAAATATAAAATATCACTTGTTCTAACGTGTAAATGCCGTTCAACACTATCCCATCTTTGAGTACAATGGTTGACAACGTAAGATTTTTTGTATTTAAAAAGGCAAAAAATTACTAATAGTCACTGTGTTTTGACCTGTTTGATGCTTAACTCACTGATATTTTAAAAATATCACTTAACTCACTCACACTTAACATTATCTTACACTTAACTCAATGTCGTTAAATTTTCCGTTAGAAGCCGTTAAAATTGAGGGTATATTTGACACTTCAAAATATATTTCCAACTTTGAAAAAAAAAAAATCTAAGTTTATTAAGTATTTTTTTCAATTTTTTTATTTCTGAAATTTCTAATAGAAAAGGCTTTTTTTTAAAAAATTGAAATATAATTTGAAAAAAATATTTGTCCTTTTTTCTTCAGAAAAAAATATATCAAGTTAGAAATGCCTTTTTTTAGTGTTTAGACAAATATACCCTCAATTTTAACGGCTTCTTACGATAGTATTAACGACAGTGAGTTAAGTGAAAGACTGATGTAAAAGTGAGTGAGTTAAATGATATTGTTGAAAATACAATGAGTTAAGTGTCGAACGTGTCATACCTCGGTGACCATTTGTGATATTTTCCCATTTAAGAAGAAAACAGAATAAAAACAAAAAGAACAGTACAAGCTGTGAACATGAAGTCCAATAAAACAAATTTAAAAAAATATTTTAAAAAAAATTTTAAAAAGGAAACCTATCCTAGAACAGCTAGGCTTCCACATCTAGACAAAGAGAACTAAACAACTAGGTAACTCTTCCAACACAACTGCATTTCAGTCTGGCAAAATTAGGAAGAAATACAATCAACAAAAATTTAAGACCAAAAACAAAAAATTTCAAAACTTCCACTAAACCTCTCTACAGAGCCAGAAAAAATTACCTGTATACTCTGTTTTCCAATTTACTTATGCAAATTAAGCCATAAAAGTTCCAACACCAAATAATAGATCGAGAACTAAATGACATTATATAGTGCTATGTACAATTATTAAGCCTTGGGACAAAAAGAAATAGGTCACCAACCTTCTGCGATGGAAGATACATCAAGATTTGAAGTTGAAATTGTCGAAAAAAGTCGAAAACTTTCTGCCACCCTAATCTCCTGCAAATGTCCCAGAAATACTTCAAGAACATTTAAAGGCTAGAATAGAAATGCAAGTTTGCACTGATGAAGAAACCACTTTCGCCGCACATAAATAAATACATAATACTCGCAACATAGATCAAAACAAAAAATCAAGGAAATCAGGGACAGCAACCAGGAAAAAAAATAAAAATAAAAATAAAAATAAAAAACAAGCACCGAAGCAACTATTTCCTCCAGGCTTTTTCATTTCTCTTTTTATAGGTCAGGACCATATAGTTGCAACAATGACTGAGTAAAATAAGAGGATAGAAGATATGTAGAGGGTTTAATACAGAAACATAGACGCACCGACCAAATATTGATATCAAAAGAACTATAAGAAAAATGCTTATTTATATCAAACCTTTTCATAAAGGAAATGTCAGGGATATTATTGATAATTTAGACCCTGACCAAAAAAATAAATTTAAATTTTCATTCATCTAAATTATGACATCTGTCAACTAAACAGATAGACAGAGACTAGATTTTGCAAAAGAATGTAAAGAGCTTGTTTACGGTCCAAGGTAAAATGTCAATTGTGGGTGTCTAACAAACATCGCTGGGATTGTTGCTTGATTTTTGCATTACCTGTTACTTTACTTGTTCAGTTGGTTAAGAAGAAAAGTTTCACAGATTTCTGAACTTCTCCAGAGCTATGGAATCCGTTACAAGTTGTTTTTATCAAAAAGAAAACAAAGTGTTCCAGTCCCGATGTTGTTTCACTGATCTACGGTCTATGCACCTCAAAAAACTCATTCAAATCCGTTGGGTGGCTGGCATACTCATAGCAGATCTATTGTGGGATCCCATAAACTTACTCGAACTTAATGATACATTGCAAGCATCCTCTGACTATGACTTAATTAGTTTCCTCTGATCCTTGAACTAAGGCTCAGTAATAATACCGATTACTACTTGACAATAAGAGTAGATTTGTTTTACTGGAGTTAGCAATACAAGAAAAGCAGAATAACCTGTCCATGCCCTGTTGCAAACGAGCGTGCACCATCCAGTAAGGGTGATAAGATAGAATGCACATCAGATGGTGCTTTGTCTATATCCTCAAAGACAACCCAATACCCCATAGAAACAGCCTGCAATAAGGAGAATTTGAGGTTAGAGAATACTTGTATGCACAAAAAGAAAATGTATATGAAAAAGGTTTACAAACCTGGGTAAGTGACCCCGGCTGCCATCTAAATTCGCCAGGTTTTTCAGTACAGACATAACTACCGATGAGTGTTCTACTATCAATTTGATCATCCATGTGAATTGATAAAACTGCAATACAGAGAGCAGATACCAGTCACACAAGAAAATAGAATCACTAGCATGAAACTAGAAACACTAGCCGCAAAGAAAAGACTAGACATAGCTAAAGAGCATGAAAGTAGAAACCGGAATTCAGATTTAAAGAACATGAAACTAGAAACACTAGCCATACATAAATCACTGAATTCATAGCTAAAGCACGTTCAACACTACCCAAGGACTCTTAAGGCATAAGCAGAAATTTATGTCCAACATTTCTAGACCACTTATTTATGCTTGCTGTATCTCAATAGGATGCCTATTACTTTTTTTTTTTTTTTTTTTTTGGAATGCCTATTACTTTTGTAGTGCCAATGTTAACAAAATACAAAAATTTCCCCATGGGCAGTATCATTTTCCTTTTATCTCATCATCTGTTTTGTTCGATAGCAATCCCAAGTCTTCATGCATCAAGCCAAATTCTGGATTCTCACTTTCACTATAGAAAAAGTTCAAACAGAGAGATGTTCCAGCTTTTGTGCCAAACACAATATCCTTGAGGATATTGCGTCTGCAAATGAGTTTCTGCTTTTACGAAAAAAGCAACACAGACTAGTTAAGGTTCTACTTTTAACAGTTCAAGGTGCACCATTCAATAGAAACCATTACTTAATGGGGTTTCTCTTGCCCGTGACCTAAATCAGTTTTAAAAATAAACGTTATGCATTCCATACTCCATCCTAAAGTACTGTAAAGTTACTTGTGTAAATTTTGGTTTAGAAGATCTGATACTAGAATATCAACTTGCATATACCTTGATTGCCACTGTCCTGGGACAACTTGCTGATGAGAGCAGATTTCCCGCTGCCGGTGGGACCATAAAGAAGAACGGGCCACCTTTGACTCACAGCTAAGAGCATCATCTCATAACTTTTCTTCACAGCTGATGTCAAGACAAATGGATTTGCACCTGATATATCATTGGGCAGAGGATTTGCACCTGATCTCTCATTCCTAAGCATACAAATAAAATTTATGCAACATGAGAAACCAAAGACCAAAGAACAGTTGTGAATGAATGTGCGTGTGAGGGAGAGAGAGAGACATAGCAGAGTTCTTAGTGGATAATATTTCATGTTCTAGCAAAAGAGAACAACCATGTAGCTCACCTTTGTCGCTTAATTTGTGGCTCAATTCCGTAACACTGTGATGAAGGAATAGGCATTGTATTAAGGCTACTAGGCTGCAAACAGCTTCTCTGACGGTAATCAATGCTCTCATTCTGTGACTCCGATTCCTCTCCATTGAATAAATCAACATACAAGCCCGCATCCTCCAACGATACATCCCGACAAAACTCTTTCCACCTAGAATAATGAAATAAAGATAAATATTGGCATAACAACCACAGATAATTAAGTTTTTCCATCTTGCGGGGTGGGGGTTGGGGGTGGTTGAACTTCAAACTTCATCCAACATCGTGAAGAAATGGCAGTAGATAACAACTATTAAAATAGCAGTCCCTATTTCTTTCTTGTTTCTCGGATTTGGAAATTGATGGTCCCTCCTAAAGGCGTCTAGGTTTGACTGGTGGATATTAGGTTAGTCAACACATGCGGTCTTGTGCAAAGGAGGACTTTTGTGTCTCTTTTACTTCATTGATGGAGAGAAAAATGGAAATTATGCATTCCTCCATTGTCCTTATTGGAAGTTGATTAGGGAGACTTCGCTGCATTATTCCAGAAAGGTGCTATGAGCTTTTGGGCACATGTTTCCAGCTTTAGGAACGAAAGCTAAAGTCTAATGGAGCTGTTTATTGGAGCAATTTTTGATGGAGCAGAGCAAACAAATTTTGAGGTTTATGAGGGGGTGGCAATAAAACTGATTGGGGATCAAGTGATGCTCGGGCTTTTTACGCACTATTTTATCGTTCTATTACAATCAACCTGTTAATGGTTGTGAAGTAAGGCTAGCTTCTGGAGTGTTCTAATTGCTAGTCTTTTGTGTTTTTTCTCAGCTCTAGGCTGTGGAGTCCTCATTCACTCCTTTGTATCGCTCTCTACATTTAACTATTTCAGAGTGAACAAAAACCAACCTCAATAAACATGAAAATGCATCCTCATCTCCAATACCCAAATTCGAAATTGCTTTATCGCTGAGCTTAAGAATAAGCGACACTATCTGCAGTCCACACCATCTTATGTCTGTGATAACCTCCACAATATCTGGAGTACTGCAGCGCAGATCAAGATTTGCATAATGGCTAACAAGTTCCAAGAAACAGGCCAAGTCCCAAACTTCAGAAAATTTATTATATTCCGTTAAAAGGAGGCGGTAAGAAATCCGTACTGCATACAATACACCAGTTCCAACCTACAAAAATAAGAAGTGAAATAAGATAAATTGATAAATGTGGACCAATCAGCTGACAAATGCCAAAGGTCACCAAAATGTAACTATGTTTTGTTTCCACTTCTCCCCACTCACTGAAGAGCTATCTTTTTTTTGTTTTCATGAGGTGAAGTTCAAAAACAGAACACTCTCCAAGTATGCAAAGAAAATTCTACATTACTGCAAGGCGCTAGAAGCTAAGGCACATATAATTTATTCATTTCAGAAAAGGCATGTTCAAGTATATTTTGAACATCTATGACGAAAATGTAGTTGAGGTTTTGATATACATTTTGGAGCATTTTGATGGGAATCTTTTTCGACCATTTTTTCACCACAAAAACATTCCATCAGGTTTGAACCATTATTATGTATTTCCAGTCTTCGTTTTTACAACAATTGAGAAAAAGTTTCTGCAATATTCTGCTACCATATAAGATCAAACTAATTCTAAAAACACAAGAAAAGCATATGAAATAAGACAAAAGTGGAAGCAGCATCAAAAAGATTATGTAGTGATATCATTTGGGGCAAATATATCAACGATGATTATTTGGAAGAGGGAATGGCATACACAACAAGTTTAGCCAATATATACTGTTGAACCTATAAGTGAAAATGTATATCTAGTGCGTCAATGTAAAAGTGCTGCCTAATCATCCAATCTCCATATTATTGAAAAATAAAACAGCAAGTACAAAAATGAGTAATAACCCCAGTAGAGACTGGCACAATTTGTACGAAATTACAGACAATAAAAAAGCTGAACCAAAATATATGCAATTGGAAATTAGAAGGAAAAAAAATAACAATAAATAGATCAACTCTTTCTTAAATTTATTTATTGGTCTCAGAAGGCAGCAAGGAAGACATAGATTTCCATATTTACAGAAACACTTGCTAGAAAATTTTACATACCTCAAAAGAGAGATCAGAAGTTTTTGGCCTCTTCAAAATGCGCTCAAATGGAGGTGGAGCAAATTTGAAATAACTTTCTACAGACCTGCAAAAATGGGAAAAGAGTAGACGGAATACATGATACAACTTCTACAGTTAAACTTCCAACATCAACCTGATAGCACATGTAAACATTTTCCAAATACCGAGAGAAAGTTGCATCTACGTACAACAATAGTTTAAAGAAAATGCTCAAGAATTAGTTTCTAAAGCAATATTCCTTTATTTCAAAAAAAACAAATGAAGCAAGGTAATGACAAAATGAGTTGACACAAGATAAATAATAAACTAAAAAGTTTCACAAATCAATGATTTATGCTTTTGGTCATAAAGATTACTGAGATTTTAACTTATTTTTTCTTGTTACGCTGAAGGAGTGATATCCTTGTGGATTACAAGTCAAGTTCCTTATATGATTACTAGCATTAGCAATTTAGCATCAGCTTAGACAGCTGAGGGAGAAAATAATCATAGAGGAGAGCACAAAATCCATCCCTTATCCACTAGCCTTTCGAGGGATTGCAGGGGGAAAGTAGTTGCTCCTGCAAAATTACACCATTTTTGCATCGGCAACCGTGGTCCACAATCTTAAGAGTCCAAGCACCAATATATTGCCCAACAACCAATAACAAACCATATTTCATCTTTTAAGTTACATTCCAAAGCTGAGATACACACAGATATGAAAGTATTCTATACAACACTTCTCTTTCATCCTAAGCAGTGGCCATGACTACGAAAAGCTACAGAAACAGACTCTGTTCCATAATAGGTAGGTTCTGCCCAAATAATCATTCGGATATTTATAAAGTTTATGCTCCTAAGAAAGCAACTTGCTTCATTCCTCAGATCACTATTCATTTATATTTGATATCTAAGTTAATCTAGTTATGTTTATGTTCCAATAATTTATCACTAAATAATACCTTGGGTAGTATATAAAATTACACACAAACACGCAAACAAGACACATATGCATGCACACAACACATAGATTATACATTATCATTCGGCTTAAACAGATAAACAGATGAACCTACCCCAACAAAAAAGGAGCCAAATCAAGGGCGCAACAGAAGGCCAAACAAGCATGCTCATGAAGATCCAATCCCCTCCCAGCTCTATTGTAGAACTCAATAACACTGTACACTTCACTTAAATCTCTATCTTCCCCAAAACTTCCACCTCTCTTGTCGGTATTAGTCCCCAAATTGGGCACCAGCCGAAGCAACTCCACAGTCTTATCCACAACCTCCTCAGCTATAGGGCGAAAACATCCTATCAGGGGAATAGTGTAACTAGGATTCACAAACACCTCAACTAGCGCTTTCACCACTTCATCTTCAGTAACTTTGTCTCCCTGCATCAAAAGGAACAAAATTCACTCACATCATTCATATTCTAGTCACTTTTTGTTCTTCAATTTCTTCAGCAACCAAACAATTGAGAATGAAATGGTTACCTTTTTCGAGAGCCAATCGAATTTCGGAAACGATCGGAGCTTTGGGCAACGATCGAGTAACCTCTCCAGTGCAGAATCCAGACTGAAACTCCCATCCATGGCGGCTTTGAAAACTCAATTGCAAAAGATGATTAAAACTATACTGGGTATATATATGTTAGTAGATACTATATATATAATCTCAAAACCAAAATCAAACCAAAACAAAATTATATGAATGTAGTTCAGTGAAAATGGAGAAATTTCGTTTCCAAAAACACAAAGCCCGTTTTGTTTTTTTCAAAGTTCAAATGAATTTGACAAAACAGATTTTCCCAAAACTTTTGAAAACGATTTTCAATTGCAGAACTCGTAACCAGAAGACGAAGAGAAATTAGGGTTTTGGCGTAGAGATTTGCTTTTCGTGGACGAAGGGTTTGAGCTAGAAAGCTTGACGTTAGGGTTTATGTGATCCTTGGTTCAGCCTCTGAGGTTTTAGTTTTTTAGGGTTTAGGGTTTAGGGGCAGAGGGGTTTTATAGAAGACAACCGGACACCGCTTAGCCAGGTGACATTCAATTAAATAATACCGGAAAACAAGAAAAAAGGAAAAAACCCCAAAAGAAAATAATAAAAATTGGGTCCAATCTTTTTTTGATGTTTTTTGTTTTTTTTAAGAAAAACGGTGGCTCTAGTTGGATATCTAAATTTAATATTTAGAACTTCATCTTTTTTTAATTGTTAATCTTTGCCTAATCATATACTCTTCTTACCTTTACGACAAATCTCGTCAATTTTTCTTTTTAATTTCACTATATTCTCTCTTCAATCTCTCATGTTTGTTGAAATTTTCAATTAGTTATTATTTCCGATCAAACTCCCTTTTGTGAAGTTCACATAAGCATCTAAAACTGGTTACATTCTGCCATTTTCTGATTAACAGAAGCTTAACTCTCTTAACTTTTTTTTTTTATTAATAGAAAATGAGAAGTTTAGGTACTATGTCCCCTCCAAGGTCTAGTGATATCTCATTCATCAATAATACAAATGGTTAGGGGTGCTTCATCCCCTACCTTTCCCTAAAAAAAAATACCTCTAACTACTTAATACACACTCCTTACTCAATACCAATGATTTAATTTCTTATTGTAATATTTTAATAAATACACAACTCAAAATACCTAAAACCCTTCTCAAAAATCATGAAATATCTTATTATTTGACAATATTAAGGTTACCATTTAATATGATTAGTATATATTAGTATATTGACGTTGTGTAAATGACCAAATTGATTATTTGTTTTAGTTTATTAGGAAATCAATAAAGATGTATTATTGTCAAAGAGATGGCCAGAAATTATAATCGTCAATTTGATTGAAATTAACAAGCTCATGCTCTTTTTACAAGTATGAATCAAATTAATGATTTGATTTTCTAATTCAAGTTTGCTAATATAATGTATCTAGATAATCATATGCTTTGAATTTGTTAAAAATAAAAATAAAAATAAAATTCCTCGAGGGAAACTATTACTCATCCTATTGAATGGAGATGTTGGAATTTAGTAGCTTTCAATATACATGTACAGGGTCATTCAAATAAGCTGCAAATCTCCAATTACATCGCAATCACAGCACCCAACAACAGATTACAACCAAAGACAAATAACTCTATACTCATCCAACACATTCTCACTCTAAAGAGTATACACTAACATGGCAATGGATCTAACGACGAAACATGAATTGGCCAGGTGATCAAGCTAAATTGACCAAAATAGGTCCCAATTAATGACCACGTACAATAGATAACTATTGGGTGGATCATCCCAGGATCTCCAGGAAACGCACGACCTTAAGCCGGCAGGAGACTTGGTTCTATTAACAATGAACCAGCTACCCGAATCCATCCACTCGTTGGAATCCATGACCACAACCTTAACTAACAGTAATGTGGCCTTATTTGAAATCTAAAAACATTTTCAAAAACTAAAAACCACAACCAGAGAAAGACAAAAATATGTGGCGCAGCATACTGATGGCAATAAACTGATACTCGGACAAACAAAGAGTCTCACAATCACAAACCGAACCAATACTAATCAACCACCAATCTGGAACCATACGACTATTCCAATGGTCGACCTAGCCACCACTATGAGTAATAGCCTCCACTTTTCCCATCATCAAAGTCTAGGGATGTTTGCCTTTATGTGACCACGTATGGCCCGACCAACCAGCCGCCGACCACCGTCCTACCTCCATCTGCAGCCACTTCACTAGAAAACTTATTAAAGAGCAACCACAACCCCAGCAGACTCCAAGATCTTTGTTGCCGATTGGAAGCAATCGATCCAAACATAGAAACCCACAATGCCACAACGCCTCCACGGCAGATCGTGCTTATAGACCGTAGTTTCCCCAGATGGATCCACAAACCACCCACCATTGTGCGCCGATCAGTCATGCTTTCCTCTGCTGCAGATTCAAGAAAAGCAAGTATGATTCGATTAAACGACTCCACTATCAACAATCGATATCCACCACCCTTACTACGCCTATGCTAAAGAATATTGCATGTTGAGGACTTTGGACCATCCAACGACGAGGAAACTGTTTTTTCTAGGGTTTTGTCATCGTGTGCTCGAGAGAGGCAAGAGTTTTTTCTTAAAACTAAAGATGTTAACTTCTATTTTTAAAATAAAAATGCAAGTAATCAAGACCCTGCGAACCTCCTCTCCCTTTTATTCATTGATTCTCTATCAAAGACAAAGTTTGGGCTTCGACCAACAAACTAAGTTTATTACCTAGAAATAGATGAAAGTACACAAAAAAAAATAGGCAACTCCCTTACAAAATTCTTCGTAGTTGAATTGATAGAGATAAATAAATAAAAAAATAAAAAACCAACAACAACAACAACATCAAAAAATAGTTGAAGATCGACAAAGATGTAATTGTTCAAGGGTTTTTGATAAAATTAAGAATGTGTATTTAGCTTTTTAAGTATTTAAAAAAGTAAATTTGAGGTTTAATAGGAGAGGTCCAAATATCAAATTTGGAGGTTCAACTAGAACTACCCTGAGGAAAAAAAAAAAAAAAAAAAAAAGGGACAATGATAAAAAAGGTCATTTTAAAGTACTTTATGATAATCCAGACACCACAAATGTCCTCCTGATAATTAAGGTCAGCTATTAACAACCTACCACTAGAGTTAAACTTAATTACAAAAACTGCCACCGCTGGCTCTCTCTCCCTCCCTTCCGTTAATATGTTATCCGTTCAAATTCAACTCTTTACCAAAATCTCTCTCTCTCTCTCCACAAACCCTTACCATCCCAACCTCCTTGACCGCGACTCCTTGAGACCTTCCTCGACTTCTCCGACTCGCCGCCCTTCACCATCGATATCTCCTTCGAGTGGATCCTCGACTCCCGTGACTCCGACACCGATCAGATCAAGCTCATTGATCGCGCCCTGCAGTTGAGATCGATGCTCCTCGAGGCCGGTAAGAGCTCGGCGAGACGACGAGCCTCCAATCACAACTCCATCTCCTGGGCTCTCCCTCTCGACCTCACCATCAAGGTAAGCCCAGGTTTTATTGTTGAAGTAAAATTTGAACTGTAATTGTTGCCGGAAACTGGTTTGATCGTGTTTGTTTTTAGGCATTCCGATTCTTTCGTTTCGAAGCTGCACTTAGTGGTGGAGAATCATGGTTTAGGAACAATATATGTATTACTTGATGCTGGTTGAGAGAGGACAGATCATATTACCTTGCGAAAGGTGTCCTGAAGGTACGTTGTTATTGTTTCATTCTTAAGTATCCTTTTATTGTTTGGCCCTTTTTTGTGTGATTCTCTTTGGTGATGTTCTCTATATTAGCTTAGAGGAGCTGACCTCAATACTCTTATTTTTAAATTTGGCTGGTTTAAATTTTCAATTTTGTTTAATTTTTTAATTTTTTGGAATTCTCACAGGAAACTCAGCGTCTCCTCAGTGAACCTGGTTAGTGCTTCATTCTTAGTCACCGGTTTTTTTTGGAGCTGGAATGTTGAATTGAGCTGTTGATTAGTTTGATTTGGGGTTTTGTTTGTTTTGTTAAAGCGATTCACGTAAAAGTGTGAGCTTGATATTGTTTGGTTGGGTTTTTGTTTTGATGTAATGTAAAGAATTGAGCTTTTGGTTTTTGGTTTTATGGGGATTTGTGGGTTTGCTAGATTTTGTTTTACTGTGTTGTGATTTTACAGCTCCGGGAATTAGTGCTTCGCCATCGGAAGACAATATGCGGTATTTCAATGTGATGATCTTTGGCCCGACTCAATCTCCGTATGAAGGTATAAATTACTGAACTTCATTCCTTTGTGGAAATGTTATGCCTTACAAGGAGATTTTGGGGTTTATTTTATCCGATGTTCATATTGTGATTAGTAGGGTATTAGTTCTGTTCATGAATTTGGAAGATTGAGCTCTAGTTTTGGTGTAAAAGCTTGATGGTAACTCTGATCCGGGAATCCTTTTCATATTCATTTATTCTGTAAGTGCATGTATTTTCTTACATGTACTGGAATGATGATATATGATGCTGGAAATCGATGATCTGCATTATTGGGTGCTTGCATTGTCAAATTTTTTCACCCATAGTTTTTCTAACCATGCATGTGTTGGGACTCGCATCATATGTGCATTCTTTAGATTGGTGATTTGGGATTGTAAATCAAAGTCAAACAACAGACATTAGTGTCTGGAGCTGTTCATGGAACTTTGCCTTGGATGGCACCTGAGCTTTTAATGGGAAAAGTCATATGGTGACAGAGAAGGTAATACTGATGCCACCTTTATACATATGTTGAAGTTTCGGGCTCTTATGATTATTGACTCTTCAAATTGGTGACTAGCTTCCGAGTTGTCATGTGTTGTTATTTTGATATTGTAGATTGATGTTTACTCGTTTAGGATTGTTATATGGGAACTGCTTACTGGCGATGAACCTATACAGATATGCATTGTGCTTCTATAATTGGTAAGGACCAATGTTTTGGAGGCTTATGATCTATTTGTGTATTGTGAATGATTCCTTCCATTTTACATTTGGTAGGTTCACTTATATAGGTTACTGTTATCATTTTTTTAATATGTGCACACCAATCTTAGAGAAGCTTCACCTTATGTGCATATACAAATTTGATTTAAATTTCATTTCTTGCTTGGAATTGTCGTCACTATCGTCTACTTCATATTTGTGTGTGTCAAATTATCTTTATGAAGTGTCAAATATGTGGTTCTTACCGGCAATGCTTCAGGATACCCAATAGGAGCTATGATGACACGACATCAAGGTGAGTTTAGCTATTTACTGATTTTACTCTACGGAACTTAATTATATCAATGTTTTGTCTTTAGTAGTGTTGAACTGACTTTGGCTTCCTTTACAGGTTTTTCTTATTTTGGTTGGGGACTATGGTACTCTGATATCGAAGCCCAGCTTTCCTTTTGAAGACGTGTATATAATAAATTAATCGTGAGTACCATGGTGAAAGCTATGTCATGAGATATAGCTTTGTGCTTCCAAATTAGACTACTGCACCAATTTTTGTTATTTTTCATTTTCAGCATATGCTTCTTTATGTCAGATGTTACATTCAGGGACATCATTTTATATGTCCAGCTTATGCTTTTGTTCAATATAAAAAGTGATTGATTATCTGTAAGAACATCTTCATCATTTTATATTGGCTATGTAGAGCACGGTAGCCTAATAAACCTCATACTTGACCTGGTGTTATTGTTTAGATCATATATGACATTAGGATTTGCTTCAGCTATCACATTGTCTCTGCAAATAGGGACAGACGTTGTCTTATTGAATGAGCATATGATGTTTCATAATCTAGTCAAGTCACTGATCATGTCGCCGTTAATCCCTGGTCAAGTCACTGGCCAAGTTATGTCACTGGCTATGTCATAGTCATGAACATGTCACTGGCAATCCCTGGCCAAGTCACTGACCATGTTACTGGCCAAGTTGCATGTCACTTATTATGTCGCTGTAGTGATATGGCCAAGTCACTAACCATATCACTACAAATACCTGACAAAGTCACTGTTAACCTCCAACAAAGTCACTAATCATGTCGCTGTTAATTCCTGGCCAAGTTATCGACTACGTCACTGGCTATGGCATTATTTAATTTACTGTTAGCCTCAAATCACCGACAAAGTCACTGACCATGTCACTAGCCAAGTTGCATGTCACTTTCCATGTTATTGTTATACACGTCACTGACCATGTCACTTACAATGTATGTAACTGATCATGTAACTGAACATGTAACTGATCATGTCACTTACAATATATGTAACTGACCATGTAACTGATCATGTCACTGACATGGCCTGTGACAACCTCACTGGCCAGGTCGCTAGACAAGTCATTGGCCAGAGAAGTCACTGAAAAAGGCCAACTCCTTGGGAACGTGTGTTAACCTCATGTCACAGATTATGTAACTGATCATGTAACTGACCATGTAATTGATCATGTCACTGACATTGTCATTGACATGGCCTGTGACTTTACTGGGCCAACTCCTTGGCAACGTGTGTTAACCTCATGTCACAGATTATATAACTGATCATGTAAATGACCATGTCACAAATTATATAACTGATCATGTAAATGACCATGTCACTTACAATGTATGTAACTGATCATGTAACTTACAATGTATGTAACTGACCATGTAACTGACATTTTGAATCATGGATACTAAATGCATCCATTGCTGTAATCTCAAGTCACTGACTATGTTACTGACCATGTCACAATCATGATCATGTAAATGTCAAAGCCACTGACCAAGTCACTGTAACCTCAGGTCACTGACTATGTTACTGGCCATGTCACAATCATGATCATGTAACTGTCAAAGTCACTGACCAAGTAACTGTCAATGACATGTGACTCATCAAGTCACTTTCAATCACCACTTATCAAGTCACTGATCGGGTCACATTACATGTCAGCTAAAACAAACTTGTATGATGACATGAATAAAAAACATAGATTAACTGTGAACATATAGGAGTGTTATGAGTCTTGACTCTTAAAAATAGCAGAGCTACATCTATTATTGAATAAAGGAAATACAACAAGAGGCTGACTGCAAATGATATAAATATTGCACATATGCAGCTAGGTTGAGTAAACATCTTTTCATTGGCCAAATACAATGGAAGTAAGTGTTGAGTGAGCCTAGATGTCACCAAGTCTGAAGAAAACCATTCGGGTACAACTATCACACAAGGAGACCGTGGAATCATGATCAACAAGAAACTTCACAGTTTGATTGGCCAGAGCCTTTGGAGTACTCTTCTTCTGCTACCAATGAGTTACTCTCAAAAGTTGAATTTTTAAAGGTCTGATGCATCAGGTGGCTCAGAGAATTTGAATTGTCTCCGTGGAAGGAAGTAGTCATCATGAAGGGTTTTAATCCACTGTAGCCCTTCATTTCTTCACCAATCACAGAGTTGACAATGATAGGGACAATCGGAGATGACACTGAATCGATTCTCTGCTTCTTAGGCTTGTGTTCCTGCTGGTGACCTGGTAGAGAACTTCCCACCATAACCTGATTTATCAGAAAAACAGAATATTAGATTATATGATAAAGATCAGTAAAATTAACATTAATGTGTCGAACTAATCAAAAATATTAGATTGATTTTATAGTGGTCAGAAATGCGCTTTCGTAGTTGATAGTAAAACAAAAGATAAACTCGACCATAATAACTCTATTAACACACTATTTTGGCCTCACTCCTCTTCTTTAGAGAAGAATCAACACAATGAATTAGTGATTTTCTAGCAATAACAGAATATCAATAAGCAACTCCTATATCCCAATGATAAAAGAACTCAGAATTCATTTAGTTACAACTGTTTTAATCACCATTGTGTCAAACTAGTGGTAGGTACTAACATTTTACCAAAAGATTTCATCATTACTTAGTCATTCAGCAGTAAATATGCTAAGATAATAAAAGTAGAATACTTTTATGAGTTCATCATACCCACTCTGGCTTCCATGACCTCCATTTGGGTTAAGAGTTAAGACGGAGTACCCCACATGGTAAGTTCAGGTCATCAGGGAACTACAAACAAGGACAAATAAACACAAGAGATATGCGCTCAAGTAACGAAACATCAAAATGGAAGAAGAGAAAAGAGTACTGCCTCTGGAATAACTTCACGAAATTACGAGAGTACTCTGTAGTACAGAGAAAAAACTTTGTGCTTACTTTTAAGATCAAGACGGCAGCAAAACATCAATACTCAATCTTTCTCCACGCTACCATTCCAGAGCAATTTTTATCTAAGAGATCAAGAATTATCAAATTCTTTAGTCACTTCTCCAAAGTTTTATTAAAGCAGCAAAAGTAGCAAACAAACCTGGCATTCCACTCTGCAGTCATTGCTCCCCTAGCCCTCTATACAGTGATCTAGATGATGAGAACAAAGCAATAGCAACAAAATCAGCTAAAGTGGCACTTTTGAGAAATGAACAAATTGATGGCAAAACCAGAACCCTAAGAATTTAGTGGCAGTAGTAACCACCATGATTCTTGAACCCAGTGTGTTGGATCATGTATGCGTACTACCTTACTGCTTCCATGAATTTAGTACACACAAGACTAAGCTTGAACATACATAACATTACAACAATCTTTTTCACATTAACAGATGTAACTATTTTTCCATTTATCATATAATGCCGCTCTTCATATTCTGGCCTTTGGAACCTAGGAGTAACTAACTGCTCACTCTACTAGGAACATCAGTTTGAGGCAAACTTAAAACTTTTTAGGAACCAAACTTAAACTTTTCAATGGGTATCTAAAAGAAGCTTGACTTTAGATAATACAAAAAGAATCACCAAAAGAACAAAAAAAAAAAACACAGACATGAGGGAACTCAAAAGATGAAGTCTTACAGCATCCTTAAATGCAATAAAAGCATCCTTTGGAGAGTATGCATACGTCGTTCCACTATCCAAGACAATTCCATGCTTTTCATCAAACACCTTTGGGTAAAACTTCAAAGCCTTTCCAGCCACATGTATCTCCATCAATTCAATATTGTAATATGGACTGTTGTGTCACACCCCAAACCCGAGACCAATATTATACTGAAATATGGTACCCGAATTCGTGATGTGGGTTATTACAAATAAAACTTCCTCAATGGATAAATTAAAGTAAAAGAATTTGCAAATAAGTCTGAATAATACTTTTATTAGAAATTGAAATTATTATTTTTACAATACTAAAGCTGAACAAAATATATTACATTATTTCTTTTGAGAAAGCGGTAGAAAATAAAACATTCATTTATTTAGAGAATCGCCCCATTTTCCCCAAGCGTCTAATCGCTACCTGAAAACAAGAAGGTGTAGCATCATGAGCAACACAAGCCCAGTAAGTACACAACATACATTCTTATATTAATGTGTCTTATAGGAAATCAAAGTGAATAACCAAGTAAAAATGTACCGGGAACCATTTATATGTTCATACGAATTCTTAAATATGTATATGTATACGCACAATACACACACACATATATACAAATATATTCATCCGTGTGAATGGTTTATAATAAATCATATAGTCACATCTCCTTATTGAACCAACAATATATTGCAGCATTAATATGTGAAATAACCTCAAAGAAATGCATGCTCAATTCTCTTTTTCACTTATCATCGTAACATATTAATAATATATCACAGACAGATATTTGATCGAAATAATATAAGTACACTTCTCTTCTTAGTGAATTTTCGGATTAACTGGTAATAAATCATAAATACAAGTGCTAGGGTCCAACGTACTATACCCAAAGCACGAGTAAGCCAGGTTGACTGGTAACAAATCATAAATCCACGTGCTAGGGTCCATAATACCAAAGCACGGGTAAGCCGCAGCATACAGAGGACAAATCCAAAGTATGTATACTCAAGGAGAACACCTCTTTCCTAAGAGTATAATAGTGCACTATCTGTAGGGACTAGGGCCCAGGCTAACTCCTCATAACACCAAAACACATTTACCAGTAATTCACTTAAGTACGGGGTAATACTAATCACTCGGCTTCACAATTGTACTTTTCAAACATAATCAAATCCTCAAAATACAATCTTTATGAATTATAGATCGTAATATATATGTATATGTACACCCACATAAAGAGACATATACTTAGGAATAATCTCATATGAAAACATATGTAACATAATTGTATAACACAATTAAGTAAATTCACTAGCAAACAACATAATTACAAATAAGCTTATACATAATTGAAATCAAGTAAAATATGTAATAATAAAGCACAAGCATTAAATGAATAACTATACACAATTTAAGAAAATTATATTATAGTTAGTATTTCAGTTCTTATGTCCAAATCCATTGAAGTTCATCAACCGTGTTCATGTTTCTCCGATTAGAGTCATCAAACTTCAAGATGTGTTATATTGTCCATCACAAGTCCGAATTAGTCAAATGAGTACACCATTTCAAAGGGTTTTTCACAAGGAATTCAATGGAATAAGTCATGTAGTCCAGATCAGAGGGATATAGTCCAGAAATGGTGAAGAACCATAACAGTGCAGAAACCGATATTTTTGATACTGACCTTTGGTGTTTAAGTCTTTACGTTCCTTGTATTTTACCATTAATTCTCAAACTCTCCAGATCACAAGTAGAGGTCCTAAGCTTCAAATTGATATAAAGTTTGTAGAAAATGATTAAGGAATGAGGGAGATATGAATTTTTGAAGTTGTAGTGGCTGTATGAGATTTCCAGCGAGTTTAAAAGTTGAAAACTTTGATTAGCCATAACTTCTTCATTTCTTAACCTTTTTTAGTGATTCAAAAGCCTAAACTGAAGAACTTTTGATGAGGAATTTAATACTGTAAATAGTTTTAACAAAACAGACTTTGTTATATACGAAAATACAGGTTTGCAGCAAAGCAGATCCTTTTCCATTTTATCACATTGATTATGTAGTTTGATAAATCTTAAAGACAAAAGAATATAGAAATGTATTCATGTATTCATGTACTTACTTAAGGAACTCAGAAGGTCTTGTGATCAAACTTTGGACTTCTTTCACAAAAGGTTCACAAAAGGAAACTTCTTAAGGGAAATAGGATGAAGGATTTGTGTGAGGAACTTTTAGTTGGGTTTTCTCTTCAACTAAGGGAGTTTTTTGATCAAATTTTGCATTTGATCTTCAAGTTGAGTATGATCAGATCATAATGATATATATAGGCTAGAATTAAGCACTAAGATAAGTGAGTGACTAATATTGTAATGCAAGTGGCTAATCCACTAGTTAGGTTAAATGATTAAAAGGAAGAGTAAAATTAAAAGAGTAGTAAAAGAAAGAAAACATAAAGCAGCTTTGCCAATTATATATATATATATATATACATGCACACATCCATAAATATATAGATACACATTTACCTAATTGATAAGTAAAGAACTTTAGTGCTTTGTTACACCACATAACAAAAACATCATCACTCTCATTTCAACATATCGAGAAAAAAAGTGAAACTTCTTGAAACCTAGGGTTTTGCCGCCCGGGTTCTAGGGTTTCTGCATAGCCGTTTACGGCCCGGAGGAAGAAGACAACTCGTCTTCTTTGGTGAAAGATGAATATCTTGGTCTGGAATTGCCAAGGAATCGTGAATCGGAAGACCCGGCATGCGCTCAAACTTCTTACCCAGAAGCACCAGCCTCGTCTTGTCTTCCTGAGTGAAACTCATTGCACCAAGCCGCAGCATCAATCTCTTCCCCAGGCGGTGGGGCTGCCAAACATAATCCATTTCGATAGAGTGGATCGTGCTGGAGGGCTTGCCCTCCTTTATGATGATTCGATCACGGTAACTGTACGAGACGTAAACTTTTTCTTCATTGATGTGGATGTGAAAGGGCCTGATGACATCCAATGGCGGTTCACTGGTTTTTATGGGCACCCGGAGACAGGGCAGCGACATCTCTCATGGGATCTGCTCCGTTCCCTCGCGCGCCGATCGACAGACAAATGGATCGTAGCCGGGGATTTTAATGAGATATTGGAACTGAGTGAGAAATCTGGAGGAAGGCTCCGAAGTCAGCAACAGATGAACGCATTTCGCCAAGCTTTGCTGGACTGCAATCTTGTAGACCTGGGGGCAGCTGGCGGACCCTTCACATGGAGTGATGCCCACACAAAGGAGAGGTTAGATAGGGTTGTTGGTTCCTCAACGTGGCAAGGGGCTTTCGGCTTTTCCAGGGTAGTTCACTTGCCCCCTAGCAGATCTGACCACGTTCCTATGCTTCTGGAAGTCCGAACGGAACAGATTGTGCATCATAGAGGCAGGAGGCGGTTTCGATTCGAAGAAATGTGGTGTTCCCATGAATCTTTTACCCAGGTTGTGGAGGAGGCCTGGACGGTACCCCAGAATGGGAGCCCGATAGTGCAAGTGTGTCGAAAAATAAAGGATACGGGAAAGACGTTGTTGGATTGGGACAGAACAACTTTCAAAAGTAGGAGGGAAGAGTTGGATTCGGTCCGATGCCGATTGGATTTGCTGCTGCAGAAGCCTTTTGACTCGGGTGACCAAGCTGAAAAGCTCCAGTTATCTCGGCGATTGAGTGAGTTGATGTCCATTGATGAAACTTATTGGCGTCAACGATCACGTGCAATTTGGCTTAAAGATGGAGATAGGAACTCTAAATTTTTCCACCAAAGAGCCTCGAATCGTAAGCAGAAGAATAAGATTAAAGGTTTGTTTGATGATAATGGGGTATGGCAGACTTCCTCTAATGACATTGAAGACGTGGTTATGAAATACTTCCAGCAGGTTTATGCTAGTCAGGCACCAGATGTTAGAGCTCAAGAAGTGGTGTTGCAGACAATTGGTTCAAGAGTTACTGTCGAAATGAACGAGTCGTTATTGGCTCCTTATAGTATGGAGGAGGTTCGAAATGCCCTCTTCCAAATGCATCCCTCCAAAGCACCTGGACCGGATGGCATGTCTCCCTTCTTTTTCCAGAAGTACTGGGATCTTGTGGGGTCAGAGGTTAGTAGAGCAGTGATTTCTTTGTTGACAACTAAGGATATGCCTTCGGATTTGAACTTTACTCATGTGGTTTTGATTCCGAAGGTGAAAGAAGTACAGCATATGTCACAACTACGACCTATTTCTTTATGCAATGTCCTTTACAAAATAGCTTCAAAGGTGTTGGCTAATAGATTGAAAGTGCTATTACCGGCCATTATCTCCCCACAGCAGAGTGCGTTTGTCCCAGATAGGTTAATCTCTGACAATACTTTAGTGGCCACTGAACTTGCTCATTATATGAATAAGTTGCGAAGAGGCCAGGAAGGATTTTTGGCTCTCAAATTGGATATTACTAAAGCCTACGACCGTTTGGAGTGGGATTTCCTCAGGAAAATAATGCTCAAAATGGGATTTGCGGTTCAATGGGTGGATTTGATCATGTTCTGCCTCTCCACAGTCCGGTATTCTTTCCTCATTAATGGGATTCCAAGCGGGTTTGTTACTCCTCATCGAGGATTGAGGCAAGGTGATCCCATCTCTCCTTATTTATTTCTATTATGTGCTGAAGGATTGTCAACCCTTATTTCTCACTCTGTGGCTAATGGTCAGTGGCAAGGGTTGCGGGTTTGTGATGGGGCCCCTGTTATTAGTCATTTGCTTTTTGCAGATGATAGTATGTTGTACTCTAATGCTTCTTCTCAGGATTGCCTTTTGATTCGGAATATATTAAATGTCTATGAGAGAGCTTCGGGGCAAAAGATTAACTTGCAAAAGAGTAGTGTGGTATTTAGTGGGAGTGTGCCTTCCATTCTACAGCGCTCATTGGCTGACATTCTAGACGTTCAGGTAGTGGACAAGCATGAGAAGTATCTTGGCATTCCTACTCTGGTAGGTAGATCGAAAGCTGACACTTTTGCTTATATCAAAGATAATTTGTCAAAGAAGCTTACAGGTTGGCGTACCAAATTATTAAGTGCAGCTGGTAAGGAGATCCTGATAAAAGTCATAGCACAGGCAATGCCCCTGTACACTATGAATTGCTACCTTCTACCGCAGAATTTGATCCATGAACTCCACCAACTTTGTGCCCAATTTTGGTGGGGGAGTACAGAAGATAAAAAAGCTATGCATTGGAGAGCTTGGGATGAGTTATGTAAACCTAAAGTGATGGGTGGAATGGGATTTCGTCATCTGTTTGCTTTTAATCTGGCTATGTTAGCTAAACAAGGATGGCGTCTAATTCAAGATCCTGGGTCTTTGGTTGGTAAGCTGTTGAAGGCAATCTATTTTCCCCATTGTACTTTTTGGGATGCGGAGGTTGGTTCAGCTCCATCCTATGCTTGGCGGAGCATTCTGAATGGTAGAGATATTCTGCAGGCCGGTATTCGGCGTCATATTGGGGATGGTAAGTCCACCAACGTGTGGACTGATCCTTGGTTGATAGGGGAGGATTTGACTTCTTTCTATACTCCTCGAGTTAATATGGTTTCAGATCTTATTTTATCTCCAGGTGTTTGGAACCAGGCTTTACTACAGGAGCTCTTCCCTTTACATATTACACAAAAGATCTTGGCGCTACCGCTTAGTAATCGTATGCATGCTGATCGGTGGATTTGGTCTGGTGATAAGAAGGGAGGCTTCACCGTCAAATCCGCCTACCATATAGCACGGGATAGAGTTTTGGGTGAGAATTCTAGCATGCCTAACCCTAGTGCCGAGCTTTGGAACAGGATTTGGCAAGCCCCGGTCCCGGGGAAGGTTAAAATTTGTGTATGGAAGGCGGCGTCCAATATTCTTCCATCTCGGAGTCGGCTAAGTGAAAGGGGTATAGACATTGATACCCAATGCCCATTCTGTGACGAAGAAATTGAGTCCCCTCTACATGCATTAAGAGATTGCTCTCATGCAAAATCCTTTCTTCAATTGGCAAATATTCCCACTGTTCCCTCTTCTGCAAGCGTGATAGAGTGGTTAGTAGCTTCTTATTCTCAGTCCCCTACTACCTTTGCTACCTTGTTGATGGTGATTTGGGCAACTTGGCGTAATCGAAACGCGAAAGTGTGGGGAGATGAAGCTAAGTTAGCTTCGGAAGTTGTGCCACTTACTCTAGGATGGTGGGAGGAATTTAAGGTTGCTCATTCATCTTCTCGCCTAGCATCTCCAATACAGAATGTTAGATGGAAGAAGCCTCCTATAGGGATGATCAAACTAAATGTGGATGCGGCTTTTAGCACTGCGGATGGGAGTGTAGGTGTTGGGGGTGTGTTTCGAGACTTTGAGGGCTCTTGTTTGGGAGGTTTTCGCCACACACTTCCTGCAGCTTCTTCCGCTCGGCATGCGGAACTGGTAGCGCTGCTGGTGGGTGTCCAGCTAGCTATCTCTCATCAATTTGTCCCTCTGATAGTGGAGACTGATTGTCAAGACTTGGTACAAGCTGTGGTGCATGCCTCCTTTGATCATTCGGAGCTGGGCTACCTATTAGGTGACCTTCGAGAGGTCTTGCAGCTAGCATCCTTTGCGCAAGTTCATCATGTGCGCCGAGCAGCAAACATAGTGGCTCATACTTTAGCACAAGATGCTAGACATGGGCAGTTTTTTATGCAGTTCTTTACTGTACCTCCTCCAAATGTGGTGGAGCTTATATCCATTGATTGTAATGACTTGTAAGTCAATGAAATCTATTTCATTTCCCTCAAAAAAAAACTTTAGTGCTTTGTTAAGGTAAAAAGAAAATATCAATAATTAGTACTAAAATGACATGCATCATAAAAATAATATGGATGAGAGTCTTGAGCTTAATAACAAAGTAAGACATTTCGAATATAACTAATAATATAGTACTCTATAGTTGACACTAATTTTCGGGTTATTACATGTTGCCCCAAAAATAAAGTGTATATGTGAGATGAAGAAAACACATTACTCAATAAAACAAACTAAATTAAAGGCATTATGAAAGTATGTACCTGCAAAAAGGATCCAAATGGGCAAGCACCATATCCCGGGGGGATTTAATCCCACCTAGAACCATAACGCCCCCACCTACACCCATTCCTCCATAACACATAAAAATGAATCACTGATAACACCTTTAGCAACAAGCTGGTCCATGACGTAAATGAATCACTGATAACTGATTACTATCCCTTAGAGCAAAAATATGCACATTGAACTTTTGCAATAGCAACAAAGGAACGTGAGAACTTCTGATTCATGGCTAGACACGTCCTACATTGAAGAAAACTAATATTTTGGTACGACTTGATGGCTTCAGTTGATTGGGCTCATACTTTGCCTTAAACACTATTATTCCCATCAAGATCAAACCAAGTTTACATACATTGTATTGTAATAAGTACTCTAAATGCTTGAAAGAAATTGGCCAAGAAAACAAGAATAGAGCACCGGGTGTGTTTTTAGTGGAGTTATAACTTTAACCTTACAATCTGAATATCAGACAAGTTCAGCAAAAGCAGCAATCAAACAATTTCTCCTGTCATCCAATGGAACATGAGTTGCCGCACATAAAAGATTATGAAGCACAACTATCCAAACTATTTAGATTGTTCTAATTCAACAAATGAATTTCGTAACAGCATGCCACAGGAATCATTTCAACAAGCACAAAGGAAAAACAACAGAACTTCAGTTCTCGAATAACCTTGCACAATTAATGACTCTCACAGCTAATTACCAAAGAATCAAATCAAACAAGTCCAATTTCATTCAATCCATGAAAAACTAATAACTACACAAAAATTACAGCTTTGAAAAACAAGTTCAATAATTCCCTAGACCATTTGATGCAGAAAAATAACAGCAGAAGTACATAAACATAATTTTTCCGGCTCTAAACAAAAGAAATGAAGGAAACACAGCTAAACTAGTGAATCTGATTTCGAATTCTTTTGGTTCCTACCTTCTTGTCAAAAGCTTCATACTTAATTTTAATTAAGCACATTAATCGCTAAGCTCTTATTAAATGACCCTCAACCATCGTAATAATCACAAAAGTAACTAAGTTATTGACTAATTCAAGCATGGAAATGAAGCCGAACCTGATGGTTATCGCATGCTTCACAGTCAGAACAAGGCACATAAGTGACTAGTACTTCCCGTATCCACAATCAGAGCGAACATCTGAGGCAGTGTTCCAATCCACAACCGCGTCGTGTAGTACCTGATTCCAATTCCAAGTTCCAAAACCTTCAGTTCACTACAACTACAAATACCAAAGCTGAAGAAAAAAAAAAGCTAGGGAGAATTGAGAAGAGAATCAAACCCGTTGGTAAGGAGATCATGTAGAGCCTCGTGCGCGTTTGGCTCCGATCTCTGGAGACGTCGACCATTGAAGGCTCGCCGGATTGCTGGCACTGCTTCAAGAACTCATCCACTGATCCCAACGATGCATCGTTCTTCGCCATTGACACTCTCGAGGTCTATAAGTGGACGACGCTCTCGGGAACGACCGCTCCATTTTCAACATTTTCCAAGCTCGAAATTGATTTCAAATCCAAATCACGTCCTGCTCCAGATGCGAAGCGACGGTAGAGAAACAGAGCTCCGGCTTCTTCAACTCGACTTCTTCTCCTCCACGCCCTTGGCTTTCTACAGCACGGCCTCTTCATCGCTGTCCTCATCGTACTGATCGTTGGACAGGAGCTTGGGTAGAGAGAGAGAAAAAGAGAGAGGATTTGAGCTTCAAAGTTATAAACGTATATTAGGCTTTTAAGGGCAAAATCGGAATCAGAAACATTAAAAACTGACCTTTTTTAACATCACTTCATTATTTATAAGGATTAAATTAATATTACTAACAATTCATTATGGATCTTTTTATCATGTGGGAAACTTAGTGATCTTTTTATCATTTCACTCTCTAAAGTGACCTTTTCCATCATTTGCCTAAAAAAAAAAGACATAATTCACATTTTTTTTTTCTTTATAAGCAAAGCTACAAGCAACAATATGCAATAATTGGATAATAATCTCCTCATTTCAATGGTAAATTTTACTCTCTAAACAATGTAGTGTTTTCAATAGAGTATGAAATTTTTTTATTTTAAAATACCTTGATTTGTCTTTGTTAGATGTGTTCACGCCCGGGGTTAAAAATCCTTTTAAGAAAATCTATTACTTAGTGATGGATCTATTAACTACATATAGTTGGAAATAGACTCACAGCATGGCGCTGCTCCATAGATAAAATAAATTAAAACAAAATAACGATTTTTTGTGATGTTGGCTTTACATGGTAACACAAATGACAATACATATATACCAATACGAAAATAGATCATACAATACCACCAGTTGCAATACAGTGGTTGCTTCCCCACTTATTAATTTAGAAGGCGAAAATGGTCATTGTGCAAATGGCCAACAAAGTGAGGAGAAGATGAACTCAAGATTATTGGCGTACAAGCCATAAAGACTTTAGGTACAATTATGAAGCACAACCTATATACCAAATTCAAATTCTACATGGCTTCTAAACCAATATGTTATTCAATTGTCTTATCTGGATTTGAGATCCAAGCAATAATATGTCACACGCCATACCAAAATTAGCCAAAAGAGAAAAAAGTTGCACTTAATTGTTTGAGATGTAAGAAAAAACTATGTGTTTTACAAACTTCAAGTATATGATAAAATTGAGAGCATTATATGTATCCATAATTTAACGTCACACTTATCTTTTATTTTCTTTACGCAAACTAACTAATCTTTGATAGATAAGTAAATGCATATGTTTTATAATTCCAAGTATATGATAAATTGAAAGCATCAAATACATCCATAATCTAACATCACATGTCACACTTTAACTTTGCTTATCCGTGAACAAATTAACCACAAACTTTGGCATTTGAGTGAGACAGTTGCATTAAGATGCTAAATCATATATATGTGCTATATATGGTAAGTATATGATAAAATTGAGAGCATTATATGTATCCATAATTTAACGTCACACTTACATTTTCTTTTCTTTACGCAAACTAACTAATCTTTGATATATAAGTAAATACAATTCCAAGTATATGATCAATTGAGAGCATCAAATACATCCATAATCTAATATCACACGTCACACTTTAACTTTGCTTATCCGTGAACAAATTAACCACAAATTTTGGCATTTGAGTGAGACAGTTGCATTAAGATGCTAAATCATACATATGTGCTATATATGGTAGGTCTTGAATGAGAGCTTGATGTTCTTGAGGGCATGGCCAATAACTTATGTGAACTAAGAAGCATAATACATCTTCGCAATGAAAACGAGAAAATTTTTGTTTCTGAAGTATAATTTTGTTGGTCAGTTAAGATGTATAGAGCAAATACAAAGATAGTTATATTTAAACTTCTCATTTTCTATATGAAATTTCTTCATCATGCATCAAAATCAGACAAACACATTTTACCCTTCTTTTTTCTTCCTCCCAATTCACTCTCATCCGGTCTTCTCTTTCTCCTTACATTTAGCAAATATGAAAATATGGGTTTGCATCATTCTTGAATCT
Organism: Rosa rugosa; assembly: GCF_958449725.1. NCBI lineage: Eukaryota > Viridiplantae > Streptophyta > Magnoliopsida > Rosales > Rosaceae > Rosa > Rosa rugosa. The sequence goes on along the minus strand of NC_084820.1, from coordinate 53,557,140 downwards.
TTAGAGTGGGAGTGATTCTTGAATCTTCAAGGTCATATTAGGTTATGTTCCAGCTCACATTTTTAGTGATTTGCCACATTCCCACATTTCACTTCAAGATCTGTACTATTAATCTTAACTATGGAGAACAAACTTGTGGAATTGGGCAATCTCTGAAAGTAAGTGTGGAACATATCGCTAGAGTTAAGTGTTTCGAAAAGCGAATCAAGTGGCACATCTTGCTTCTTCGTTGAGTGTTAAGATTGTGGAACTGAAAAGTTGGGCCGACAAACCACCACTGTCTTTGGTTCATGTGCTGGCGAACGATGATATTCCTTGCATGTCCTCCTTCTATAATAGAAAGGTAGGATGCTTTTTAACCTTTCCTTAATTAGAATTTAAAGGGTTAGATCTATTGTCCTATTTTCTCTGAAGTAGGTTTGATATAATTTTTCCTATATTGCTTTCTCTGTTCTTGGGCACTTTGTTGTTCCAGTTTTGGGTGAGGTGCTTTTTGCCTCTAAAAAAATGTGGAACGTGATGCTGAGCTTGGCCGTGTAATTAAAAGTTCCAATTTTTCCTCTAAATACCATGTTTCCATGACAAAATTGTGATTTTTCTTTTTAAAAGACTACTTCAAAGTGTTTTAATTTTTCTATAGATTATCCATCATTTACATAACTATTAACCAAATAGCATATGATTGTTAAAACGGTGATATCAACTCCTTGACAAATTAAGGTTGAAAGATTTTTCTGATGTCCTTTTACTTGATTCACTGACAGGCAAAGGAACAGATATGCAGATTAATCCAATTTGGTGCTGAAAGTGATGTCAGGCTATTGCTTAAGAAATATACATATTTCATTCTTGCAATTTTTACATAAACTATCTATGGGACGCAAATCACCTCAAATGAGGTTGTTCAACAACATTCGGGCATTGTCCATATTTAAAGCACATTTTTGATAAGACAAACTTTTATCAATAAGTCACGAAATAGAGTAATATCCTTTATCAAAGTCCTTTGGCGACATCATGGTATTGAGTAAGCTACTTGGGAGCTTAAGCTTGGGTCTGGGATTTTAAAGAAATATCATTTCTTAAACCAAGACTTAGATATGTGGTTCATCACTTCTGATTGGCTCTCTCAAATTGTGCACATATTTTATACAAAGGTGGCTGAACTATATATTTTATCAAATTGTGGTTCATCACTTCACTTTCAATCTAGCATGTTGGGTAGAACTATATTTCCTTATTTTATGATATGCATTGTATATCAAATCTTGTTTGCGAGTTGTCATTTTAATGAGACAATCATTCCGCCATTATGAAAAAAATATCGTTTGTGAATTGGTGTGAGGTTTTATCCACCATGTCTCATTTAATATTTGAGAAAAAGTCTCAACCCATTATCTTTTTTACCTAAAAATTGATTTGGGCTCGCCACCCACTAATGGATTTTCAATCCAATATCTATAAACACATATTTTGTGTGGTCATATCTGATAGTCTTCTCGCTGTTAGGGAGAGGAAATACTAATGTAAGGGCGTGAATTATGTAAAATATATAAGTCCAATGTTTAAAGCATCATATATCATGAGGTTATACAAATATTCACATTCTTTAATTAATTTATCCTTGATAGAAAACAGATGCCCTAAAAAAGGCATGGATACCTGATATGAATAAGCTTATTATAGCTAATGCATGCATATATGAATTTGCGGGATCGCAAATTGATGATACATCTTATATATAGTAGCTACTAATCAAGGGCCGTATACTATACCACATTTCGTTGTGTTGACAAACTATACTATTGGCCAAATTAGAAAGAAGCAATTCCAATGAATTTGAGTAATTGTGATGATATACTTGGATTTTATCAACCCTAAAAATTACAAGAGAGTGTACTAAAGTGAATTGAACTCACTATAACACAAATTTCTTTATATATAGTGACTCAAGATTATGAATATCATTCTAACGACAACTTTTCTATAAGTACAGTGTTACATATAGCTGTTATATTGACGAGAGGCTTATGGTAGGTTGTCTTGGTTATTATAAATATCTTAAAGACACATTGCTAAAAGCAAATCCTCAAATCGTATGTGTCATTATAAGCATATTGCTTAATCAAATCCTAAAGGATTCATATTGCCCACATGACATGTCCATGTATGTATGAATGAGCTTCAAGCTCACTCATGGAATCAAAGAGTCTAAAGTCGATCATATACTCATTCTATTATAGTCAAAGTGACTTATTACCTCAATGTGTATTATGACAAGACTAAGATATCGAATTCGAGTAATGTTGCAACATATTCTAACTTTCACGAAGTTATGAATTATCTAGAGCTCCTATAGAGCCTATGTAAAATTATAAGTTGTACAAATTGATATATATGGCCAAGCATGTCATACTATGCAAATATAGTACTACTCACTTATTCTTTTTTGAGAAGGTACCATCACCCTTACGGGATACTTTATATACAAAACAATGCCAAATGAGCTACTGACACTCCTGGCCAAGATAAAGTCTTACGCATGGACAACTTCAATATTCTTATCAAATTTGCGCCACTTACGAACGGCTCTAGATACGTTCTCATCTACACCCTTTCAATTTGAGCTAATGCTATACTTCACATACTTCATTGATCATTAATCCAAACATGTGCCTACATGTGATCATCTTAGTAGCATATTCGCTATGCCTTAATGTTGATGCAATGTTTTAAATGTCTCCATGATTATCAAGTATGACTATAAAATGCACAATATTATTAGTATCTCCACTGCGATTACATACTAAACACACATGTCATGATTTTATCTTGATTACATTACTACGTATACACTTGCGATACTCGCTTCACAAACTGTGACATGCATAGAGGCCCAAACAGTGTCATGCACACAAAATTGCCCATTGAGCTATACTCAATACTCTTATTTAAACACTTTAATCTTATATACACATGCTGCTACATGTTTAGCACCTCTATTGCTTAGTTACATGACATCTCACCAGCGAGATCAATCCTCGCTCTTGCCATGGTAAATGTCCTATACTGGGGGGGACTTGTACACCATACTCGCCATGCCTGAATGATATCATACACTCACCATGCCTGAATGGTATACACTCGCCATATTTGAATGACATAACACTCACCATGATAAATGTTCTCAATACCAGGGGACTTGTACATTCTACTTGTTACTCTGGAATGGCGTAACAATCGCCATGCTCCAGTGGCGTACACTCGCCATGCTTCAGCAGTACCTTATCTATGCTTCAACGTACGTGTTATCTATGCTTCAGCGATCTGTACTCGCCACACTTCAGCAATATATTATCCATGCTTCAGCATTTCATTTATACTTCAGCAACATATTATCCAGGCCTCAACGATATATTCTCTATGCTTCAATAGTATCTCATCTATGCTCCAGCAGTATCTCACCTATGCTTGACTTGATTCATAAACTCTCGCAAGCGTACGAATCGTTGTCAAGTAAAGGAAGCATTTGGACCTTGATTATCGTACCTCGGGGATTAGGCGTTGGACCTAATCAAGGTAATTGGCGCTAGGATACTAAAAGCACACAATAAAAAAAATAAAATAAAAATAAAGTAAAATAATATTCACAAGGCACCAAGCCTCGGAAATGCTCGGCTTAGCTCACACTAAGCCTAATCAAAGCCACTAACTTGTAGCCCAAATGAGTTATGCACAATGGAATGTAGAATTTCGTTTGGGAGTTTTGAATTGGGAATTAACTAAATTAAATGCAAACTAAAGTAAAAGCAAACAACTAATTATCAAGCAAGAAATTAAATTCGGATTTTCAAATTAATGGAAATATGAGAGTGTCGGGTGATTCACACTAACTATCTTGTAAACATCGATGCTAATTTCATAAATGCATGCATTTCCTATATGTGTCGAGTCCCGTATCTAGTACCGGTTAAGGCTACTAAACCAATTATTCTTTCAGTGTATTGACTATGCCGGTTAAGGCCACAATCAACTCTCTAATTTGGGCATTACGCCGGTTAAGGCCACAATATCCAAAATTAGAGGCCTAGAGAGCAAGATAATAGAGACCCAAGCAAGCTTAGCTACAATTAAGCTAGCTAATGGTTACCACACTTAAATCCTAGATGCCACAAGATTAATAAGTTGTCAATTTATCAATCTATTCATCATAATTGCCCACAACATAATTTCAAAGGGTGACAAAGCCTAGAAACATGCTTCTAAAGACCAATACATTCGGATTTAAAGCATACACAATGAAAATTGCATTTATTAAAATTAAAGCATCAATATTTATACAAGATGAGTTAGGGCTTCACAACCCTAACTCCCAAAATTGAACTACTCACTACCCATACTCAAATACATCATCAAATACATAAGAAATTAAGAGAAATGATAGAGGAGAGAGGGAACACAAACTAGGTTCACTATTTGTTATAGGCAAACATGAACCCAACTTGAAATTAAGCCCCTACTCTTTACCAAATGTAAAATATATTTGTGTTGATGAGCAATTGATGATGTGGGTAGTAAAAGCCCTTTGATTTTCTTTGGAAAATGGTGGAGAATGATAAATTGGGTGAGGAGGTTCTTGGTGAGGTGAAGAAATCTTAGTGAAGTGATTCTTGGTGAGGTTATGGGTGAGAGAAAATGGGAAGGAATGATAAATGGAGGTGGGTGTGTGCTGCGGTTGCTGTTGGGGAAGAGAGAGAATTGGGGTGTGCGGCTACTGTTTGGGGCTCGGATGAATGAGGTCTGCGGCAGGTGAGGAAGAGGTAATTGAGAAAATGGATCTGGGGTGTGCGGCTGGTGTTGTGCGTGCAGAGAATATGGAATAGATGAGGCCACGTGGCAAGAAAGGAGAGGGAGAGGGAAGAAAATCGGTGTGTGAAAAAGAGGATGGACGAGATGAGAATTATGGTTTAATTAAACCATGGGTGCCACATGTCAAAGCTGAATTAGTTTTCAACCAATTATATACAAATCTGCACTTGCATGCAATGTTGCTCAACTGTCTTACTTAATTAATCAAATTAATGATTAATTAACCAAATCAGTGATTAATTAACACTTTTCTTCAATTTCCTCCCTCTTCTTCTTGTAATTTCACGCACATACCCATAACTATGCGTAATAGCCCTATGCTTCTTTCTTGGCTTTGACTTTAGTTGACCACATCGGCAATTCGTCTTTTTGTCGATAATTCCAATTAACTCCATTTTCGCACAATTTCTTCCAAAATCCACAGCTTCGCCTATTTACTACAAAATAAATAAAAATAGATTAATTATATAATAATTGACTTGAGGATTTACTTATTTCTAGTGTTTTAGATACAATTACATGCATAAAAATGCGTGTAATCAATGCTTCAGCAGTAACTCCCCTATGTTTCAGCTGTATATTATCTATCTTTTAGCGGTAATTATATATGCTTCAGAATCATCTATGCATCAACGATATATCCTTCATGCTTCACCGACACATTCTCCACGCTTCAATAATATCTTCTCTAGACCTTAACGATATATTATCCACACTTCAACGATACACTATCCATACTTCAGTGATGTCATATACATGCTCCGCGATATGTTATTCATGCTTCAGCGGCATCTCACCCATGTCTCAGGCGACCTACATTAGTTATATCTCAACGCGGCGTACTCACCATGTTTCGAAGGACACACTCGCTATGTCTCAACTGCACACTCGCCATGCCTCAGCGACATATTCAACGTACTCGCCATAGACTCGCCCATACGTACTTTAGCTTCACGCTTATACCCTAACAGACACTCTCTTAACTCCCCGCTCGTGCCCTAGCGGTACTCGGGACTATACTCTTACAAAACTGCCCCTCTAGAACTCTACCAATTCTCCAATGATCTCAATGTATTCTCCAATTATCTCAATGTGTTCTCCAATGATCGCAATGTATTACTAATGATCTTAAGGAATCCTCCAATGATTGCCATATATATATATATTCTCTAATGATATTCTCCAATGATCGCCATGTATTCTCGGACGACCGCCACGTCTTCACCCATGATCGCCATGTATTCACCCACGATCGCCTTGTATTCTATCACTGCCTTTGGCAGTTTTCAATGAAATTGGCTCGATATCACCATTTCTTATCTCTCTCCATCAAAATATCGCTAAAGGCATGGGCACGCTGTATAGCAATCCCAAACTATTGCCTAACGCATAACCAAACCGCAATGGCTCAAATCAATAATATCGCTAACGGCTGGTTGTGCTGATATAGCACTATAAGTGCTATCACTTGCAAACCCTTGTATTGCCAATGCGATCAATGTGAAATGCTTAAATGTGATCACAATGAAATGGCTAAATGCAATCCAGCCGAAATGCCTAAATGAAATGACTAAATGCGATCAAGCCAAAATGCCTAAATGAAATGGTTAAATGCGATCAAGCCGAAATGATCAAATGCTTAAATGAAATGGCTAAATGCGATCAAAATGAAATGGCTAAATGTGATCAAAGTGAAATACCTAAACGAAACTCCTAAATGAAAGGCGATCAAGGCAAAATGCCTAAATGAAAGGCAACCAAGGCGAAATGCCTAAATGAAAGGTGATCAAGGCGAAACGCCTAAATGAAATGCAATCAAGATGAAATGCTTAAATGCGACCAAAATGAAATGGCTAAATGAAATACAATCAAGGTGAAATGTCTAAATGCGATCAAGCTGAAATGGCTAAACGCATGATCAAGATGAAATAACTACAAGCATGGTTGAGGTACATAGCCTAGCACTATTCTAGAAAACATCTAATATCACCACATGCATAATTATGACACGCTCTTCTTTATTTGATATCGCCATGTGTTCTCTCCAATATATGATATCGGCATGCATACATGGATTATCTTTCTCCGATACACAGTATTGCTATGTTTTATCTATATTATGTGACATTGCCATGTTCTATCTCCATTGCACGATATCGCCATGTTTTATCTCTATTATACGATACGAAATCTCTAAATCTTCTCTCCATTATACAATATCACTATGTGCATGTTCTCTCCATTATATGATATCGACATGTGTTATCTTTCTCCAACACGCGGTATCGCCATGTTTTATCTCTCTATTATACATTACCATGTTTTATCTCCATTACATGATATCGTCATGTCTCATCTCTCCATTACACGACACGATATCGCCATGTGTTCTCTCCACAAGTACACATTGTATCGAGCACACCTGATGCCATATGATAGCAAACCCTAGTCAAGACCCCCTTATCTAGGTCTTGGGGGACTGGTTACCCCAAGGAAGACACTCTTGCCAAATGTCCAATGAATGCTTGCGCCATTTTTACTTGGAAAATGAAATCATCACCCTAGTCAAGTCTCTTCTTAGCTGGGGACTTGGGGGACTAGGGGTAATGCCCGTAATAGTTGTACGGAAGCCACGTGGCAAAGATACTCGCCTTGCACTTCCGATACTTCTACCAAAGACAAACTCCCCACCCAAGAGAACTCTTGACCGGGGACTTAAAGGACTTGTTGGTATAGATACCTCTCAGGAACAAGTATCGGAAGCACAAGGCTCATTAGCCACTTAAAGTAACGCCAATAAAGCCCAGACATGATGCCGATACCATACACTTGTGGTATCGGGTAGACCACAGCTAGTTCCACATTGGAAATAAAAGGGTGACAAACCCATCCCCACACTATAATCATGTGAGATAAGATTTATTGAGAATATCATAGTTTTATTGGTATTACCCTAACACATGGTCTCACTTATGTGATCAACACATCATATCCACTATACATGGTACATGTATTTTATTAGATTCATGATTGAAGCTTGCATCAATCAGCGAGATATTCTCATCAGGAGGAGCATTAAAAATTATGTTACCTAGCTAGGACATATGCACCTTGCACTCTTTTTCTCCTTCGACCAGGGTTGTTTTTCTCCCACTGAGATTTTGTTACCTGGTAAAGGTTTTTAACGAGACAACATCAAGCGTGTCCAACACCATATCATTCATTGGTGGACATTCAACGGAGAGTGTTATAATTAAATATTATATATATGTGGTTGTCCACGTAAATACTCATAGTTATATTTTTATGATGTAAACATTAGTACTCATATATAAATGGGTCTAATGAGAGAATGAATTAAACACTTCTACCTCTTCATATATTTTGTATCTCTCTGTTCTCTGTCTCTTATTCTTTAGTTTATATCAAGAAAAATTTTGTTTTTGAAGTATACATTTTCTAGTTAGTTAAGTATGTAGAGCAAATACAAATATAACTTTAGGGGGAATATCACAAATGGTCACTGAGTTATGACTTATTCGACACTTAACTCACTGCATTTTCAACAATATCACTTAACTCACTCAGTTTTACATCCGTCTTTCACTTTACTCACTGCCGTTAATTCTACCGTTAGAAGCCGTTAAAATTGAGGGTATATTTGTCAAAACACTTAAAGATCATTTTTAACTTAAAAAAACTACATTTATTAGACTTTTTTTTTCAATTTTTTTAAATTTCTAATAAAAAATGATTTTTTTTAACTTAAATATAATTTGAAAAAAATTTCTCTTTTTTTTTTATAAAAAAAGTTAGAAATGTATTTTTTTAGTGTTTAGATAAATATACCCTCAATTTACATTTATTAGACTTTTTTCAATTTTTTAAATTTATGAGATTTCTAATAAAAAATGATTTTTTTAACTTAAATATAATTTGAAAAAAAATTGTCTTTAAAAAAAAAAAAAAAGAAGTTAGAAATGCATTTTTTTAGTGTTTAGACAAATATACCCTCAATTTTAATAGCTTTTAACGGCAAAATTAACGACAGTGAGTTAAGTGAAAAACGGATGTAAAACTGAGTGAGTTAAGTGATATTGTTGAAAATACAGTGAGTTAAGTGTCGAATAAGTCATGACTCAGTGACTATTGATGATGTTTTCCCATAACTTTATTCAAACTTTACACTTTGTTATATGAAATTCCTTCATCCTACATCAAAATCAGACAAACGCATTTTATTCTTCTTTTTTGTTCTTTACATCTTTTCCTCATATAATTTTTACATCAACCATTTATGGCAATACAAATCACCTCAAAGTGTTGTTGTCTAACAACATTCGACACTGTCCCTATATGGAGCACCATTTTGATGAAACAAACTTCTAGTAATAAGTCACTCAAATAGTTCATAACTTCTGAGTGGTTCTTATCAAATTGTGCACACATTTAACATTTATACGAAGGCGGCTGAAATATTAATTTATCACCGCATAAAGTTAATATAAAAAAAAAAATAAAGGTAACCTATCCTAAACCCTACCCTACACCAACGTCACTAGTACTAGTAGCAAAACCAGATACCCCTTTCAGATCTCTCCACCTGACCCACACCAAAACCTCTCAAATCTCAACAATGGCGTCTTCCTCTCTCTTCCAATCCCCCTCCTTCTCTCTCAAACCCCAGAAACCCATTTCCCCACCCTCCACCAAACCCCGTTTCACCACCATCAAATGCTCCTCCTCCTCCGCCGCCAAATGCCGCGACAACATCCGCGACGACGCCCACCGCCACAACACCACCCACACCCACCACTTCTCCGCCAAGTACGTCCCCTTCAACTCCTCCGCCAACGACGACACGTCGTCCGAGTCCTACTCCCTCGACGAGGTCGTCTACCGCTCCCAGTCCGGCGGCCTCCTCGACGTCCAGCACGACATGGCCGCCCTCAAGAACTACGACGGCAAGTACTGGCGCGACCTCTTCGACTCCCGCGTCGGCAAAACCACCTGGCCCTACGGCTCCGGCGTCTGGTCCAAAAAGGAGTGGGTCCTCCCTGAGATCGACAGCGACGACATCATCTCCGCCTTCGAGGGCAACTCCAACCTCTTCTGGGCCGAGCGCTACGGCAAAAAAGTCCTCGGCATGAACGAGCTCTGGGTCAAGCACTGCGGCATCAGCCACACCGGCTCCTTCAAGGACCTAGGCATGACCGTCCTCGTCAGCCAGGTCAACCGCCTCCGCAAAATGAACCGCCCCGTCGTCGGCGTCGGATGCGCCTCCACCGGCGACACCTCCGCCGCCCTGTCCGCCTACTGCGCCTCCGCCGGGATCCCCTCCATTGTGTTTCTGCCGGCGAATAAGATCTCGATGGCCCAGCTGGTCCAGCCCATCGCAAACGGGGCCTTTGTGCTGAGCATCGACACCGATTTCGATGGCTGTATGAATCTGATTCGAGAAGTGACTGCAGAATTGCCGATTTATTTAGCTAATTCTCTCAACAGTTTGAGACTGGAGGGCCAGAAAACAGCAGCTATTGAGATTCTGCAGCAGTTTGATTGGCAGGTCCCGGATTGGGTTATAGTTCCGGGAGGCAATCTCGGAAATATATATGCATTCTACAAAGGGTTTCATATGTGTAAGGAGTTGGGGCTGGTTGATAAGATTCCTAGACTTGTGTGTGCTCAAGCTGCAAATGCAAACCCTTTGTACTTGCATTACAAGTCGGGGTGGGATGAGGAGTTCAAGCCTGTGAAGGCAAACACTACGTTTGCGTCTGCAATTCAGATTGGGGATCCTGTTTCCATTGACAGGGCCGTGTATGCGCTGAAGAAGTCGGATGGGATTGTGGAGGAGGCGACCGAGGAGGAGTTGATGGATGCCATGGCGCAGGCGGATTCTACTGGCATGTTTATATGTCCTCACACTGGTGTGGCGCTGGCGGCGTTGATCAAGCTCCGGAATAAGGGGGTTATAGGCCCCACGGAGAGGACTGTGGTGGTGAGCACGGCTCATGGGTTGAAGTTTACGCAGGCGAAGATTGATTATCACTCTAAGGAGATTCCGGATTTGGCTTGCCGGTTTGCTAACCCACCGGTTCAAGTGAGGGCAGATTTTGGGTCGGTTATGGATGTTTTGAAGAAGTATTTGAGTAAGTCGGAGGCTCCAAAGCATTAGTTTTGTAGGGGGCAGTGTCCTAGTGTGTTATTTGTTATTTTGCTTAGAGCGTTTAGGCATTGGTATCGTTCTCTATGTGCTTTTTGCTTTGGTGATTCAATGTAGGATGAGGAACTGTTTTAGCTTGTAGTGCTCAGAATATGGTGGAGAAGGGAGAGTCATTTATAAGGCAGCATCGCCAAATTTTGTGTATGAGTTCATTATCATATGAATTTCACCACATTTTTCCTTATAACAAGTTTTCTTTAGCTTCCAAGTCTCTACTTGCATTCTGTTTCCCACAGATTTCTCCTTTCCACTTATTTTGCTGTGAATTGCTTGTTTCCTTGCTTTGTTCGGTATCTGATAATAAGCAGGAGAAACTTCTGATTGCTTCCTTGCTTGCTTAATTGCTGAAAGAGCAGTGAAATCGTTAGCCCCTTCCCCAAGGGCAGCTGAGGCCTTGGCAATCATGGAGGCAATTTACCTAGCAAGCTCTTTTTCCAATGTACACATTGTCATATCCTCAGATTCTCAAGGTCTCATCGATGCTATTAAGAAGCACTTATCTGTTTCAGATTGGAAAGCCTTAACAATCCTCATTCAAGTCCGGTACCCCCGGCATTTTGACTGGTCATGGATCAGTAGAAAAGCTAACAAAGCAGCTCACCTTGTTGTTTCGTTGGTTCATAGCTGGAAGTGTCCTCCTGATTGGGTTCTCCAACCACCTTCCCTCTTAGTTGAAATTTTACTGTTCGATGGTTTACTAAGTCCTTCGTCTGTTTACGAGTGGATAAGGGTTCTGCTTGGGTTCTTATTCTCCTTGCTTTCTGTTTATGGTTCTCATTACCAAAAAAAAAACAAAAAAAAACCATGTGCTTAAGGTTCTAACTTTCATTAAACAAGTGAAAATTTCACTCGAGTTCAACTTCTTTTATGCTTTCTGTACCCCTCATCTATCTGGACCACTTTTCTTTCTCAGTTCTCAATGTCTAAAATGATGGCACCCCTTACATTAAGGCAATCTATGTTATAAAAATAGAGGGATCCATGATTCATTGGCCTTTCACCCATTTATGTCTGTGTTGACTAAATGACAGAAGCAAAGACAAGATAAGGTTCATCGTTATCCTAAGACAGCCTACATAGCCATCCATGCATGACTTTCTACGCAAAGATGCAAAACTGAAACATCAGCTAACCGTCTGTTTTTTGGGTCTGCAAAGAATCATTCTATGAAGTTTTTCTCCTATCACTACCAGAGAATATATATCTAGCTCACTTGTTTAGCTTTCCTGCACAAAGCTACATAGAGATATGGAACAGAAGCAAGGCATAGAGCAATTTAAAGGCCAAGCAAGGTTACCGAATTTTGCAATCCCGAAACGCTATGATCTTCATCTCAAACTTGATCTCTCTGCCTGCACCTTCTCCGGCACCGTGCAGATTAACGTTAGCATCGTTGAAGAGACCAAGTTTCTTGTCTTGAACGCTCTTGAACTTGATGTTCATCAAGTTTGGTTCACCAACTCTCACGGCCAAGTAACAATTCTGAATCAATGATTTTGTTTTATCAAGTTGGTTTATTGGGTTTCCACTAAGAAATATCTTCATTCTTAATTTGCAGAAGTACCACCCCTGCGATGTTGTTTTGGATGGAGATGATGAAGTTCTTGTTTTGGTATTTGATAAAGCACTTGGTATTGGTGAGGGAGTCTTGGGGGTTGACTTTTCTGCAGTCCTTAATGCGCACTTGGTGGGGTTATATAAATGGTAAGAAATTTTGTTTGATTTTCCAGATAAACTAGCAGTTGCAGCACTGAAATGATATATTTCTGAAATGTACGAACTACTAAGTAGGCGTGTAGAACAGAAGAAATGCATGTCAGGCTATCTAGTTAGTTACATGGAGTCTTCATTGTTACCACTTTCTTGTCTGTTTGGTTGCCAAGGAAAAAGGAGATAAAAGATATGAATGTAGATAGATGCAGATACTACATATCAGAGTATTAATCTAACTCAGCTAAACTTAAACAAGTTATGCTCTGTGGAGTTGGAAAATTTTGATGTACTAAAAGTCCTAGACAAGTGGGAATGCTATTATCTAATTCTCTCTACCTGTAGCATCTTTGCTAACAAACTAGATTTCTAATGAAATCATTCAATGATTTTCACAGTGCTTATATGGATGGGGAAGAGAAAAAGAATATGGCTGTTACTCAATTCGAAGCTGTGGATGCTAGGCGATGCTTTCCCTGTTGGGATGAACCTGCTCTCAAGGTACTTGGGTTTGAAAAGTTCGCATAATTGGTTGAAACTCAATTTTTATCTAATAAAAAACCCCTCAATAAATTATATATTTTTCCACCACATATTATCAAACAGTCATACAAATATAAAGCATTTTGGCAATTCTAATTCGTCTGCTTCAACTGATTTCTTAACAGGCTAGATTCAAGATAGCATTAGATGTACCATCAGAGCTGACAGCTTTATCCAATATGCCTATTATTAATGAAAAGTGTGATGGAGATGTTAAGACTGTGTCTTTTGAGGAATCTCCACTCATGTCAACTTATTTGGTGGCTGTTGTTGTTGGCCTATTTGATCATATTGAAGATACAACATCTGATGGTATGCATATAGCAATGGAGAATTTGTTCAATTGTTAAACTGATTTCTTTATGTAGTATTGAAAGTTCGTTTGCAGGGGTAAAGGTTCGTGCATATTGCCCTGTTGGGAAGAGTGATAAAGGGGAATTTGCTTTAAATATTGCTGTTAAGACCCTTGATCTTTTCTCCAAGTAATTTCCTTCACTCTCAAATGTTGCTGTTCAATTCAGTAGTCATACAGACTAATAAGATTTCTTTCACTGGTCATTGCGGTGTTAAACTCCTTCTAACCTTGTTTTGTCATCTAGATACTTCTCAACGCCTTACTCACTCCCCAAACTTGATATGGTTGCGGTTCCTGAATTTGCCGGTGGGGCCATGGAGAATTATGGTTTGATCACATACCGTGAAACTGAACTGCTTTTTGATCCTTTGCATTCCACAGCAGCAAGAAAGCAAAGAGTGAGTTTAATATCTGACTCTGTTTTAAGCTTTGTTTCTCTTTTGCTGTCGCTCCTCTCAATGAATCACAACATTCCATTGTTTTGTTAGGTAGGGTTTTCTCTTTTGTGGTATGCTTTGTAATTCTTTTCTTGTGTTTTCAGATGGCAATTGTTGTATCACATGAAGTAGCACATCAGTGGTTTGGCAATCTGGTAACAATGGAATGGTGGACTGATTTATGGCTTAACGAGGGTTTTGCAACATGGGTACTTTTGAGACTTTCAGCTCTCTACTTTTTGAATATTTTTTTTCCTGGATATAGTTCTCTTATTTGTTGTATGCCTGCTTGATCATGTTTTGCCAGATAAGTTATATGGCCACTGATATTTTGTTTCCTGAGTGGAAAGTTTGGTCTCAATTTCTTCAATACACTACTGGTGGCCTAATTATGGATGCCCTGGAACAATCACATCCAATTCAGGTAACGAAATATACTAATGTTAATATTTGCAAAAAAATGCTCTGGACTTCATAAAAGATAGACTGTCTGTCTGTTCATATGCTGCAAGGAAAAAATATATATTATCACTCCTATACATTTCAGTTCCTGTAAATGGATAATTTTGATCCATCATCTACTAATATACTGTTCTGCATAATGTCAGGTAGAGGTACACCACGCACGTTCAGTTCTTGAAATATTCGATGCTATCAGCTATGAAAAGGGATCTGCTGTTATACGAATGCTGCAGGCTTATCTTGGTGATGATATATTCCAGGTACAAAATTAATGTTCTTAAGTTACAGAAACCTTTGCACCAATAACTTCATGTTTTCATAATGAATATCATATGTGGAAATGCTCTTCTAATCACTCAGCGTGTTATGAAGTCATTCTAGTTTGCAGTATCAATTTATCTATAATAAGTGAAAATCTATTAGCATTTTTTTTATTTATCACTTTAACTGTGTGACCTCGTTATCAAATCAGAAATCGTTAAGTTCCTACATAAAAAGATATTCTGAGAAAAATGCAAAGACAGAAGATTTATGGAGTGTTCTGTCGGAGGAATCTGGTGTCAAAATCAGTGAAATGATGGATGATTGGACTAAGAAACAAGGATATCCTGTGATCTCTGTAACAGCAAAGGATCATATTTTGGAATTTGAGCAGGTAATATTGATCACTTTCATAAACCAGTCTTTCAAGGATCATATTTTGGAATTTGAGCAGGTAATATTGATCACTTTCATAAACCAGTCTTATTATCTGTGAAAGACTAAAAGAGTTTTGGTTTGGCAGACACAGTTTCTGTCAGCAGGTTTGCATAGTGAAGGGAAATGGATTGTTCCAGTAACTATTTCACTTGGTTCATATGAGAGACGCAAGAATTTCCTTTTGGAATCAAAGTCCAGTGAAGTGGACATATCAGATCTTGTTGACACTTCTGATACTCATTTAAAGAATAAAGAGACATGTGATGAACAACTGTGGGTCAAGGTTAATATCGAGCAGAGTGGTTTTTATAGGGTAAAGTATGAAGATAAGCTAGCAGCTCGACTTAGGAAGGCTATTGAGAATAATAGCTTGGAAGCAACAGACAAATTTGGTATGCGTCTCTTATTAATTTCAACTAGTGATGACTGTGTTACTTTATTTATGCTGCATTCATTCAAATAATCACTGAACATTTTCTTCTGGTTAGGAGGAAAATGACCAATTCTGTGTTGGTTCTCTTCTTACATTGTTTACTATATTCTATATTTCTACAGCATATATGTTAAACTACTGAAATAAAGATGATGTATAACTCCACGTATCATTGCAGGTATTCTGGATGATGCATACGCCCTTTGCGAAGCTTGTGAACAGTCACTATCATCTTTTCTTTCCTTGATGGATGTATACAGAAAAGAAGCTGATTATATTGTCTTATCAAAACTTATAGACGTAAGTAAAAGTTTTTTGTCGGTGAGCATCAGTTACACTTACACCAACTTCTTATGGTAGCATAACTCTTATCTCATCTGTTCTGTAGGTATGTTACAACATTGTTAAAGTATCAAGCGAGGCCATCCCTGATTCAGTGAATGAGTTGAAGCAATTTTGCATCAATCTCCTCATGTTTCCAGCAGAGTAAGCAGTACTCACCCATATTTATTATGCTATACCTTCTTTATTTAAACTTAATGAGGATTGCCCGAGAAACTTTTTATGCTACCATATTTACATATCATGTTTGACTGTTTCTTCACAGAAAATTAGGCTGGGAACCAGTACCTGGAGAGAGTCACTTCAGTACACTTTTGAGAGCAGAAGTCTTGCAGGCCTTGGTTACATTTGGCCATGATAAAACTCAGAATGAAGCATTAGATCGATTTCAGAAATTATTGAATGATAGAAACACTCCGCTTCTTACTGCAGATACAAGAGCGGTAATTAATCATAGCTTTATATGTATGTCACCTCTTCATCCTTTTTGGCATTTTAAAAGTTAATTAATAGGTAGAAGTTCCAAATATTGTCCTGTAGGCTGCTTACATTGCAGTGATGAGGAATGCTGGCAGCTCACACAAGGAAGGCTTTGAGTCACTATTAAATGTTTACAGAGAAGCTGATACAATGCAAGAGAAGGAACGAATTCTACGTAAGTTTTTTGTAACAGTGAACTGAAATGCATTTTCTGTCATTTCCATTTCCTCTATCTGTCTCTTGTCTGGTTTAAAGTGACCTAAGATTATGAATTATGTTCTTCCTTGTACAGGTTATTTTGCGTCTTCTCCAGACCCAGATACAGTTGTTGATGTTTTGAACTTTTTCTTATCTGATGAGGTATTTATTTGTACACTGACTTGGGGTGTGCTTTCACTTTCTTTGCCACTTTAACAGCTACTTCATCTCAATATTTTCAGGTTCGAGATCAGGACATTGTATTTGGACTCCCTGGTGTAAGCTTAGAATGCCGTGAAACAGCATGGAAATGGATGAAGGTATAGGGTTCATGACTTCTTCGATATATGTTTCAGATGAACATTACATCATTCACTACCACATTTTCCGTAATTGGTATTAGGAAGCCACTTTTACAGTTGTATTTTTGGTTTCTACCATCTGGACTCTGGAGAATTAAATGTCTGGTTATGAATGCAGGAGAACTGGGACCTGATCCTCACCAAGTATGGTGCTGGATTGCTACTCACCCGTTTCGTAAGAGACATTGTAACACCGGTAAGCAGAATTACGTCCGTCCTTACAGTGCTAGCTAGATAATTGAGCCTTGGAATATGATACATGCTCAAGTTAAAATATCGAAAGGTCCAAGGGCTTGTATGATAACATAGAAAGCATAGAACATTGTTGCTGCTTAGTATACCATTTGGTGTTACTGACAAACTCCTTCCGTTGAAAGTTTTGTAGCAATGAAAAGGCTGATGAGGTTGAAGAATTTTTTGCAAACCGGGTGCATCCTTCCATTGCTATGACTCTGAAGCAAAGCATTGAGCATGTCCGAATCAAGGCGAGGTGGGTTCAAAGCGCAAGGCAGGAGCAATCTCTTCAAGAGCTAGTCAAACAGTTGGCAGGCAAGAAATGAATATTGCTTGTCATGCACATAATTTGATCTTGAATATTTCCCTTCTGAAAATGTATTTTGATCAGCTGCTTAAGCATCACCTGTAGGGGTCTAAATATGCTAAACTCGTTTATTGGTAAGAACAAATATTTCTTGTTCATTATGTATTAACCCTGTCAGTCTGTTGGTCAAACCCAAAATCCAAAGCTTAATATTTCTCATTGAGATTCTTTTTCTTTAGCCGACTTCTCTCCACCATCATTATAGAATAAAACTAGATAGACTAATAATAGCTTGCTGGTGTAATTTTTGATTATGATCCGAATTTGATAACTCTTAACGTTATATATAACAGATAAAAAATGAAATAAGCACAGTACGTATTCTCAGTTACATCGCAGTCACAATGTATACGTACATCTTTCAGATCTCTCCAGAACTGAGCTCTAAGGAACCTAGCTCTCTTCATTCTGAACAACAATGTCACTTTATCTATTTATAAGATGTTTCACATGTGGTATGTATGAGCATTCTCAGAATAAAAACCATTAGACAAACAATTGCACAACTACACCAGTGCAAATTATTTTATGTTATTCGTTTTTGGGTCTATATATTTCATGCTACATCTATGATTCTATGGTGATGATTTGCATGATAATTCTTACAACAAAAATCTTAACCCAAATACAGCCATCACCTATTTAGCAGGAGTATAGTCAGTATACAAGTCTTTAACAGGCTTATCATACCTGTTCATCCTCATTCCTGAGCTTCCTAGCCCATCAGCCTAAACATCAATACCTTGTAAAGAGAATATGTCTTTGTGGTGACATATGGTTCAAGCTTTCCCCCCACCCAAATGGGTTTTCCAATGTTTCACATACAAATTGAAGGCAAGAGATTAGTTCAACGGGTCATGTATAAGACATCAATTGATCCTGTCACCGATTATGCTTAAGCAAAGAAAGAGCCTGATGCAGCACAGTAAATTTGAGTGTGATCTATTAGATATGATAAATAGATGCAACTTGAAAATCTGCAAATCGATTGGAGGCACAAGAATTTCACTCATGTTACAATGCTTGCATGATATGAATTTGGCTTCGGCAAAACTCAAGCATCAAAAGCAAAACAGAAAGATTCCTCAAGACAATGAAATTATCTATCCGGGAACAAAACCGATTCATTCAGCTCAAGGTTTCATAACTTGCACTACGAAATACAGATAATACAAATGGGCAAAATCTATGTCACCAATCCTATATCTATCCAATTCCATTGTAAGCTTTCTATTTCATATGACATCCCAAGATGTACCTGCAGCAATTCAGGAATCTTAACATTCTCACCTTTGGGCACAAGACCATGACTGGGGTGCCATTATTACCAATAAACAACCGTAGGGAATATTTCTCCTATGCAGCAACTGCAACCTTTTCTGGCTTCTTACCAGGTGCTTTTAAAGGTTTTTCGGTGACTACAGGTTCAGGTTTCTGAATCCCTTGAATATCAATAATCCTCAACTTGGTTAATTCCCGCTGTTTGAGCCCAAAAGTAATTTTGGCAATATCCTTCAGTGGATCTAGCACAGCGGGCCGATACCTGCGGCCCAAAAATAAACATACTTGGTTGTGGGTTACAACTCCGCCTATTCCGGAATCCATGAGGAGAGCGAAGTCCTATTGGAATCAAGTAATAGAGATTGACTAGGAAACTCCAGTCAATAATCCTTCTACGACAAGGAGCGGTCGAAACCCTAGGTATATATACCAGGTTTCGAGGACAGATTAAGGACCTCTCTCATATCAATCAATCCTAGCGATTACAAAGCCTCCCCGGAGCAAACCTTCAACCTTGTTGAAACCCGGTGACCGTGCGCCAGTCCCAGTCTCTCCAAGAGCCGACTGTCAGCATCACCAGACCAACCCGGCGACCGTACTTCCAGTCCCAGTCTCCCAGCGAGCCGACTGCGAGCGCAACCGCCACCGTTACTACCAGCGAAGCAAGGGTAACGCCCTCGCAACCCAGCGAAGCTAAAGTCACGCTTTAGCAAAAACCCGTGCTTCTCCCAACTTCCCAGTGATTGCTCTGCTTAGTCTACAACACTAAGTATCGATTCGGTGAACGCAAGAGACCACAACCAAAGTCCTTATCCGTAAGGCAGAAGTCCTTTTCCGAAAGGCTAGAGAAGAACCCTGTGACGAGGTTGGTGCTCTCCTCGTCCACAGCGCTTGAAGAAGAAGTCAGGTCAAGGGACTACCCCAACGACTGCACCCCGCGGTGCTGGCACGCCTGCGCAATCACTCGCCCAAAAGAGACAGTTTGCAAGCCAACTGGTTTTGGAGCCAAACATTTTGGCACGCCCAGTGGGACCAAACTAGTGTCTCTTCGTGAACGTAGCCATTGGGAAGTCAAGCGAAAACCCCTACCAAAAGGTTTACGCTAACTGCCCAAAGCATAAGACCTCCAGTTACAAGCCGCATTCTCGAGCGGATTGTCGTGGTCTTTCTGAGCAACAAGTGACTCAAAGATTCGCTCTTCATCCCCATCCAACCGAGATGTCGACGGGAAAAGGAGAGAATCGCCCGACCGCCGCTGAGGGTCAAACTGTCACTAACAACCAGGCCAACGAGCCGGTTGACACTGTCGCTAGCTCCAACGCAGCGACAAGAGTGCAAAGAGAGGCTTTCGTTCCGAAGCCTATCCCAGAAGGGGCCTCCTCCGAGGTCGCGTTTGCAATTATCCTGGAGAACATCGAAAACCACAGCAAGAAAATAGCTGCTGACCTTGAGAGGGATAATGCGAGAGCCGACCAGGTCATACGCGAGATAAACCAGCGTATTTCCCAACAAGCTGAGGAAACTAAGCAGCAAATCTCACAGACTGAGAATGCTTTGATGGCCCATGCTTCAGGTATCGCAGAAGAGCAGAACCAGCGCCAGAAAGGAATAATAGAGGCCATTGCGAACCATACGAAGCAAACAACGGCTGACATGGCTGGTCTCCGTAAAGATGGAGAGATCCTCGCAACCGAGGTTGCCATGCAGAGGGCCGAGCTGAACCAGGCTAAGGAGGTATTAAACCAGACATTGGGTGATCCCAATGCTATCCTTGGTTCTCTTGGCCAACCATCCGGTTCGGGCAAATACTTGCCACCGAACCAGCGCGAGAAGGTTAGCAGCCATACTGCTATACCTGCCGCAACCGTTGCTGCCACGCCGCTGAAAAACAAAGAACAAGCGCTAGTTATCGGCGGCAGCAAAGATAAAGGTACTGCCTCAGGTGGGCAGACTACCAGGCAGAAGCACCAGGCCTCAAAGGGCGCTGGAACCTCGTCCGATTCTACGTTCGTTCAATACGACAGCGACGGGGCAGAGAACGTATATCAAGAGCTGCCGGGAAGCTACTATGGGATTGACCAGGCTGGTAATCCGGTTAGGATAACAGCGCTGGCAAAGGAGATGCCCATACCGGCAGTAACTCTGCAGCAGCCAGGTACGACCCGCGTTGTGCACGTAGGAGAAGGGACAGCGACTGTAAACCAAGCAATACCTGTGCAGCCTGTTCGCCATGCAGCGGCCATACCACCTCCTCCGCCTCCGGGTCCAGAATATGTGAGACGAGATGAGGTAGAGGAGATGATTAGACAGGCTAACCCTAGGACCCAGATGGATGGGATCTATGAGGGACCTTTCCCGCCGCATATAATGCTCGCGCCTTTCCCCAGGGGCTATAAGAATATTATATTTGCTACTTTCTCAGGGGAAGACTCCGAGAATGCGGCAACCCATCTGGCTAGGTTCAGGGTACAATGCGGCCAGTACCAGAACGATGACATCCTCAAGTGCAGGATTTTTGGCACTTCTCTCTCAGGAGCTGCCTTCAGGTGGTTCTCCAAATTGCGGCCAGGAACTGTAGCAGATTGGCCTGCAATGGAAAAGCTTTTCCGGGAGACTTTCGGGGCCACAGAACCTGAGGTAGACTTGGCCTCTCTCACCCAGATGGCCCAACAACCCACAGAGTCCGCTGTGGCCTATCTTCAGCGCTTCCAGATTCAGAAGGCCAAGCTGAATGTGATCCTGCCAGAGAAAGAATTGATCAAGTTGGCGATCAAGGGCTTAGAGCCTCGCCAGCGAAAGAAGCAGCATGGCAGCATGATCCAGTCAATGGGAGAGCTCATCACAGAGGTGGGAAGCTTCGAACACCTCCTCAGAGAAACTGACGCCAGGAAGAATGCGTCCAGAGGCACATACGTACCAGGGAAACATCGCACTGTAGCGGCCCTGAGCTACCAGCCGGCTACGTATGATCCTTACTACCACTATCACAGTGAGGATGTGGCCCAGGAGGACGAGGAGAAAGATGAAAGCGACATCGCCGCTTATGAGCTGACAGGGAGAAAGAACCCAGCCTTAAAGCAATTGAAAATCTCCAAGGAACCTGTCAAGCTCAAATCGATGGCCTTCACTAAACCTGAATTCGCGACATATACATATGATGCCAACAAGGCACACGAGATTCTAGATGAGATGATCGCCGCGAAGATGGTGAAGACCGACTTCGGACCTTTTCCTCGACCAGAACAGCTGAAAGGAAAGAAGTACTGCAAATTCCATAACCTGTGGAACCATAATACAGCTGATTGTGTGAAGCTCAAGGACCAGATTCAGGTATGGCTCAACAACGGTAGTCTTCAGGTGGAAGCTCCAGTAACTGCAGCAGCGCTTGTTGACCTAAACCCTTTTCCTGATACTGGGATTAACATGGTCGATGTGAACTGGACCAAGCAGAACCAGAGGAAACCAACTCTGGATTTGTCCACGAAAGGACAAGAAACAGAGCCTAAAGAGGTTCCTGCCCAGAAGAAGGCTAAACCATTTGGTCAAGCCTCGCTAGTAGTGTTATGCTCGCGGTGCAAAGAAGAGTGTGGCATCCAAGTGCCGCACGAAGAGGTCGAGCAGACATTTCGTTTTGGCTCTTTCCCGCCCATTAAGTGGGCTTCGCCATCACGACACTACCAGCCTTCCAGCCCAAGAGAAAAGGAGAGAATGGGATCGCCTGCATCGCCAAAGGACTCCAATCTGTTCAAGAAGCTGAAGGCAGCTACGGCTGACCAGAAGATGGAGGAAAAGGTCGCGAACAAGCACAAAGACATTCTGACCAAGCCCTACATACCACCAGCTTCAACCGCTACCATCAAAGAAGGAAAGTGGTACACCAGGGAGAAGGGGAAGGCAGTGGAGATAAGTCCTTCCAAGAAGCGAAAACTGCAGCGCAGATTTGGTGAAGCCAAGCGCGCGCTAGAGGCTTTAGACCAGGGCCTGATCAAACCTTCACAGTTGGTCAAATCTCCTGAGCAGTATCAGAAGGAGATGGAAGCGCTCGCTGCCAAGCCATTAGTGGCTCCTCGCAGTCTGCGAAAGCCAGCGAGCTCAGAATCTGGGGCATCTAAGCCCAATGTTTTTTGTAGGATTACCAAGGAGAGAACACCTCCGCTGGCCAGAAAGGAGAGCTCACCGTCCAGGCGACCACACGTCAGGCGCAGGTTGTCTCGCGAGGAACCAGAAGCCAAACCCTCGGTTTTCGAGAGACTGGGGGGCAAAGACAAGACTACCGACACTTTACAGTGGAGACCTAAGAAAGTCCAGAGTTTGGTGGTCGCTCCCCCAAAGGCGGACATTGCTAGGGAACTAAAGCCAGATTCCTTTGAACAAGCTTCAGTGGTTCAAGAGCTCGAACAATGTGAAGTAAAAGGCCTCACCGAGGAATCCTTAGTGGACAGGTTGGTCAAACAATTCAACACGGATATCCCTGTCCACGAACCCAAGCTTAACTTGGAGGACGACATAGATGAATTCGAAACGTCCTGCAATATGGTTTATGTGCTTCCAGCGCGGTATGCAATGCCGGTCGCTGCTCAGGAATGCGTAGAAGTTGAGGAATGTAATACACAGCCTTTGCAGATCACGTCAGCGGTCACGGCACCTGTTGAAGAGGCTGTCTTTCTGGAAACAGAGGACGCCAACAGTAAAGAATTCTTCATGAGCTTCACTAGGCCGACACCTGCTACGGTCCAACACATGAGACCTCTATACATCACAGCAGAAGTTGGCGGTACCAAAGTAAGCAAGATCATGGTTGATACCGGAGCTGCTGTTAATGTCATTACTACCAGGACCATGCACCTGCTAGGGATCAAGAAGGAGAAGATCCAGTCGACGTCTCTTACTCTCAAGAACTTCGCGGGGACTGTAACAAAAACCTTGGGTTTACTTTTCTTGCGTATCAAGGTAGGTCCAGCAGAGGGAGTTTACGCTTTCTTTGTGACAGACTGCTATGCGGCCTACAACGCTATCCTGGGCAGGGATTGGATTCACCGGAGCTACTGTGTTCCGTCAACCCTCCATCAGGAACTTATTATGTGGAACAGGGAGACGAACAAAGCTGAGGTGATCAAAGCGGACCCTCGTCCTTTCCCAGTATCCGCAAACTATGTAGATGCCAGGTACTACTTGGAGCCTATCGCTCCATTGCAAGTCAGTGGCATCGATAGCAAAGGCCGCCCCACAGGGGTGACGGCCTCTGAACTGGCACAGTGGGGGCTTACGCTCGCAAAAGAAGGCTTAGAAAGGCCTGGCCACGCTGTGCCTAAACCCTTGAACGATTAATGGATTACGACCTTCCAGAGGAAGGGATAGAGGCCCTCCACTCGCTGCATGAAAGATTATCATCATATCTAGTGGAAAAAGAGGCCTATGAGCAAATCGCGACTTTGGAAATCGTTGAAGAGGGACTCTCTGATCAGGAACAAGAGGATGAGGTAGAAATCCAGCTCGCTCCGGCAGCGTTGGACGACACGCCTCCTAAGGTCAGAGATCCTACCGAGAAAGTCAATCTCGGAACAGCAGATGAGCCTATGGAAGTGGCTATCAGCGCTTACTTAGAGCCTAGCGAGAAACAGAGGCTTATTGACTTATTACTAGAATTCAAGGACTGCTTTGCGGAAAAGTATGAGGATATGCCTGGCCTGTCACCGGACTTGGTCTGCCATCAGCTACCAACACTCCCTGACAAGAGGCCTGTGAAACAAGAGCCGCGAAGAATGAATTCAGAGACTCAAATCCTCGTCAAGGAGGAGGTTGAAAAAATGCATAAATCAGGCATTATCAGGGTGGCCAAATACAATCAGTGGCTATCTAACATAGTGCCTGTCCGCAAGAAGAATGGCAAGATGAGGGTCTGCGTAGACTATAGAGACCTTAATACTGCTACGCCTAAGGATGTCTACCCCATGCCGGTCGCGGATATGTTGGTCGACGCCGTTGCGCGACATGAATTATTGTCCTTCATGGATGGCACTGCAGGATATCACCAGATTCCGGTCGCCGAAGAAGACAGACACAAAACCGCGTTTCGCTGCCCTGGGTTCGCGGGCGTTTTTGAATACGTGGTTATGCCTTTTGGACTGAAGAACGCTGGCGCGACTTATCAACGAGCCATGAACCTGATCTTCCATGACATCCTTGGAAAGATTTTGGAGGTTTACATTGATGACGTGGTTGTCAAATCTCAGAAAAGAGGGGACCACATCACAGATCTCAGGAAAGTGTTTGAGCGCATGCGACAGCACAAGCTTAAAATGAATCCCGCTAAGTGCGTTTTTAGGGTTCAAGCAGGAGACTTTCTTGGGTTCATTGTCCATCAGAGGGGAATTGAGGTCCCTGAAGATAAAGCGAGCGCCGTCATCAACGCGTCTCCGCCACGCACGAAGAAAGAGTTGCAGCGTTTGCTCGGTAAAATCAACTTTTTGAGACGCTTTATCTCTAACTCTGCAGGTAAGATCCAGCCCTTCTCTCCTCTGCTGAAGCTACAGGGCCAGAGCGAGTTCGTCTGGGAGCATAAACACCAAGAGGCTTTTGATAAAATCAAGGCCTACCTGGCGAGCCCACCAGTGCTCGTTCCTCCTAGGGCTGGATTCCCATTAAAACTATATATTTCAGCAGCTGAGGCTTCCATTGGCAGCCTGCTCGCCCAAGACGATGAGGATGGTGTCGAACATGCTATATTCTATCTTAGTAGGACACTCACAGACTGCGAGACAAGGTACACTCCAATGGAAAAGTTGTGTCTCACATTGTACTTCTCAGCATGCAAGCTGCGCCACTACATGTTGTCCTTTACCACTTGCATCATCGCTCAGACTGACTTGGTCAAGTACATGCTGTCGCGGCCTATTTTGAGAGGCCGCATTGGCAAATGGGTATTGGCTTTATCTGAATTCTCGCTTCAGTACGTGCCACAAAAGGCAGTAAAGGGACAGGCTATCGCAGATTTCCTGGCACACCACCCTACCTTGGACATCCCCGTAGTGAAGGAGCTAGAGATAGCAACTGTAACCATAACTCGGCCAGATTTAGCGCGCATCCCAGAATACGCTATTCGGTATCAAGCCACAGTCTCCTTGCAGCCCTGGATACTGTACTTTGATGGTTCAAGAACGGAAACGTTAGCAGGGGCAGGGATTGTTCTGGAGAATCCAGCGGGCGATCGTTTCTCTTATTCTTTCCAGTTGGAGTTCAAATGTACAAACAATCAAGCAGAGTATGAGGCCCTGATCATTGGCCTAGAAGTTTTGCTAGAGTTGGGAGTCAGGGACGTTCAGGTACACGGCGACTCTTTGCTTATCATCAATCAGCTCCAAGGAAAGTACAAGTGTGAAAGCCTTTTGCTTATACCCTATTTGCATCGCGCCATTGAGCTTCTGGATCAATTCGAGGAGGCAGATTTGGAGCACATACCCCGTGAACGCAACTTTGCGGCCAATGAGCTCGCTCAATTGGCTACAGGCATTACATTGAAGTATGGCGTTCGCGAGCGCATCCTGAAGGTCGAGCGCCGCACACTGCCTTCGTGGCTCGCGCGGCCTGACCCACCGGATGATCCAGTTGTCGCGGTTCTCGAGCCTATTGACGTCGATTGGCGCATACTGCTGATTGACTACCTCAAGAACCCAGACCCTACAGCAGACAGGAAGACTCGTTTTCTCTCCTTGAATTATTTTCTCAGAGGTGACGAGCTGCGACGACGTGGGGAAGATGGCGTAGACTTTCGCTGTGTCTATGGCCGCGAAGCCAAGAGGTTGATGCGCGAAGTGCACGCAGGAGTGTGTGGAGCCCATCAGGCAGGCCCCAAGATGCGTTGGCTTATCAGAAGACATGGGTATTATTGGCCCAGCATTTTGAAGGACTGTATCGCGTTCGCGAAAGGTTGCCAAGACTGTCAGGCGCATGGTCCAGTGCAGCACATTCCCAATATTCCCATGCAACCTATTATTAAACCTTGGCCTGCCAGAGGCTGGGCTTTGGACTTGATTGGGATGATTCACCCTCATTCTTCGCTCCAGCATAAGTTCATCATTGTAGCCACTGATTTCTTCATGAAGTGGGTTGAGGCTGAACCTTTGAAGGAAGCTTCCAGCGCTATCATTCGCCAGTTTATTTTTCAGAATATTATTTGCAGGTTCGGTATTCCAGAAGTGTTGGTCTCAGACAGGGGGGCAACATTTATGGGCGGCGAGGTAGAGAAACTTGTCACGGACTTGGGCATCCAGTTCGTCCACAGCACACCTTATTATGCCCAATCCAATGGTCAAGCAGAGGCCAGTAACAAGATCATTATCACCTTGCTCAAGAAGATGCTTGTTGAAAACCCTAGACAGTGGCACGAGACGTTGTATGAGACCTTATGGGCTTATCGTACCTCCAAGAGAAATCCCACTGCTACGACCCCCTATGCGCTAATGTTCGGTCATGATGCCATCTTACCATTGGAAATCAACGTCCAGTCTCTGCGCGTCCAAGATCAGCACCATTTGATCGGGGAAGACTATGTTCAGGCGATGTGGCAAGAACACGAGGATCTCAGCGAGCAACGCTTGGCAGCTTTGGACAACTTAGTTTTGGAAAAGCAGAGGATTGCTCGCGCCTATGATAAGAGGACACGTGGCCGTAGTTACAAATAGGGTGATTTGGTTTGGAAGGCTGTTTTGCCTTTTGGCGAGAAGTTGACCGGTCGCGGTAAATGGACTCCGCGATGGGAAGGACCCTTCGTTGTTCATCGCATTCTGGAGCGCGGGGCCTTTCACCTCAAAGATTTGGATGGCGACCTCCACCGCAATCCCATTAACGGGCGTTTCCTGAAGAAATACTACCCTAGTGTTTGGGAGTTTGACGATCCACCGGATCAACCTTCTTCTCAGACAGGGGGGCAACCTTAGTCTCCCCAGGTTCGCTTCATCCATATTCAGGCCTTTCCTGTGGCCTTAGTATCCTGTACTTGCTTCACCTACGCATACTAGGGGGGCAACACTCTGTACATTCAGGCCTTATTTGAGGCTTTTCGTTCAAAAATGTTCAATTTCAATGTTTCTTTTCTTTGACATTATGGTGTTAAGAATGCATGTAATGGCCTATACCTGAGGCCTTATTTTATACTTTGATTTGCAAAAAGTGTTAAAAACTTTCATTCATAAAGTGGCTTTGCTGCCAAAAGCAGTACAAAGTGCAAATCAAAATAATTACATTTGCGGTTTACAAGGCCAGAAGTGGCTTAGAGTAAAAACCATAAAGTTACAGATCTACTGAGAGTTTCTGGATCTTGTGGCAGCAAAGGGGCTGTGCTCGGGCATTCCTACTCTCCCTCTCTTCACCCACATGTCTCCTCTGCTTCGAGTTGCAGCCGCTACCGTCTGTACCGGACCAAAAGGAAGGAAATAATCCATCACGACCCTTTTGGTTGGATTACCCTCCGGGATGGAGATGGTCTTCACAGAGAAGCGCAACTCACAACCACATCTACCTCCAGGGGAAAAACATAAGTCACGTAGTCAGACCCTGGAGGCAGGCTACGGAGCAAGAACAGGCGACCCATATTGGTCTTCCGCCCTTCTTCCTCCTGCTCCACGCGGGCAGTTTGAGAGAGGAGACCCCTCAGAATCGGGTTCCGCCGCTACGGGAGCACCACATGTTCTTTGGTCTAAATGAAACCGGTGGGTTTCACCGCGACTTCCAGAGACCAAAGACATGAGGTTGGACCTGAGGTTAGGCCATAAGACCTACCCAGGTATTGAGGTTAAGCCATAAGACCTAGGGGTTTGAGGCTAAGGCTGATATCGTGAGGAGAAGATCGTAGAAACTGGAGAAAGAGAAGTAGAGATTGCGATACTATTTCTGGGAAAGCCATATTGCGTTTGTGTCTATCATCTCTCCAGAGTGCAGGTATTTATAGCGCCAATCTCAGTGGCCTCAACCGTACGATGGGCAGTTGTGATATTCTCACTGTCATCAATGAGCGTATCAACAAGGTTAAATGCGAAGATCTCGGAAATGAAGGTAATTGAAGGCGCGTGGGAGACGGGGCAGTCTCCAAGGAGGTAACTGCTCCATTTCGAGATTATCTTTTCAATCTTTTCAAACGGTTTTAAAGCAATAAAGGCAACTTAAAGCGTTGAACCGTTTGAGAGAATAAGTTATGATTTGGGCCAAGCAAAGTGGGCTAAATAGTAAGTTAATAATAATAATAATATTGTTCATACAAAATATGGGCCTAATTCTAGGGGCCCAAAAGTCTTCGGCCTGCATGGGTCAGGCGAAGGAAGAGTTCGTCCAAACGAAAACTGGCGTCCGCAGCAGCTTGTGCGGCTTGTTGGGCTGCCACGCGTGCCTGAGCCAGTTCCTGGGATAGCGTCTCGAGAGCAGCGAGGGGTTGTTCCAACTGAGGCTCTGCATGAACGAGTATAGCAGTAACATCGGTTAACCGGGCTTGAAAGGCTTTAATTTGGGACCTCAAGTGGTTCCTCTCGAGCGTCAGTTCCCTGATGAGGTTAGCTTGGTCACCCAAGAAGTCGCGCGCGGTCTCCGTTTGCTGAGTAAGGTTCTGATAATGCATTTCGGTTTGCCTGGCCTGCGCATTCGCGACTGCCCGCTCGTTGAGCCCTTGAGGAAGATCCTGCAACAGTTGATCGATTTCCTGGAATTGTTCCTCAGTGATGGCTCCCTCGCGGAGGAGCACCCTCAAGTATTCTAAGACCCTCACAGGCGCACCAGGAATCAAGATGTCAGGGCCCAGGAAGCGGCGAAGGCCTTCTCTGACTTCATCTACGACCCCAGGGGGGGGCACTTCAAGTACACGAGCTAACCTTTCCAAAGTAGAGGGAGTAGGAGGCTCAGCGACAGGGGCCTCAGGAGGTTCAGCGATAGGTACTTCTGGCACTGGTTCAGGTACCTCCGGCGCTGGTTCAGGAAGGTCTTCCAATTCTTCAGCTTCAGCGACTTGGGGGGCAGGGGGAGGAAGTTCCTGATCAACCACGTTAGGAACAGGCTCAGCAGCTTCTGCTTCTACTACTCCGATTACATCGTCCCCAGTTCCAACGACGTTTGGAACCTGGAAAAAGACATTGTCAGAATACTTGAACCAGGAAATAATGATGAAATAGTTGGTTAGGGGGAATACCTCTTCGATTGGGGGCTCATACACAATGATCGCGAGCATTGTCTCTGGGCTAGCTTCGCTGGGAACAGGAATTGATTCAGGCGCTATCTGTTCCAGGACAGGAACGTCGCTTGGTTCCTCGCGAGGTGCGTCTAGTGGCAGTACTCTATTTTCAGCCTCCGGCGAGCTATCATCTATGATCTGCACTGGTATCAAGGCCAATTGTGCATTATCTACAGCGCCCGCAGGAGGTGGAGAGTGGTTCACAACAGTTGGCGTTGGAGCTTGGGAAGCAGATGTGCCTTCACCAACAGTTGAAGATCCTTCTTCAGCATGTCTCGAGGACCTGTGGCGAACCTGCAAATGAGGATTGTTACAGAGTCGCACAGAATGAAAAGAAATTTCTAACAAGTGCTTAGTGTGCTTGTGTCTTACCAGTCGGTCAGCGATTGGTTCATCTTCTGCCCACAGGTCAGTTCGAGGATCAGAACGAGCGCGCTTCCGAGCCGAGAGAGCAGCGATCTGTTAGAGGCAGGGGATTAGGTATGACTCGTAAAGGAAGCATGATTTGTACAAACAGAGGGCTCTTACCGTTTGCATGTCATCATCATTAGAGGAGGATTCTTTGTCCTCAGGCTCTACCATTACTGCCTTTTGCTTCCCAGACCGGCCAGCGGCTTGGGAAGCGTTGGCTGCGCGACTGCCAGAAAGTGGCGCGCTCCCCTGGAAAAACAAAGTTTGAATTTAAAGGGGAAGGGATAAAAGAACAAAGGGGACAAAACATGAGTCAAGATTAGTTACCTCTTGAAGGGGTTCGCGGATTACGATACCAGCTTGGGCCTGACGTGGGGCTCGCGCGGGCCGCGGAGCCGGTTCAGCAGCAGGAGGAGGAGCTTGTGCAGCGTCTTCAGGGATGCGAGCAAGTTGATCAACGTCGGCGGCGTAGGGATATCGCAGTTCCCCGAAGATGGCAGCGAATACCTCATCGTGCTGTTGCCGCCAACAGTTAACAGAGACTTCTGCCCACCATGCATCATATCCTTCCTCAGTCGCGTCCACAGAGTCAATCTCTTTGGCCCAGTCAGGAAGATCAACTAGCGCGAGCGTGCTTTGTGCTGGCGGAGGCCCAGAAAGGGGCCCAATTCTACGCCAAGAAGTGTTGTAGTTCCAAGCATCATGTAGAGGGAATGGCACTAATTGGACAAGACCAAGTTGACGAGCGAAATGGTTGGGAGTGTAGAGCTCATAACTGAGTTCGTCAGCGGCAATCCTGATGTCGGAACAGGAGATCGCGCGGCGAAAAGCCAAGCGCACGCGATCACTGTAGCGAGAGGCGCCAGGGAGGAATCCATGTTCAAGCGGAGCTGGGAATCTTCTACTCAGCACTAAGTCGCAGTACGGCATCTCGTGCAGTAAGTACAAGTATGTGAAGCACTCAAAATAAGGAGGGGATGTGTATCTTTCGCCGCGACTGAGCCATCGACCCAAGAGTTGGTCAGTAGGTGGAAGCAATGGGATGTCGTCGCGACGAAAGTATGGAAAGTAAATTTGAATCCAGAAGTCAAGGATCCAAAAGGGGCCAGAAATGCTAGTCTCAAAGGGATGCATTGTGGCTTGATACAAAGTACGGTAGAGGGCACCTAATACTGGTTGTCCTAGTCCCACACGGTGGCCGTTGTAGAGGGCCGTCGCCAGAGAAGTCCAGGCACCAGTGGGCTTACAGGAGGAAGTGCAGAAAATAAATTTACAGAGCCAGTACTCCAAGAATGCAATCCCGCCAGTCGCATTGTGCTCCTGGCGGTAATAGGCCAGCCACCGCGGATAGGAGCTGTTATGGGCACCGCGACCATGTTGGGCCATGGTGGAGGTGAAAGTATCAGAGTCGAATTGGCCATGCAGATAGGGTTCACCATCAATGGGTAGGCCAGTAATGGTGAGAATGTCCAATAAAGTGACACTCATTTGGCCAAATCGAAAATCAAAGGTGTTGGTAGCAGTGTTCCAGAAACAAAGAAAGGCAGCGAGTGGCGAACGATTGCCACCGCGCGGAAGACGAAAACAAAGATCGATAGTATGGGTGATACCTGCTGCGTTCCAGCGGGCTAGATCTCGAGCGCGTGCTTCCCGGTACCAAGAAAGCTCTTCCGCACTGATGGAGGATGGCCAATGCCCTATTTTTGATCGATGGTTAGGGGCACTCCAACTGGTAAAATCCCCAGGAGTCCTTCGGAGGACTGGGATGGGGCGGCGAACAGGTAGACCATAAAAGGCGATAGCGTCGGCCGGGAACGCATCTCGCGGCGTTGGGCCCAGTCCGGCATGATTATTCGAGAGTCGGAGGAGCAGAGGTCTTTGATGGTGGTCTGGAGAATCAGGCTGGCGCCAATCCCAGTTCCCCAAGAGCGTGCAGCCTGTTCATTCAGTTCTTCTTCTTGGTCGATAACCATCTTTTTCGGGGGAGCCATTTCTGGGTTTCTGTGAGAAGGATGTGTGCAAAAGAGGGTTTCTGGGTTTAGGAGACTAAAAGAGTTTCTGATGTGACAGGTCTGAAGTGGCTGCGGATTTAAATAAGAGATTTTGTGAGGGAAACGATGCGACAAAAGGCGTTTCGCGAGTGAAAAGACGCAACCCTCATTAATGACATCGTTTCGAGCATCGAACGCGTCGTTTTAGTCCCCTTCAATCAGTTACACTTTCATGGGCCTGATTTCGAGGCCTGGGGGGCAATGTTTGAGCCCAAAAGTAATTTTGGCAATATCCTTCAGTGGATCTAGCACAGCGGGCCGATACCTGCGGCCCAAAAATAAACATACTTGGTTGTGGGTTACAACTCCGCCTATTCCGGAATCCATGAGGAGAGCGAAGTCCTATTGGAATCAAGTAATAGAGATTGACTAGGAAACTCCAGTCAATAATCCTTCTACGACAAGGAGCGGTCGAAACCCTAGGTATATATACCAGGTTTCGAGGACAGATTAAGGACCTCTCTCATATCAATCAATCCTAGCGATTACAAAGCCTCCCCGGAGCAAACCTTCAACCTTGTTGAAACCCGGTGACCGTGCGCCAGTCCCAGTCTCTCCAAGAGCCGACTGTCAGCATCACCAGACCAACCCGGCGACCGTACTTCCAGTCCCAGTCTCCCAGCGAGCCGACTGCGAGCGCAACCGCCACCGTTACTACCAGCGAAGCAAGGGTAACGCCCTCGCAACCCAGCGAAGCTAAAGTCACGCTTTAGCAAAAACCCGTGCTTCTCCCAACTTCCCAGTGATTGCTCTGCTTAGTCTACAACACTAAGTATCGATTCGGTGAACGCAAGAGACCACAACCAAAGTCCTTATCCGTAAGGCAGAAGTCCTTTTCCGAAAGGCTAGAGAAGAACCCTATGACGAGGTTGGTGCTCTCCTCGTCCACAGCGCTTGAAGAAGAAGTCAGGTCAAGGGACTACCCCAACGACTGCACCCCGCGGTGCTGGCACGCCTGCGCAATCACTCGCCCAAAAGAGACAGTTTGCAAGCCAACTGGTTTTGGAGCCAAACACCCGCAAAAGAATTCCAAGAAAAATGACTATCAATGTACCCAAACAAGCACATTACAACTGTTTAGACAAGGGATTTTTGAACATACCTGGCGATGACCTTTGGTCTGACGGTAATTCTTTCTCCTCTTTTTCTTAAAAATAAGTACCTTTGCATCTAATGCCAGCGTTAAAAGGGAATATCTGAAATATATATATATATATATATATATATATATATATATATATATATATATATATACAGATCCTATCCAGAGCGGAGCTCCGCTTTGAAAATTAAAGTGTGAAGTTCGAGTTTTGGGTCACTTTTCGGTCGCACATCCACATCTCGACCGTTCAGTTTTTAGGTACTAGTGTATAGATCATCTCTGCAAATTTTCAGCCAAATTGATGATCGTTAAGGTATCTAACTCGCTTAAACCAATGGACGGACTGAATCTGTCAACCTGAACCGTACTAGCTTTAAGGCAGTTATCAATGCCTTAACGATCATCATTTTGGTTGAAAGTTTGCAGAGATGATCTATACACTAGTACCTAAAAACTGAACGGTCGAGATGTGGATGTGCGACCGAAAAGGGACCAAAAACTCGAACTTCACACGTTAATTTTCAAAGCGGAGCTCTGCTCTGGATAGGATCTATATATATATATATATATATATATATATATATATATATATATTCCAAATTTTAGGGAGCAAAGACATCTAACAACGAGTTACAAATCTTTAGTCTAGTGCCAGTCAAATTGTTATCCCACTTCAATCATCAAGTATTTAGTCGATGTTTCATACATTTATAAAGCTAGATTCTCTACTCTCTTCTCCAGAGTTGGCTACAGAACCCTCATCTTCATTTGGAAACTTTATTCTTTTGCTCTTCTAATCCCATTTGGTTGTGCGAAAAATGCACAGTTAGTACTACTCACACTCACGCACACACGAGGAATAAAAGAATGAAAAGGAGGCACACTTACATGCTCTTCAACAACTGCATGAACTGCTGCATCTGGAACTATTGGCCTGCCGATCATTGTCTGACTACTTGTGAGTTGTGCCCACCAAGAGAACCTTATTCAATATCAACTGCAGTAGACAAGCAAACCAAGCATTAAAACTAAGCACCCATATATGTAAAGTTTAAAGTGCAAAAGCTTAACTATTCAAATCTTGTCCATGGATCAGATTTTCATAGCAAGGTGATATACACAATGCTAAATGTGACGTGAAAGTGCACCAATCGACGTTAGCACTTAAAACGTACATACCTACCTTATCATTGACCTCACAAAACTTCAATCTTTCAGTGAAAATGGAGTCCCCATTACTAACTTTAAACTGATGCGAACCAATCTACAACAACAAATGCAATGACAACCCATTACCATGTTAACAGTTTGATCCAAATTGCAAATGCAAATGATGTAGCCAAACCTGAATGACAGCGAAAACGGGCTCATAGGGCTTGAAAACCCCACCATCAGTGTTGTCAAGCGGCCCAACCACTTTGTACCCAATGTTTGAATCCAAAATTAACATTTTTTCCCGACAAGGGGGACTCGAAGAAATCGGGCCAATATTGGTGGCCTAAGCCTATATTTTCGACAAGCTCGGAATATATTGTTTAGAGGCTAAATAAAGCCTACTTGAAGATCAAGCAATCTTGAAGTAAATCTGGATATTCCTCGATTTACTATTTAATTATCAAATATTTGATAATTAATGGTGATTTGTATGCTTGATTACCAAGATTATGCAAGAGAAAATAATAACGTGCCCATGCAAATATTCATATATTCCCATGCAATTAATGTGCAATGGCATATATGGAAGCATGCAATCATGCTTGATGGTGGTCAAAGAGGAATATATATATATATGATGTATGAATGGTGGCTCATGCATGGTTCAAGTAAGGAAGATTCCCCATGCAATTAAACATGGCAACGTGCTGTCCTTCTCCACTTATATTCAAGAGTATTCATGCAATTAAATAGCATGGTGAGCCATCATTCACCAGCCAATCATATTTAAGCGACCAAATGCTTGCCCATGCAATTGATGATTGTAGAGTCCCCGTGAGGAGTCCTCGCCAAGTCGCGAAGATATATATGAACATATATACATGCATATCCAACAGTTTGCTGAAGAGAAAGATTACGTCCAGGACTCTAAAAGGTAATTAACCTTGCCTAGAAGATTGCTACAACAGAGTTAATCTTTCATTGACTACGATATATATCTTAACTATTAAGAGTTTTGATTTGATTCAAAGGCCAATAACTGTGGCCTAAAATATAGTATTTCATTCATATTTGGAAGGAGAATCTACAAGCAGCCTATATATAGAGGCTAAAGCGATACAACAAAGGACGAACAACTCTTCAATCAATCTCTACGATTGCCCAAGTCTCCCCGGAGCAGCCTCTCTTACCGGTGACCACACTCCAGTCCCAGTCTCTTCAAGAGCCGACTGTCAGTGCCACCAAACCAACCCGGCGACCGTGCTTCCAGTCCCAGTCTCCCAGGAGCCGACTGTTAGTGCTACTGCCACCGTTACTTCCAGCGAAGCAAGGGTAACGCCCTCGCAACCCAGCGAAGCTAAAGTCACGCTTTAGCAAAACCCGTGCTTCTCCAGACTTCCCGGTGATTGCTCTGCTCAACCTACAACGTTGGGTATCGATTCGGTGAACGCAAAGAGACCACAATCAAAGCCCTTACCAGTAAGGCAAAAAGTCATTTTCCGAAAGGCATAGAAAAGAACCTTGTGACGAGGTTGGTGCTCTCCTTGTCCACATCGTTTGAGAAGAAGTCAGGTCAAGGGACGCCCCGATGACTGCACCCCACGGTGCTGGCACGCTCGCGCATTCAAAAGAGACAGTTTGTACCAGACTGATTTTGGGAGCCAAACACCCAATACCCGCCGCCTCCGCCTCCATCTCCTCTCTTTTCGACCACCCACCACCACCTTTCGAAAAACTCCCATCGTCACTACTATACCCAATTTCATCATAGTTGTCGGCATCGTCTTCTTTACTGTCCTCATTTACGTCGTCGTTTCAGTCTGACGAGAAATGGCGGGAGACGCGGCGGGTCAGGAAGCCATGGCGGTGGTTTTTGTGCTTTGGGTTTTGAAATTTTTAGCGTTTTGAGTTGGGTTTAGAGGGCAGTGGTAAAAAAAATTATTTAACAGTATAGTTTAGTAAGTTTTCAAAAATATTATACACGTCGCATTTTTAAAAGATTCGTTGAAGTCAAAATAGATACAAACATCCATACTAGTAGATAGATACATAAATGTGACGAAAGAATACTCGATGTCACTTGGAGGCCTGCTAGAGGAAGATTTTCGAACCACCGGAATTACAAGCAGAACAGGATGATGCAAATATAATTTACAAGATTGATGCAAATATACTTGATACAGGGACTGAAGCAGGCTTCAGTATAAGTAAGCAATACGAGTTGAAAGAACAAATCTGTACGTATGAAATTAATATTGCATAAGCGCTAGAGTCGTTTTACCCAAAAAGACAGAAAAATATTGTACACATGCAGAATATTGAGATGAAACAATTAAAAGACCTAATCTCTTTGCTAACTTTCCAAAATTCCAAACACAATTTCAAAATTATCTAGTTCTCCATTCTCCTCAAACGTTGACCATTGAAACTCTATGATTGTTTTAAATTTACTTTATAGAATCTGGTTGGGCCGTATGATTTTGTTGAGTTTGGCTTTGTTGTTCTTGAGTGGTGTTGGATTTTCGATTGCAGATTTGAGATGATTGTTAGTTCACTTACTAGGTTTGTTTTTGGAGAGAGATCTGGGTTTGCTTTTGGAAGAAGAAGAGGGAGATAAACAGAGGAGGAGAGAGAGCTGGAAGAAGAATGGGTAAAAAGAAAAAAAAAAAAAAAAGAGAAAAGAGAGGAAAAAAAAAATAGTTAGTGAGGGTAAAATAGACATTTTAGCATGAAAATGGTGCCACGTCAGCAATTTAACGGAGAATTTGACGGAGAAGTGACGGTAATGACTAATCGTGTGAAATTGGAGAGTTTAGGGGGTTTTTAAGTGAAATTAAAAGGCGAGGGACTGAAACGTCGACTCCCTGTAAGTATAGAGAGTAAACAGTATTTTGTCCTTTGTATATCCTTATTATGTAGGTGTATATTTTGTAAATTTCTTTTTGATTACGAGCAATTACTTACCATATAATTGATTAGCTTCCTATTTGCTCACCTAAGAGACAGTTTTAAGGGATAGTGAGGGACAAATGCATCTCTTGGATGTATTAAATATAAAAACAGAAACTATTACAACTTAAAACTAGTATTAAATATAAAAACAGAAACTATTACAACTTAAAACTATACATTTATTTTCAGCCGTCAGATTCACTTGTCCCTCACAGTCCCTTAAAAACTTTTCCTTTAGGTGAGCAGACATTTCATTACATATATTAGTTTGATTTTTGATTTGGTATACATTACATTCAGAGCCAAAGTCTTGATTTACCCAACGGGTGAAAAGTTAAGCCCAACACAACTATAAACGACAAATTATTATACATTTATTTTCAGCCGTCAGATTCACTTGTCCCTCACAGTCCCTTAAAAACTTTTCCTTTAGGTGAGCAGACATTTCATTACATATATTAGTTTGATTTCTGATTTGGTATACATTACATTCAGAGCCAAAGTCTTGATTTACCCAACGAGTGAAAAGTTAAGCCCAACACAACTATAAACGACAAATTATTCATTGGCAGAAAAAAGAAGAACGATCGAGCCCAAGTCGAAGCACCACCTTGAGCCGGCACTCTTTGTCTCCGGTCTGCATAAAGCGTTTGTGGACTGCCATCCTATAGGATCGTCATGCCTGCATATAATTAGAGACTTTTTTTTTTTTGGTCTGATGCATGTAATTAGGGACTTGGGGAGTGATGCCTTACTAAAAATAATAGATATAGTGAAGGGATCACGGATTTCTTTTTTGATCGTCACTGCCCACCATTTTCTTTCTTTTTTCCATCTTAACCTTCACACACCATGCACAAGTTAGTTAAATCATGTCCCGCTCTGTACTTTATAGCGTGAGCGCACATTAATCAATAATTATTTGATAATTAACGCAAAAATTAAATTTATTTTCTTATATTATAATAAGTTAACTCGCTCTATGCACCTCATTAGAAAAATCAACTCAGAAATTTGGTTAAACCAACTACATTGTGTGAAATTTGATGATTTTTCAGTTTTCTCCACCATCCTATCATATAAGTGACTACATATTGTGCTTGCATATTATTTCTAGTTTTCTACATGCTAACTTTCATGCATTTTGTAGTCCGTCACGGTAAAAGTATTGAACATTTTTCACATGAAAATTAAGCTAGCTAGTTAAAATGAAATTATATATGTCCATGATTAACTACTAGTGTCATACGTCCAACCTGAAAATATATGATATCAACCCTATATTTGGGAAGATGATTGGTGAACCCAAGATTAATATATGCACATGAAGCTACAAGAGAAACCCTAATAAAGGTTTTAACTTGCCTTCTAGTACACATTACCTTGACATCAATGTTGGAGAAGTGTGGCTTAAAAATTAGAGCCCTTTGGAATCCCACATCAGAAATGTGAAGAGTCTGTTAGAAAGTTAATCTTGCATATCTTCCGTATGAGATAAGCATGATCTATGTATATCTGTGAATATTTGTATTCCTTGGTTGTAGTTCCTTAATTGTAGCTGTAGCTTGATTGTAGGAATAGTTACCTTGTAATTAGGAGTCACTCCTTGTATATCTATTCACCGTGAATGAATGAAAATCTATTCTAGCCAAATATCTCTTTTTCATGGTATCAAAGCAGGACTAGAATCCTGACTCCATAGCCGCTGCACCTTGTCCCCTGTGCAACAAATTTTTTCTTCTCATTCCATTGTACTCTATATCTCGTACAACAATCCTCGATCTCGTCTCCATGGGAAATCAAAATTTCAAATCATTTTTCATTGATCATTCTGATCATCCAGCCTTGGTGATAGTGTTCAATCAACATAATCGACCAAATCAATCTAATCGGCAAAACGGTTCCTCCAGTTGCAATCCTCTCTCCGAGCAACAACTTCAGCAAGTTTTGGCTATTTTGAATCACAAAGGATTTGATGATTCTTCTAGTCCTCAATCACATTCGGCTGCCATGGCAGTTAAGAGCAACATGCCCAATCAGTCCTATTCTTCAGGTTTATCTAAGATCGCTTCCCGCAACTGGATCATTGACAGCGGGGCGACGGATCACATCTCTTCATCTCCTAAATTATTTTCGCATAAGAGTAAAAATTGTTCATTGCCTTCTGTGTTATTACCTAGCGGAGAAAAGGCTAAAATTGTTGCAAAAGGATCATTGCCTCTGAATTCTGTGTATTATCTGCTTGATGTATTATGTGTGCCTACATTCAAAGTTGATCTGTTATCGGTCAGTCGTCTGACAAGGGGCTTGAATTGTTCAGTGACATTTTTCCCATATTGGTGTGTTTTGCAGGATCTGGCTACAAGGAGGATGATTGGTTTGGGTAAGCAGCGTGATGGATTATACTATTTAAAAGCATTGGCAACGAAGAAAACCTTGACCAATTCCTATTCATCACCAAACCATCTACCAGCCTGCAACCTCACAACCTCCTCTACTAATCTCTGGCATAGCCGTTTAGGTCATGTTTCTCATTCCCCGTTAAAATTCATTGCTAAAAACTTCTTAAATCTTTCCGTTCAGCCTATCGATGCTTGCCCTATTTGTCCTTTGGCTAAACAACATCGCTTGCCATTTGGTGTTAGTTCCATTTCATCGGAAAGACCTTTTGATCTTATTCATTGTGATATTTGGGGTCGATACAAAAACCCTTCTCTTTCTGGTGCTCATTACTTTCTTACTATAGTGGATGATTACAC
Organism: Rosa rugosa; assembly: GCF_958449725.1. Classification (NCBI taxonomy): domain Eukaryota; kingdom Viridiplantae; phylum Streptophyta; class Magnoliopsida; order Rosales; family Rosaceae; genus Rosa; species Rosa rugosa. The sequence goes on along the minus strand of NC_084820.1, from coordinate 53,516,500 downwards.
ACGTTTTACTTGGATATTTTTGATGAGACACAAAGATGAAGCACAATCACTTTTAAGACATTTCTTTCATTATGTGTCCACTCAATTCACATCTCGTATTAAAACTTTTCGAAGTGATAATGGTGCAGAATTTCTTTCACTTCAATCTTTCTTCAAAGATAATGGGGTTGTTTTTCAACACTCTTGTGTTTACACGCCTCAACAGAATGGGGTAGTGGAACGCAAACATCGTCACATTTTGCAAGTAGCACGAGCTCTCAAATTCCATGCACTACTCCCTACCCAATTTTGGGGGGAGTGTGTTCTTTCTGCAGTCCATATCATTAATCGTCTCCCCACTCCTCTTCTCTCTTTCCAAACACCTTTTGAACGTCTTTATAATAAATCTCCTTCTTTTTCTCACCTTCGGACAATCGGTTGCTTAGCTTATGCTACCAACCCTCGTGTCATTCATAAATTCTCCCCTCGTGCTATCAAATGTGTGTTCATCGGATACCCAGTTGGTCAGAAGGCTTACAAACTGTTTGATTTAACAACCCGAAAAGTTTTCACCAGTAGAGATGTAGTTTTTCACGAAAACACCTTCCCTTATGCATCTGTAGAATCCAGCCCCATTCCCTCACCTTTGGCCCACACATCTGGCCCAATTCATTTCCCCATTCACGACCCAACTCCATCTCTTGACCCTATGTTTGACTCTGCCCCTATTCCACCTGGCACTTCTCTCGAATCCACCGAGCACACAGCAGCCTCACCTCTCCCATCTCCTGCCATACCCATCGTCCTTTCTCCCTCAGCCACAACATCCTTGTCACCGGAACCACCTGTTCCCTCCTCTCCGTCACCTTCGCCTTCACCGGCGTCTTCACCAGAACCCTCACCCGACCCACCCGCCCCTGCTCCCGAGCCTCTTCGTCGCTCCAGCCGCACCACCGCCCCACCGGTGAAATTCCGAGATTATCTCTGTTCTCAGGTCACGCTTTCACCCTCCGACCGGTCATCTCCTTTGTTTCCAGGTCCACACAAGGGCACTCGCTATCCTCTCTCCAACTATGTCTCCTATCACCGCTACCCGCCTGCACATCGCTCATTCATCGCTCAGATCAGTCAGGTCACCGAACCGCGATCCTATTCGGAAGCTGCCGCCCATCCTGAGTGGCAGGAAGCGATGCGGTCTGAGTTGCAGGCCCTCCAAGCTAATGGCACGTGGACTCTCACTTCTCTTCCAGCCGGCAAGATCCCGATTGGCTGCCGTTGGGTGTACAAGATCAAACATCGCTCTGATGGCTCCATCGAAAGGTATAAAGCTCGTTTAGTGGCCAAGGGCTTCACACAAGTGGAAGGTGTTGATTATCAGGATACTTTTTCTCCCACTGCCAAAATTATTTCTGTGCGTTGTTTACTTGCTTTGGCAGCAGCTCGTGGATGGTCCCTTCACCAATTGGATGTTAATAATGCCTTCCTCCACGGGGATCTCCACGAAGAAATCTATATGTCTCCACCGCCAGGGCTTCGGAGACATGGGGAGGAACACTTGGTCTGCCGACTTCATAAGTCGTTGTATGGTCTGAAACAGGCGTCTCGCCAATGGTTCGCAAAGTTCTCTGAAGCTATTCGATCCGCTGGTTATGTACAATCCAGAGCTGATTACTCTTTGTTCACCAGAAAACAAGGCAAGTCCTTTACTGCTCTTTTAATATATGTTGATGACATCCTAATTACTGGAAATGATCCTGTGAGTATTGCTGTACTCAAGAAATTTCTTCATAGTCATTTTCGTATTAAGGATCTTGGGGACTTGAAATATTTCCTTGGAATTGAGTTTTCTGCTTCTAGAAATGGGATTTTTATTTCCCAACGTAAATATGCATTGGAAATCATTAAGGATACAGGGTTGATGGGAGCAGCCCCTGTTGACACTCCTATGGAACGAGGATTAAAATTGTCTGACAAAAGTGACCTGCTCAAGGATCCGGCTCGTTACAGAAGACTAGTCGGGAGATTGATATATCTTACTGTTTCGCGGCCGGATATCACATATTCTGTACATGTATTAAGTAGGTTCATGCATCAGCCTCGACAACTTCATATGGAAGCAGCTCTACGTGTTGTACGTTATCTTAAAAATGCTCCTGGACAAGGTTTGTTTTTCTCTTCAACAAGTGATTTCAGACTGCGGGCCTACTGTGATTCAGATTGGGCAGGCTGCCCGATTACTAGACGATCAACCACAGGCTATTGTGTTTTTCTTGGTCCTTCGCTGGTTTCATGGAGATCCAAACGACAGAAAACGGTGTCGCTTTCTTCAGCTGAAGCAGAGTATCGAGCCATGACCGGTGCTTGTTGTGAGTTAACATGGCTTCGATATCTTCTCAGAGATTTAGGAGTGATGCATCAGGAACCCGCCTTGCTATATTGTGATAATAAAGCCGCATTGCACATTGCAGCAAACCCTGTTTTCCATGAGCGAACTCGACACATTGAGATGGACTGCCACTACATCAGAGATAAAATCCAAGATGGTTCAGTTGCTACAAAATTTGTCAGTTCTACACATCAATTGGCGGATGTCTTAACCAAGGCTTTGGGAAAGGAGATTTTTACTCCTATGATTCGCAAGTTGGGAGTTCGAGATATTCACTCTCCAACTTGAGGGGGAGTGTTAGAAAGTTAATCTTGCATATCTTCCGTATGAGATAAGCATGATCTATGTATATCTGTGAATATTTGTATTCCTTGGTTGTAGTTCCTTAATTGTAGCTGTAGCTTGATTGTAGGAATAGTTACCTTGTAATTAGGAGTCACTCCTTGTATATCTATTCACCGTGAATGAATGAAAATCTATTCTAGCCAAATATCTCTTTTTCAGAGTCATCCTTAGGTTATAAGGAATGATACCACAAACATTAATGCCGAGACCTTTTGTATTAAAACCCCATACCCGTTCTGCACCGGGTGACTAAAGTGGGGGGAGTATCGGCATTATTAGATCCGTGTGTGGGACTCATTTGCCACTTCCGCACAACAATCAAATAGGGGTCAGCATTGGGAGAGTTTGTTGGTTGTTTGGCCGGCTCGTGGACACGAGCCGGTATGCATCGAGCTTCAATTGCGGGCAACATAAATGAATATTTTCCGTCATTTATATAATTTAATGTTTACCTATTTCACTTCTGAATCATATGCTTAAGCAACATTTACAACGATGCTAACTTGGTAATTAATTCGTATATATACCATTGGTAAGCATCATTTATAAACCATACTTAATTGGTCATTAATTACGTTGCAAATTTAGCTGTTCAAGTTCTTGGTCAAACCAAAAACAACAAATTTATATGATAATTAAGTTCTAATCAAGTTTCTTTTGCTTCTAGTTTACTTCTACATATGATTGCCAAGAGTTGCGCGCAGCCTGTAGACAACTTATCTAGGTATGCAAGTTGTTGACCACTGTTCTCTACCACAGAAACAATGTGTCTAATAAGCATGGATTATAAACGGGTTGGTTTTCTTGCTTTACAAATCACAAGTTGGGTTGGTTCTAGCCTTGATCTAAAAGCAAGAAAAGGATATAAATTAGTTTGGGATATATAATTACAGCCGCCTTAATTGTTAGCTGTTATTTCTTAAGGTCACTAATTCTTTTGAACAAACTATTCAGCTCTTGAAAACTTCCGTTGTCAACCTAGCTTTGTGTGTTGGTTGCATAAATTACGGCAGCATCAGTCATCGATCATTTACTATATATTAAACCAGATCGACACTGTTCATCGGTTTAGTAACGATACTGGTTCGAGCCGAGCCGCTAAATTAAAAGACCGTTTTGTCCTTATCTTTCTCTTCCTGCGCTCGCTCTCCTCCCTCTCTCACCTCTGCACATCTTTCTGTGTTTGCTGAGGTTTTTCCAGCCTATCTCACTTGCAGACGACTTTGTAAAACATTTTTTTTGATGCGACTTTGTAGAAACATTACGTGCTTGTGGGATTCACAAGTCATAACTAATACATGAAGCCTAGAAAACCACTTCAACATATACAGCTCGTTGTTTAATCAAATGAATTATGTTAGCAAAAACTTCTTACCTCTTAAGAAATAAATATGATGACACACCTAATTAGAGTATGTAATTAATCGTGTATTCCAATTTTATAGAGAAAAACTATTGTATATGTAAAGATCTCTCATTTATTATAAACGAAGGTTACCATTATTATTCGCTCTCATATAGTCGAGCATGTATTGTATAAAGAATATATATCAAAATTCAAATTAAAAAATTGGTATCAAATTTACTCATAAACAAATTAATATATAAAAACTAATGAATTCCATACAAAGTCTGACAATCATGAAATCCAAATTCCCAGGCTCACAAAATAAAATGAAAGAATTGTACCTCCAAGAACTAAATATTGTGTATACTGTTTGTATATGTTAGAAAACTCCATAAACAAGTAAACAACTCAACTCAACTCAACTCATATAAACATATCTACCATATCCTCAACCTCAATGTATCCATAACCGAGTAACCTCAACTTGGGCCTAATGGGCCTCATCCTTCCCTCGAATCCGGGCCCAAATTAGACCTCCTCTCATTCACAGAGTTGATCTTCTCCAACCTCAGACCAGCTCTGAACCTCGCAATGAAGGTATCAGCTTTCGTGTTCACATCTGGGCTCGGACAGAATATGGGTCTTGCCGGCGATTCATTTCCACTCAATGGGCTAGTCTCACTGGTCGGCGAATCCTCACCTCCGTCATCTAAATCCGGCGACCCACTTCTTGAGCTGTTGTTGCTTTTGATTCTAACAAAATCGCCGTGCACAGCATACTTCAGCTCCGGCATTCTGAACGGCGGCAATGGCGGCGGCGGAGGAATGCGTGACATTAGTGGTGAGTCCCCTCCGCTGTTTGCATTATCATCTTCTATAATGTTGGAGCTCTTAACCTTGACCGGCAATGGCGGCTTCTGAGCCGTCATCATGGGCCTGACTTGGGCCTTGTTTCTCGACAATCGAGTGGCGGAAGTGACCGGCGGCGATGGAGGCGGCGGCGGTTGCTGTGAATTTGAGTGATGAGATTTTTTGGGTTTTGGTTTCTTTGATTGGAACAAGCTGTGGAAGACTGATGGTGGCGGCGGCGGTGGGGGTGGCGGAGGTGGCGGCGACGGCGGAGGATGTAGAGGCATTGAAGAAGAAGCCGCAGCAGAGTTGAGTAGAGCTTCGAAATTTTCGAGACTCTTTTGTCTCTGCTTCTTTTTCTTCCTCCTCAGTGAAGTTATCAAGAACTCTTTAGTAGTGGCAACTCCTCTCTTCTTCACATTCTTCCCTCTCTTTTTCTCCACCTCTTCATATTCCGGCAACGCCGCCCATTTCGGCGGCGATGGTGAAGCCGGTACAGGCGCTGGCTGTCGGAAATTACTCTTCACATCCGAATCATCATTTCTGCTCTCTTTCTCCCCAACAGCTTGGTACGTCCTCTTCGACTTCCGCGGCTGAGGCGCCACCTCATGCGGCGGAGATAACGGCGGAGAAGGCGACGATACCGGCGGCAGAACAACAGACTCCTCGGATGTTGGTGTAGATGATGGAGAAGCTTGTTCCGTACGGATCACATAAGTGTCCACCGGAATATTCTTGATGCGACTCGCATCATATCCATATGCTTCGTGCCAGGACGCCCGACGGCGGTGTTGCCGGACCTGATCGGAGTCGGGAACCCGGTAGTTGCTGACGTGGGTATCGTCGTAGAATCGCCACCTGTCATCTCTGGCGATCCATTCGGAGTCTTGTCGGAGATCAGGGTACGAGCTGCTGCTTCTCATGGAGCCCACTCTGTTAACAACACGATCATTGTACACCGTCGGATCTGAATACTCGTACCACTGACGCGGCGTGGACGGGATTGATTTGACCACCTCTTGCGGCTGAGCAGCAGCAGCAGCAGTAGCCGGAACGCCGCTGCGATCGCCGTCGTCGTCGTTGCCGGCGGTGTTTCTGCCTAGAAAGCCGCAGACAATGGCGAAGAGGACGAGGACAAAGTTGAGGGAGTCCCAGCTCTTCTTCACCGTGTTGGGTCTGAAAATCTGAGAAGTAAAGGAATGCACAGATGGGACTATGATAAATATGAAGGCAAGAGCTACGGCGAGGAGGAGGAGGAGGATGAAGGCGCCGGAGCTGAAGAGGAGAGAGGATGTAGAGCGGCGGAGGCTGCGGCGGGGAGTGTTGGGTTGCTGCCGGAGCCAGAAAGGTGGAGACATATCTTCGTCTTCTTCCATGAGAAATTCTGGGTTCTTGTTCGTTTTGGCTTTGGTTAAGAAAGTTGGGAGCTTTTGTGAGAAAGAAGAGAATAATGGTGTGGTTTTGCTTCTGGTGCTGTTTTTTTTGCTTTAGCTTTTGCGGGTTATATAATAAGAGAAGCATAAGTTGTGTGCTGCCTGTCATTGCTCGAATGACAGCGAAACCAAATTGTTTGTTTTTGTAACACATGCAGAGAAAGAGAGAGTAAAACCATGTGCTCTATGATTGAGATTTTTCTTGGAATTTTTTTATGGTCATACACTCATACACATTCCGCGTATGAGCGCAATCATTATACAAGAAAAGAAGAAAATGACATAACTTTGAAATAGAATACTCTAGGATGAGTGACGTGCATAAGTGCATTGGCTTATAGAAACTTATTGAGGCTCCTCTCAAGTCTCCCCCAAGTACTATGTATCATCTATTTTGTTGTGTCTCTAAAAGCAATTCCCTTTTTTTTATATAGTATATATCAAGAATTTCATGGGGAAGTACTGTAGCAAGCTTTGGCCGCAAGAAAGGCATGGATTTTGGACTTTTTGGTCTTGGAAATGGCCAGGGCATAGTGTTTTTGTTCTCATTTAGCTACAATTGAAATCCCACTAAACTATTTTGGCAATGTACCTTGCCAATAGAGAGGCACAAGTTACTCGGAAACTTTGCTCGGCAAGATTTTTCAATCCACGAAACATAATCTTCTCAAAGAGGATTAACATGGTATTCGTTTGGTTGGAGGAGATTTTAAGTTTGAATTATCTAATAAATTGTTGGGTTGATTTGTACTTATTCACTTCGTTCGTATCATCTTACTTAAATGGCTAGACCTACATTACGCGTGACGTGTGTGGCCGACCTTAGTTTTCTAGCCTAAGTAGCAATTTTCAAACTAAGAGTTAATAATTTTTCTTCTAAAAATATATACCATTTATTTCTTAAATGAAAGTAGGAGATCTAATTTTGAGTAAAAATAGGGAGGTGCCTTACACTCTTGCCCCAAATCCAGGTTGACCCGGGTTTTGCAAGAAGAACAAGTAGCAAGTACAGCTTGCAAACACACTAACTTGTGTTTGAAGACACTGTCTATCCCAGCTGGGTGGCATAAACTGAACTTTCAACCCGCTGAAAAAGAGGCTGCCTTACATTGCATGAAAATCAAAACTGTCAAAAATTAAAAAAGACGACCCTCAATAAGTTTTATTTTCTTTTTCATCTTTTTCTTCATACAGATCAGGTAGGAAGGAGATACTGGACCTCAGTAGACGACAGCATGGGTATGATATAGACGATGGTAAGTCTGGAGTCCCTCCAAAACAAGGCTTCTTTCGGCGTCAGAGTAACAGCTCTTATTGCCAGAGGAGGGATTCCAAGCACGTGATGTATCAATGGTTTTGTTCAAGCACTCAGGCTAAATGGTATATTATAGGGTATATGCTGCTGGATTAAAAATAATGTGAATGCTGTATACGCAATGTGAAAAGCTAGTTTTGATTCTAGTCAAAATGTAGGGTGAATTACATAAAAATAAAGGTGAAATGGGAGACACACCAGACGGAGAGATTTTTTTTGTTGGTACTTCGAAACGTGACATACTTAAATTTTATTACAATAAGGTGAGGAAACCCAAAATATATCTTAACACCAATAAGTTTTCGCAATTGAAATTGCTAAATGGGACTTAATTTCCACACAAACGCAAACATGAACTTTCACATTCACATTTGTAGGTTATAAGCTTTAGCATCTCTGAGCTATCCGCTGAGTTGTTGTGTATCGTATCACAACTATAGTTTAGATAATTCAAATCTGTATCACTATTTTTTCTTCACAAGGTGAAAAGGTCTTTGACCACCACCAGAATCATTTCATTTTGTTTATAGCGCCACTGTCCCATTGATGTTGAAAAGCATCGGTCATGCCCCATCCAAAAGAGAAAAGGGTGTTCAGACCGGCCGACCATGATATTTTATGTATAAATGGGGCACAAGTGAAGTTGGTGATGAAGGTAAAGGGATTAGGTATAACGACAGATCAGTTTTATCGATTCTGAAAGCCAAACGCCATTATAATTCTGCATGTAATACATGTGAAAAGCAGATCATCCCAAAGAAGTTACTATTACTTTGGATAGAAATTTTTTTGCATTGACTAATAAACAAGAAACTGAAGAAAGGGCAAAACCACCAGATCATTAAAACAGAAGTATACCTTTCTGTATACCTCATAGTGCAGGACTTCCAATAGCTCAAAGAAAGTGGCAAACTGAAGAATAACTCGATCAAAATCGAGGTCTTGTAGGAGCTTGCAATCAAACAGAAGCAACATTTTCAAGACAGATTCGTATCCTAAGCTCCTAATTGACTATGAAAATACGTCAAGGCACAGAAGGAAAATAAAGAATGGAATCAAATTCTTACTTGCTGATAATTAACCATGGACCAAATATTATTTAAACAGGGACCAAACCTAAGTTGCAGCCTCTAGCACTTGACTTCAGTTGCTTCACAGATGCAAGCATGTCAAATGAAAGTTTCTCTCTAAGGTTGGTGCAAGTACTATTTTTCTACAATATTTTCTGTACATCAATACCCTACTAAGGGGAGCTAAGCTGTAGCATGCTACTGTACACGGTTTGCATCGTGCAAACTATCACACGTAAACCTGAAATTCTTCAGAAACCAGTACCCCTAGCATTCCATAATGCCAATTTTTCTTGTTGACCGTGATTTGATTACAGGAGGACGCTTGATCTGAACATCATCAGCACTGGGATATTTATATGATGCCAATGTTATGGATGCAAGGATTTGATAACAATGACTATCACGGCTATCAAAACACCAACTGTACAAACCGAAGCCTGCAACAACAATCACAACGTTTGTGATCAGTGACAGGGTGATGGGGGAGCACAATCTTCATCACTACAAAGTAGTTTAGGTATACGTACATAGTTCAATACGTAAGAGATATTTCACTAATGCACAACATGGTTATCAGCCAACAAGGAAGCATAAGAATAAGGCCAGTCCCTAAGACAGTGAGTAATGCTACATGGTGCTTTAGCTAATTAAAGTATGCCAGCCTCACTACACTGAAGATTCACATACTGAGGTCTCTCTATCACATTATGATCATGGATGTAGAAACATAAGCAAGGGAAGCGCACTCAAATGTAAAACTAACCAAAATATTGTAGACAAAAGGAAGATTTGAGAAGGGAACTGTTAAATCCATAACAGAGTACAACTTAATTTGGGGTTCTATTTCCAGAATCTTGTATGCCCATCATACCCTCACACTAAAAGATTTCAAAAGTTTATAATTTTAACCTCTCATATTCTTTAATTTCTGGTAACTTTAAATATTAAAAATTGACTGGTCCAGGCAACACCCACAGTCCCATACAGCCATAACAAGGTGGTGCCAGGGCCTGCAAACATTTAAAAATAGAAAAAAGAAAAACCAGGGTTCCGGGGAGAAGGGGAAGAGGAAACAATAATCCTTTTTATTTTTTTCATCTTTCAAACCTGGATGAATAAGAGCAACATGAGTATCACACTATCTCGCATGGGTGCAGTGAGAAGAAGACGGGTACAAATAGATTCAACTTCAATCTAGCATAAACTTACAGCTACTGCCGAAGCACCAAGCCCAGATCGTTCCCTTGGGTCTTTATCATAATATTTATAAAAGTAGAGAAATGCAGCATAGTACCACATCACTGGGAATACAAATCCAAGCAGAAGTCTGCAAAAGGTCCATTCATGAGAGAAGGAGAGACAAGAAGTAGAGGATACAAAGACAGTGAAAGCAGGAAGACTCACGAAAACCATCCAATTCCACAACCACAAAAAGGAAGGGGTTTGTCAAACATTCCCAACTCTGGGTCCTCTGGACCATCGATACGAACATAGTTGCCATTCTTATGGTTCATTGCATCTGTTGAGAGCCCTGTGCCCACAAAATCACTGTCAGAAAGTAATCCAAGAACATCTTGCCATAAATTATTAAAAACTGATTATTACTCTTTTTTTTTTTTTTTTTTACAAGCTTAATCACCAACGAGAATATTGGATAAAATGAAGACATAATGAATTCTAAAGTTGCAAGTTTGAAATTTCCTCGATGTTAAGGACTTCTAGTTGTCTTCCAAAAAATATTTTCAGTGAATGGTCTGACCTGTGAACCCGTAAATAAGGACCTTTGCAGTTTTAGAGAACTAAGCAACCTAGCAACCTACATAAGGAGATCTCCCTATAGTTTTTATGCCAACTGATGTTGAATCTTGAAAACCAATAACTAAGCAGACAACACCATTCCAATCGGAAATTACAAAGAAAACTGATACCTAGATATTTGTGTACAAAACAACGGAAGGTGGGTGCTTGGATGTGTGTGCAGAAGTTGGTATCATAGAAACTTTCTACATGTTCCTGCTACCATGCATAGAATATTGAATAAAAATAGCATCAAGGAGGGGTTCCGTACTCTGATCCATGTGTCCCAAAGACAATCCCTCAGTTCTCCTCTCTGCCCCAAAGGTAACTGTTACATGAAGAATCCATTTTATCACACAAGTGAAGATATGCTGAAATATATGCTTAAAATGTAAACAGCACAAGTCACCCAAGACAATATAAAAAGGATAGTGAGAATAAAATATAGGGCACTATAGTTGTGGAAATTAATATTCCCACAAAGAACAGGCATGTTATAATTGGCAGAGGCTCAAAATACTTATTAATCATGTGACACATATAATCACTTTGGTTTTTAAGCCTGAAGTCTTGAACACATATCATCCCATTTCCGTATAACCTGGATATCTGATATGGGCTAATCATAACTCAAGCAGTATTTACTCTCAAGAGATCGTTATTCTTTTCAGTTCATACTAAACCTTTAGAAGCTATACATGGATAAGGGGTCAAAAGAAAAGAAAATGCCTCCAACCAAAAGAAATGCATAGAACTCCTTCCTAGAGTATTGATAGTGCATCCAACAAGGAAAATATTGATCGAACGATGAGTCTGGCTTGCTAAAAAGAGATACAGTGGTCCTGAATATGATCTGATCATCACATTTAAAGCCTACTCACATTCTACACCTGGTACAGTAACTGCATTAAGATCTTTGACTTAACAAAGAATTTGTAATTAATATCATTTCCACTCTCAGACATGTGACTGCCAATGGTAACTGCCTGAGATTGAAACTTATATTATACTGATCGTGGAATTTCCAACAGGTAAAAGAACGGCCAAAATACAGAACGTAATACGGTTGATGCATTAAATAGACCTGTCATTTAAATAACTATCACAATATCTTTAGTTCCTTAAGAACTTCCCCCATACAATATGTAGCAAATACCCAGATTTATCAATTCTGATTCTCAGTTGCACCCATGCCAAAATGAAAGAAAGAAGAGCCACCTCTATCCAATTGTTCCCCAAAACACCACTACTCTTGTAGACTTAAGAGGGCCAACTAGCACACATCATGACAGATCTTTACTTCTCTTCTTTAGCTACTCAAAGTAGAACATAATCAGAAGTCAAACTATATTTGATTTTAGCACCACCCAGGAAAGACATTAACTTGAGAATCAATCAAATATATCCAATTCCACAGACACTCGATCGAAACAAACATAAAGAACACCATAAGAGCTTTGTAGGTCTAAACAGCATTGTGATTAACACCCCTGGAAACCTTCCTTTAGTTTTTGCAGAGAAGACTTTGAATTGAATGATCATGCAAATCCCTCACCAGAAAACAATGTAACAGTACGAAACTTTTGAGAAGTACAGGAGAGTTATGACCAAAATTCAACAATCCCAGATTTGGGCTTCCCTTATTCAAAACACCATAGATTACTGTAAACACGTAGAAAGTTCACCAGCACAGCTAAAAAATCAAAACAAGAAAACTAACAGAAACGAACCCAACTCGAAATTTCCAATCTTGAGCCAAAAAAGACTGAACATTTTACCTCAGAAGCAACAGTAGCCGAGAAGCTCAATCAGCAGATTAAGCTTTTTCTTTTAATAGAAAAAGCAATTCCTGATGCCAAGCAAGCAAGGAATGAAAACAAATTGGGTTTTCTGGTAAGAAGTGATTTTCTCCGTATTTAAAGTACGAACCTTCCTCTCTCCATTTACGCCACTGTTTCTATTTCTTAAAGTTTTGACAGTTTTAGACGAAAAGGAAAAGAACGGTAGGTCAGGTGGTGGGGGCATAAAAACGACACGTCGTCAGCGTCTTAAATGGAGTTAAAAACCCTACCAAAACCCCCTAAATAGCTCTAAACCCCCAAAAAGCTTTAATCTTTTGTGAGCCAATGGATTCAGACACAGAAGAAACCAGGTCCCAAGTGACCGCAACCAAAGCAGAGCCATCGCGCAAGCACAAGAAGAGGAAGAAGCTCGCATCAGAAGGCAACCCAGAGAAGCCCAAATCAGTGCAAGCCACCATCAAGGTCATCCCGGGAAACCCAGAGAGAATCCCACCTCTGGTGGGCTATTTCCCATCTGGGTTCGACCCGACCCAGAACCCAGACCCGGATTCGACCAAAGTTGGGGTCTTTAGGCACAAGGAGAGAGGTGGGACTAGGCTTCAGGTTGTGGTGACCCCAAATAAGGAGGCTAAGGTTGATTTTGTTGGGACTAGCTATGCTGGTGAGGCTCAGGCTGGGGAGCTCTGCTCTTTTGGACTTGGGATTCTTGATAAGGACACCCAGACTTTGAAGATCGTGCCTATTGCTAGCAACAAGGTAATTTTGGACCATTACTTCTTGAATTATCTGAAACTTTTGCCATGTATATAATGTGGGTTTAGGGTTTAATAATTTGTTTTGTTCATGTTTGTTTAATTTGTAGCTGGGTTTACTTGTATACTACTTGGGTGCTATGTGAGTGCAGTTGTTTCAAGTTAGAAGGATTACTGAGAAAATGAACTTTTGCTCTATTTAATTTACATTGGTTGGTTAATGATGCACTGTATAATGTGTGAAGTTTACCTATGGACATGTCTTGAGTGGAGAAGTAAAGTAAGAACCTTACTTGAAAATTCAAGGATAGAAGAACATGTGTTGTGTTGTATACTGAGTACTTTTCTTTAAGTTGTCATTGTGAGGATATACTTGTGAACTTACTTGGTATACAAATTTTCAGATATTTAGATTGGAGCCAAAAATTCAAGGCCTTCACTTCTCTGGTAAGGAGCCTGCAAGTTTAGCGATGGGAGAACTTTCTGCACATGAGAAGGCAGAAAAACGTATGGACCTTCATAATCGTTATGGAACAAAGAAGTCAATACGGCAGGTAAGACCCCTTTTTTTTTTTTTTTTTTTTTTTGGAGTTTTGAAGGGATCATCACCAGCATTTGTGCAGTCACAGGTGCCTTGTCTGATTGTGTCTGTTCGTAATTAGAAATGTAGTTCAAAAAAAAAAAAAGATTAAATATTTCAAATTTACTAAACATTATAGTAGGACTGTAATTGTACTTGAAACAGTGACTAGATGTCTATATACTTTACATAGAATTCAACTTATTGGTTTTAATGATTGTGAAAGAAATATTCCTTTAAACTATGGTGTGCAAAATTTTGTGCATTATATGATGTTTAGTGTGCTTGTTTAGTGAAAAGAAATGAAATATTAGGAAAATGATAGGGAAAACTCTACCCCATGTGTACGAGCATGTTTCTGTTGTACTAAATTCCATTATTACTGTTTGTTTTCTCCATGTCTGCTTTTCTTACTTTGCAGTATTGAGAATATAATAATAAAAGACCAAGGATTGAAGAAAATTTAAAACGAAAAAAACCAATACTGATCAGTAGCTATGTATTTTGCAGACGGTACCTTTCTACTTGATTTCATTCTTTTTTATTAATGGTTTAAAATTTTAATGGAGAAATTTGTGAAAGGACTTGATATCAACTAGAACTATGTGGGGTTCATGATATTTCAATTGAGACTATTTCAAAATCTCTGTCCAATGATAACTTAAACTGAAAGCATTAGTTTGTAAATTTTTTCTTCTGTGGCATTGTAGAATAAAAAAATGCAGACCTTGAAGCAAGAAGATGATCCTGATTCTCAAAATGATATGGATGCAATCAAACAAGGTATGACAAACAAGGAGGATACTGAAGCTTCTGAAGGCCATACAGACCGCAATACCCCACCATTTAATGCTTCTGCCACCACTCCCCAGGAGGCTTATCCACTGGATAAAATCATCACCACAGGGGAGTGGAAATTCCTCCAAGATATTAATAAGCTTTTGGAAGGTGGAGCAGAAATCTCACAGAATTCTTTTCCAACATTTGTTTGCAACCGGATCCATAAACTGCAGCTGATTGAGGTCAGGGTTCGAAAGTTAGTTGTAATGTTTAATTTTCAGTTGTGTTTAGGTGAATTATGAAGTTCCACTTCTAATGACCATTAAACTAGTGTAGCATGTGATTGATAGTTTGCATTACTATGTAAGGCCGATTATCCATTTTGTTTCTAGGAGAGCATATTGAACTGAATAGCCAATCATTTTCAGTTGATTACAGATTACAAGTTCGAAGAATTAGACAAGCTTGGTAAAAGAATCAAAACTTAGGTTTACTGCAGTAGTTACCAATTTTTTACACTCATCCACTTTCTTTCTTCTCACCTATTTTTGCCTGCAATACCTTCCATTATCACATACATGGAGATGTCTATTATTGTATAACCCAAAAATGGCTGGTACCACCGTGCCACTAATCTGCTGCATACAAACAGTAGTGAAGATATGAGTCTTAAGCCTCTTTAGTGTGGTGAGTTGCTGACTAAGGGTTAATATCTGTGAAGTTCAGTTTTTGATGTTGTCCCTTAATGGTTGCGTGTTCATGTCAATTAAGTTGTGTAATCTACTAGCATAAGAAAAGGAAAACATTAGAGATCTGGAGCCATGATATTTTTGTTTATCTAGTGTGATTTGAAACATCATGGTGTTTCTTATCATTTTCAATACTCATTTTTTTTTTTGTCTATGGTTGTAGGATGAAGACAAGAAGTATAAGCTATCTTGTATTTTCTCATATATTATGCATCTTATAAAGTTCAAAGATCTCCACTCCATGGATGGGTTTTCCTCGGCAAAGGCCCACAGATTCCCAGGCATTATAAGGGATAGATTTTCAAGCATGTTTGATGCAGTGTCGAAGAGGCTATCAACTGAGAAAAGTAATCTTCTCATTAGTTATGTCTTGGTGCTCACTCTTTTTGCGGATGAATTCCAAACAAGTATGACAGACATAGCGAAGGATCTGAGAATGGGGACTGCAACTTTGAGGACGCATTATGAGAAGTTGGGTTGCAAGGTGTCTAAGAAGAATGGCGTATCAACGGTTACCCTTCCTGTCCCCCTCCAATTTCCAACAGTGAGGCGCAAGCGACGCAATTGATGATTACTTTGTTGAATCTTTTTTATTGTGATTGATTGACGGCACATGGAAGAATACGGGTACTTGGCTCAGAAAATGTCATGACCTTTACATTCTGTTTGTATGTTTTATGTTACTGTGCTTGTGCAGCAGTAATCAAATGAAAGTATGGCCTTGCCTTTTGTGGTTGCTATATATTGATTTCTTCGATACACTTTTGTTGGCTAAGCTAACTAGTTATTAAATCATATTGCCCTATGCTCCTTTGTGTCATGAAAATCTGAGCTTGACATCTTCTATGGTTATTTGAAGAACTAGGAAGTTTAAAATGTGTGGTAACAGTGGCTGCAAATTTTGCTTTGTTAAGATTGCCAACTCTTAACGCACTCTCAAACTAGCTTCATTCCATGCTTTCCGTAGCATCCAGAGCATCAACAGCAAAAAAAATAAGAGAGCCTGGACTCCATATTCCCTTGCTACTTTTACATCCCCAAACTGCAAGTATTATATCTTCCTCACACTAATTTGAACGAAGCCTAGAAGATGCACCTTTCTTTGTTTAAGTGTTATACTTCCTCACACTAATTCAAATAGTGATGTATTTTACAGAATTCGTTGGAATTGCAGCTATTCAGGGCACTAACCAAACCATTAGATTATTTTTTCTAACAAGAATATTGCTACATGCACTACATTTGCTGATCACTGTGGGTTTTCTTTTATCTTGGTAGAATCTACACTTTTTTCAATTGTCACCTAAGTGGTAATCATTTCCACGCACAATAAGTCTATTAATAGACAACTAAAGTGGGCTCATTCAGATAATAAAATGCAAAATGCATAAAATTTACATTACTAGTTGAAAATGCACATCTTCAGATACTGTGTATCTAGAATGTTGCAAAATACACAAAAAGCAAATATGCCAATGCATTACAGTTGCTACAGTACATAGTACATACAGATTTCTATAATTGTACACACAGAGTCCATGAGGAAAATCAGTAGACCACCATCTCTATATAATTATCTATCTTAGATATAAGAAAATAGCCAAGGCCATTCAATGTGGCTAAACCTTTCCTCATTCAAGATTTGCACTTGAACTTTCTATGAGCTTTCAAGTCCACCAGAATCACAGAGATATTGTCTCTGCTTCCTTTTTGGAGGGCAAGAGTTGAAAGATATGAAGCCGCTTCCTGCGCTGCCGGATCAACTCCTGTGCCTCTTTCCGCCAGAGGAGTAACCCCGTTCTTTTTGTGCCACAGCAGTATGCGCCTTCGAGCCACTTCACATGCTTCCTCGTTCGTCATGACATCCCATAATCCATCACTAGCCAAAATGAGGAATTCATCGTCTCTGGCTCTAGGGACAATCATGACTTCTGGATCTGGAATTATCCAGGGTTTCAAATATCTATCCCCTGTAGTATAATGAAAAAGGTTAAAAAGAAAAAAAAGTCATTCTGAATCTGAGATACTACTCACAATATATGCATGCATTTGTTCAGACATTTCAAGCAACTCATAAAGGAACAGATGATATCAATTTCTTCTCTTTTCTTTTCAATTGCATGACGGGGTAGAGTATAGACATACCAATGGACCTCGACATTGCAAGAACTCCAAATACACGATGTCCATTCCACTGTATGACCTTCCCTCCAGAAGCCTCAATTCTTGCGTATTCATCTTCTCTGTTTGGCTGATAAAAAGTAACGAAGTAACAAGATAAAAGGGTCAGTTTCTATATAAGAGATAAAATTTAAGTTGTTAACAACTAACAAGTAATAGGCCTTCCACAAACACACTTACTTTATGATCTACTGATAATGGTACTGGTTGTTTGCCACGACAAAGAACGGCTCTTGAATCACCACAGTTCGCAACTATAATATGGGAAGAACAGACTAATGCAACCACAGCTGTAGACCCCACAGTTTCTGCGGCAACAGGCTCAAAGCTGGAGCCAGAAGCATCCTCATTACTTCCGGTGATGCCTCTGCTGACTTTTCCTCCTGTCTCATCATCTACACTCTGGAAGCAATTAGTGAATGCTTTCTCCCACTTCACCTGCTGAGTTTCTCCCATTATTCCATCAGTCAAATCATCCTCAATAATTTGAAGCTCTTCAGCCAAAGCTGAATGAAGCCGTTCACAACAATAGTTAGCAACCTGCAAGAGTGTCCTTTCAATCAGGTTAACAGATTCTGAAATCCGTTCAGTGGAAGGACATTTCAATCCAAATATTTGTACTCCATTATGGACATGAAAGAAAATAGTCATTTCCTAATTTCCTAATCTATATAATGGGGTTGAAAAAAAAAATCTAAATAATGGGGTTGAAAAAAAAAAAAAAAAGAAGCAATTTAAGGAAAAGAAGCATGTACTGCCATCAAAAAATTTGTTTAGTATAGCTTATGCTTCAATTAGTTACCAGTATCCCTTTCCACTACCCTGGGATTCATTTTGAAATCATTGAACCATACAAATACAGAAAACATAATAAGCCTAAAAGATTTACTGAAATACATCCAGTTGCAGGAGAATATACTTTAAACTTCAATGAACAAAATAAATGTATGCAAGAAGGTACATACCTGAGATCCTCCATGCCCATCATAAATACCAAAAAAATGACTGGTTAGGTGGGTCAAACTTGGGCTTATTCCATTGTACACATGATTGCCAATAAGCATTTTAATTGGAATATTAATGAACTGAGGCACAGCAGCAATTGCATCTTCCATTTCTGGTCTTCTTCCACAGATTGAAATGGAACCCCAAAGAGGAATACAGTCCAGCTCAAAAACACTTCGGATGGCTGCTTTACTAACATTCTTCTCCCCGTTTGACTGCAAATCCACTGCTGTAGAGGCTGCTAATTCAGTTTTACCAGGTAACTCAGAAACTGGAGTTACTGCTGCCACAATGACTTCACCAGAAGGCACTTGCCCTATAGTAGATTCGACCAAGACAATAGCTTTTGCAACAATCTGACCCTCGCCAGTATTTCCCATCTCCACAACCTCTGTCAAGCTTATCTCAGACCCCAACTCTAACGTTAGCAACTGCTCACTAACAATTCCATTAGTATCATATCTAAAGGATAAGATTTCTTCCTCACTTTCTTTAACCACGGAATCATTAATAACCAAACTGTGTCCATTCTTTGGCAGCAACTTCAACACATCAGCTCCCCCATTGTTATCGTCTTGTGATGGCACGGTTACCACACTAATTTCATTCCTAGTATCATTGCCACTTCCATTTGAAATCAACTCCAAAGGCACCACCTTAGTGGTATCCGATGAAAGATTTCCTGGGTCTGTTACTAGCTTTAGCCATGCGAACTCCACATTGGTTGCAATTGCGGAATTATCACACACAGTATTACCTAAACTAAGTGTCACTGCAACTGCTGGAGACATGTCCTCCATTAATTTCCTTGTCTTCATACAATTTCGACAGTCACTCCAAACCCCCCTCGGTAAATTAACGATTCTTTTTTTTAAGTTTAGACAACAACCCTCTCTTTGCAGATTACATCACTGATCCACTAATTCTCTCACAATTATAGTGATATAAACACAGTTCTGCACCACTATGACCAAACAAAGATGGGCTACGTGCTTAACATGAGCACAACGAAAAGGGGTATCAGATCTGACCAGCAACAACGAATCTAAACTCCCAATGACACAAATTTCAAGACTTCACAGGTGAATTAAGTTCCTTATAAAGCTTAGCTTAGGAAACACTTCCTCTTTCTGGCAAAGACTCAGCCACATGAGACCGAAATCCTATCCTCACCACCAACCCTCAAATATACACCTAAGCATATGAAAATGACTGCAATCCAAACTCTATTTATAAACCCAAGATGAGAAAGCAGAGGGTTCATGAGAAAGAACCTAGGAAAGACAGAAAAGCAACCCTAATGAATCACAAGAAAACCCCCAGCAAAAGGTGGAAGCTTTTTTCACATAAAACTTGGGTTTTCCTGGATCTAAAGGCAACCCATCTCAATCTAATCTGAAAAGGGTCTCAGTTACATTTCTTCTCCTTCTCCCAAGAAACACAGTCAACCCCAAATCAACATCAATCATCACAAATTGACCATCTCAAAGACATTTATCATCATCTGGGTATGCTATTAAAAACATGATCTTTATCATTCCCCAACACAAAAATTGAAAACAAAAATCACACAAAATCTAAGAAAAACTTTAGTGGGTTAATCTTACCAAGGAACAAAGACTAACCTGAGTCAGTGGTCAGTGAAGCCCTCCTCTCCTCTTTTCCCTAAAGCTGTTATCTTTGGTTGTTTTTGTTTTGGCGCAAACAGAGAGAGAGAGAGAGAGAGAGAGAGATTCTGTGTGTGTGGAAACCTCAATGCCTTCTACCCATTGGGGGACCTCGTTGGGGGACACGTATACACGTACACGTACTGTGGTGACGTCACCGGCTGTGTGCGACAGAAAATGGTGAGCTGAGACAGTGCTGACACGAAGACAACTAACCCGGCCATGGACTTTTCGTGAGACAAAACTTTGAGGAGGGACACGTGTCCCCTGGGCCTGACAAGGACACCTGGGACGGCCTATCATGTCATGTCTCTCTACCTGCACTTAATGCACAGTGGCCTCCATAGCGACCGCTGCTCCTTTACTCCTTACTGGTTTGTCGGTTACTACTTACCAGTCTTCTTATTATTGTTTTGCTTTTTTTTTCTTTTTTTTTTTGGTTACAATCGGGGCCTAAAAGACCCAAGCAAAAACAACAAAAAGGCTAAGAATTAGAGCAGGAGCTCCTCCTTGCTCTAGAAACAGCAGAGATGTCGTCAAGATAGGGTTTAGGTGAGCATTTTCCATAGCATCCATAATATTTGAGCAGCCCTTGAGGAGAGAACCAAGGGGATGGAGGGAGAATTCAGCTTTTTGCATTAGTTGCACAAGGATGACAGAATCAGACTCGACTTCAAGGTGAGAGATATGGAGGTTCAAGGCTAGTTTAAGACCATAGAGTAAGCCCCAAGCTTCAGCATCAAGGATTTCCCCAGTTCCCAAATTCACTTGGAATCCAGTGATCCAATTGCCAATCTGATCTCTGATAACACCACCAGCACCAATTTTGCCAGTGGATGAGGACCTAGTCCCATCAATATTTAACTTGTAATAATTGGCAATAGGTTTTTTTCCAAGCAAGCAAAGTGTATCTGCAAACAGTATCAGTATGTACCTTGACATTAGCACTAGTCCATTCATTAGCATAGCTCCAAATCACCTTGTCAGGACACGCCGGTATGATAAAACTTGGATCAAAAACAGTCTTATTCCTCCATTTCCAGATAAACCAGCAAATGAAAACAAACAGATTGCACCATTTAATATTCTTCTGAATCAAAGTCTGACAATGCAACTGTTCAGCAACCCAGCCATTCCAGTCTAAAGTAAAAGAGTTAAAAGTAGTCTCATGGCTTAAGAAAGGCCTTCCATATAGCAAGAGATCTAGGACAGTCCCTGAACAAGTGAAGAAGAGTTTCATCAGCAACCTTACAAATAGGACATGAGGAGGTGGAGGAAAACCCTCTCCTAGCTCTTTGAACATTAGTCAGAAGCTTTCTATGGAGAGCAGCCCAAAGGAAAGTTTTCAACTTAGGAGGAACATTGCTTTTCCACACAACAGTCCATTGAGGATTTTGAAGGTTAGGAAAATCAAATTTAGAGTTGTAGGCGGACTTGACAGTGAAGCAACCATTAGAAGTAGCTCCCCAAATTAAAGAGTCACAACCACAATTATCAAAACCAGTAGGAGTATTAATAATTTGATTAACAATATCACCTGGGACCATGGAGGAGAGAAGATTCAAGTTCCAACCATCAACAGTCCAGAAATCATTGATGGTTGCATTGATGTTAATGTCAGCAGTAGGAAGAGCCAAGCTGATGAGGGGAGTAGTAAGAAGCCATTGATCAAGCCAAAATTTAATTGAGCTGCCATCACCAACACGCCATTTTAGGCAATTCCTTAACAACACAGCACCATGAGAGATACTCCTCCAAGTACTGGAGCAGTCAAGAGGGGGTTTATAGCTTGTATCAATAATACTGGAATTCTGCAGATATTTAGCAGCATACATAGAAGCCCAAAGACCAGTGTCATTTTGAAAGATCCTCCAACTGGCTTTAGCAAGCATAGCCTGATTCATCTCCGCAGTTTTCTTAATACCAAGGCCCCCCAACTGCTTAGGTTGATAGACAATATCCCAATTAACTAAATGGACTTTCTTTTTCTCATCAGTGTCACCCCAAATGAAATCTCTATTTAGTTTATCAATTTTATCACACAAACTCACAGGCAACTTGGCAGTCTGCATGGCATAGTTAGGAATAGCAGAAGTAACAGATTGCACCAGAGTGAGTCTGCCAGCCATGCTCAAGACTTTACTTTTCCAACTAGATAGCCTGCATTGAATCTTGTCAAATATACTAGCATAAGTATGCTTATTGACCCTGGAATGGATGAGGGACATGCCTAAGTATTTACCAAGATCATTGGTCAAGGGAGAACCACAAATTCTACTGATTTCAGCAGCAGGTCTCTTGCAAGTGTTAGGGGAGCAGTAGATAAGGGACTTCTCATAGCTAACAGCTTGGCCAGACAAGGAGCAAAACAGATCAAGACATTTCTTGAGTTTACAAGCCTGAAGAGAAGAAGCCTTAGCAAACAACATTAAATCATCAGCAAAAAACAGATGGGAGATCTTAGGGCCAGATTGAGATGCTCTAACAGGTTTCCAACTCCCAATATCAACATTAGATTGGATGAGGTGTGAGAGCTTCTCCATGCAAAGAACAAAAATGTAGGGAGAAAGGGGGTCACCTTGTCTAATGCCTCGTTGAGCTACAAAAGAATCAGTTAGCTCATCATTAAAACAAATCTGAAAGCTAGTTGATGTAATACAGTGCATAATTAGCTTAACAAGAGGCTGAGGAAATTGGGCTTCATATAGGACCATCTCAATAAAATCCCATCTCAGTCTATCATAAGCTTTAGAGAGGTCAACTTTCCAAGCAAAAAATCCCAGCTTTCCAGAGGATCTTTTAAATTTGAAGAGCATTTCTTGAGCAATCATAATATTATCTGAAATATGCCTGCCCGAGACATAACTAACCTGATTAGGGCTAATTAGGTGCTGCATCAAAGGCCTGATTCTAGCAACAATGATCTTAGAAATGACCTTATAGATGGTTGTACACAAGCTGATGGGTCTGAAATTGGCCATATGCTGGGGGCCATCAATTTTTGGAATAAGAGCAATGATAGTGTGATTCAAACCTGGGGGAATTTTGCAGGATCTGAAGGCTTCATGAACAACTCTAAAAATTTCACCAGAATATGTTTGCCAATGATTCTGATAGAAAATGGCAGGAAAACCATCATGACCAGGAGCCTTGAGACCACCAATGGCAAATAAGAAGTTTTTAACCTCCAGCAAAGTGATAGGCTTACTTATGGTGTCTAAAGTTATCTGATCAATAGCAGGGAAAAGCCAAGGGATGGTGAATCTAATATCCTCATCATTTTTAAGAGAGAACAAGTCAACAAAAAAATCAACAGAAATATTCTTCATGCTTGTAGAATCAATAAACCAGTTCCCATCTTTATCAAATAAACCCTCAATTTTATTTTTCCTTCTTCTAACAAGAGTAGTTAGATGAAAGAACCTGGTATTTCGATCTCCACCTTGCAGCCAATTGTCCCTGGATTTCTGCCTCCAGAATAAATTCTCTTGATCTCTGATGGCCTCATATTCCTGAATAAGATCAGCTTCCAGATTAATTAAGAAAGGATTTTCATGTCTGTCCCTAGCCTTCCGTATACCCCCAATTCTAGCCAAGAGCTTCCTTTTCCTGTGAAACAAGTGACCAAAAACATCTTTGTTCCATTGAGCAAGGGCCACAGAGAGAGCTTTAATTTTATTAGAGAAATCACCAGTTAGTGCATTCCAAGTAGTAGAGACAAATTCAAAGTACTTAGCATGGGAGAACCACATGGCCTGGAATCTAAAAGCAGTTGTGATGACCTGGATTTCTGTTATTTAATTTTGGTAATTAATAATGGACCAGTTGTACGAATAATTATTATTGTGCTTTATTCGTAGATTGTATGTGAAGTGGAATGGTTTTCGTACGTATAAATATTTGAATTTCACAGTTTAGGGGGTCGTGTGAAGTTTGACTTTTTATATGTTGAGATTCTTGGAAAACTTCCTTCACGAAAGTTGTAGAGCGCGTCGATACGAGTTCGTGGACATGTGGAATGTGGGAATCGGAGTTCGTATGAGGAAGTTATGGCTATCGGAAGAAGTTTCCGTTTTAGTATAAATATGGAAAATCAGAATTTTATTTCATTTTTCCCTTTCCTTTTCCGGAAACCCTTTCCCTTCTCTCTCTTCTCTCTCGGTCGACCCCTTCAGAAACGAAAATCTTCGACTGACCCGACCCGGACCCGGCCGACCCGACCCGACTTTTCCGGCGGACTGCGGCGGTCTCCGGCGACGAAACTTTCCAGACAGGTTCGCCTCCTTGCTCCGGTCGTCTCTGTGGTGGTCTCTATCGACGATTCTCCTCCACGGCGGCGCTGCAAGGCGGTGCAGTTCGTGGTTTTTCAACCCGACCGGAAAACGCAGCTCCGACGTCGGCGGCGCTTCAACCTTGGCCTGGGGAGTTCGCAGCAGCCTCCTTGTGCGAGCTGTGGTGGTTGTTTGGAAGGATACACGTGAAAACTCGATCAACTCAGTTGGGTTTACTGTTCACTGCTTGTGAGGTAGTTTTCGATCCCTTATGGTTGTTTTCTGACTTCGAGCTAGTTATGTGTTGGCACAAGCATGCTTAGATGGAGCTTTTTGATGTTGGGAGTTTTGTGAAATATTGAGTTTTGGTCGGCGGCGGTGCGCCTCCGTCTGTGGCGGCGTTCCGGCGGTGTTCCGTCCATGTATGAGACAGTTTCTGGTATTATATGTCTTCTACTCGTTGATACGAGCATTTCGATATATAATATGCAAGTTTTGGAGTTCGAATGAATTTGTTATGATTTTTATCGTTTCATATCGATAAATTTATTCAATCCGTGAGGATTTGAGTATCCGATCGACTTGTGGTTTGGACACATCGATCATGGAAGTGTTCCGGTGACCTTGGGAGGTCTCGGATGTGGTTTTGCCTCGATTGGCGCCACTTTGGGGATTTTAGTCCAAAACAGGGGTTTCGGATTTAAATCAAATGTGAATCGTTACTAAGTGGATACCGTTGTGATTAGGTACTTGACGAAGTATTTGGACGGTTAATTGGCGGATTTACCACTTTGTTCTTTGTTGAAGACGCAGCGGGAATTCAAGGTGAGTAAATCTCACAAGGATCTTTATGAACAGAAGTACCATTATTGTTTTGGCGTTAATTATTTAACTGCAAACTATAGTTGGTATTAGTAGGCATTCCTGAGCGAATGACTACGTATATATATATTTACGTGATATATATATATTCTTGTGGGTGGTATTTGATGAATAATATGCATGATGATGCTTATATTATTGTTGAATATGACTTTTCATGGAAACAATATTGTGGAAAAAGATGTTTTCTATTGTTGAAATGTATTGATGTTTGATGTTACATTTTTGAGTCAAGCGTGACTCATTTAAATGTATTGGTCTTTGTACCAAGAGTCACAGATGGTGAGCAGGGATAAGGAAAGCCGAGATTAGATGTTAGTAACGTTTTAGGTCAGGTGTGACTTACTTAACGTTCGACTTTGAGACCGGACAGGGTCTGAAGGTCATAGGTCACAGATGGTGACAGGTTGCAGATGGCGACCTTGATGTTTGATTTCATGATCAGACGGGGTCTGAAATCATATGTCACAGATGGTGACAGGTCGCAGATGGTGACCAAGGCAGGAAGTTGGTAATCACGTCCTTGGTAGGACAAGTGATTACGATTTCAATAGAGCTCTAGTCTGTCTGTCATGATAGCTTATGGGAGTAACGGTCGAGGTTGCTTGAGACTCATAGGTATGCAGCTTAAAGGAGAGTTCTGATGGCATTCTTCTTTAATTGTCTAGATGAGACTTGAATTGTTACTTGATGGTTAAGTTAGCAAATAGGGCATGGTCATAGCGGTGACTCATGTTGTCCTTTCTATGGAAAGGATATGGAATGTTAGAAGGAAATCATGGTGGCATGTTTCCTTAAGTAGATTGACGTGAGTTGTTGATTGATGTTCATGAGTTACTCATACGAGCTTGAAGAAGCTTACCGGGTTTGTTGTTTGGCAACCCCGGTGCACCATTCTATGGTGTAGGGGCTAATCCTGCAGGTCAGGAAAATCGTGGCTGAAGCTGAAGGAGCTTGTTGGCAGCAGAACGGGTAGGAAGCAATTTTTGTTGGCTTTGCCAATATATGACTTCCGCTATGCAGTAAACTCTGAGGAGCATTTACGTTTTATTTTGTGATGACAATTTAAATTCGTAAATCTTTGTAATATATAACTCTGTGGAGCGAGTGTATATTAACTTGGATGGTTCAGTGTATCAGTAAGTACTTGTTTTAAGGGAAAGATGTTCCAGGTATTTGTATTGATGACTGAACATTCACGCATGTATAATTATGGGATTATATATATCGATTTTTATTGTTGTTAAAAATCAGGGGCGTGACAGATTGGTATCAGAGCGTAAGGTACATATTTGGTGACAGTCAATACTCCTCGAGTGATGGCCCGTCTGCAGTGGATCCCCATCGGATGCTCTTCGGTATTGACATAGTCATTGGGTATGTAGTGAGTCGTCAGGGTAGTGTTGGCTCAGTGGATGAAGGTTAGGAGCTAGATGTAGCTTCTATGAGTTAAAGACTTTTGAGGAATGATGACCTTTAGTTTTAACTCAAGATTGACGTAGGGGATGGAATTGTATCCTCTGACGTAGTATCGTGGTTGATTGAGTCATAGCGTTGACTTATACTTGTGTTTGAGAGTTATACAGGTATTAACCACATGTTGCTATGCTCCTTAGGTGATGGATTCTCAAGGAGGCAGAGCTAGGGGTCGCGGTAGACCCAGAGGCAGGGGTAGAGCCCGAGGTAGGGGCAGGATTCCTCCTCCTGTTGAAGAGGTATTCGATAATGACGTTGAGGCATCGAATGTTGAGCTGCCTGTTCCACCTGTTGTGGAGGCCGCAAATGTTGTAGATCCCATTCGTTTGTCAAAGTTGGCAAAGGAGATATCGAGGTTGGGAGGAGTCCCATTTCAGGGAGGTACGGATCACATGTTGGCAGATCAATGGATCGAGAACATGAAGACCTACTTCGAGATGGTCGTCTGCGACGACATTGAGAAGAGGAAGATTGCCACATTTATGCTCCAAGGCGATGCACGGGTGTGGTGGAACGGCACACAGAGGGTGATGGATGTGTCCACCATGACCTGGGACGGTTTTGTGGAACTGTTCAGGAGGAAGTACTTTCCGCCTTCTGTGAGGGAGCAATTGGAAAGGGATTTTGTCTCGTTAGTCCAAGGGACTAAGAGTGTGAGGGAGTATGAGGCTGAGTTCTCAAGGTTGTACCGCTTTGTAAGGCAGATGGATGCTGAGAGCTTAGCTATGAAGTTTCAGTGGGGACTGAATGCTTCAATCCGGCGCGATGTCGCTGTTCTGGAACTGAAGACGGTGGAACTCATTTTCGCTAAGGCTATGGCCATTGAGCAGGAGAACCTGACTTTCCAGGAACAGGAATCGGCTGAGAGAGATTTCCAAAGAAAGGGAAAGGCAATTGCGGGGAGCAGTAAAGCATCTGGAAATCGAAGTGGATTCTGGAAGAGACAGAGGACTAATCAGCAGGCGCCAGCTAGGGCTGCAGCTGCACCTGCTAGGGTTGCGCCTAATAGGCAGGTGGCAAACCCTAAGTGTTTCAATTGCAATGAGATGGGCCATGTTGCTCGAGCTTGCACGAAACCTAAGAACTTGGCATGCTTCACATGTGGCCAGACGGGGCACTTCTCAAAGGATTGTACCCAGCAGGGTAGGGGACAAGGGAATCAGCAGAGGCAACTGCCTCAGGGGCAGGCTAGGGTGTTTGCTATTGGTCAGCAGAATGCCGGAGTGGAAGGTACCTTATCCTTATTTGATTTCTTTGCTAGGGTGTTATTTGATACGGGAGCGTCCCACTCTTTCATATCTAGTTCTGTGGTTGATATGTTAGGTTTGACTCCTAGGCCTCTTGCTAGACCCTTGTGTGTTATTTCCCCACTTGGTGTTTCCCTTGAGCTTGATATGTTTTGTGATGCATGTCCAATTGTGATTGGTGGTAAGGAGTTTACCGCGACCTTGATTGTGTTAGCAGATCATAAGTATGATGTCATTTTGGGTATTGATTGGCTGAGGCCAAATCATGCTATGATTGATTGCTTTGAAATGGTAGTGTCATTTCATATACCTGGACAGCCAGTGTTTCGTTACCGGTGTCTTAGGTCAGATACTGCTATGAGGGCAGGATTCTTAGCTCACGTGGAGTCAGTGAGTTGTGCTGCGGTTATGACAGAGATTTCTGTGGTTTCCGAGTACAGTGATGTATTTCAGGATATACCAGGGTTACCTCCAAGGAGGGTAGTGGACTTTGCTATCGATGTGATACCAGGTACTGCACCTGTATCTATGGCACCATTTCGGATGGCACCAACTGAACTTAGAGAGTTGAAGGAGCAAATTGATGGTTTACTTGAGCAGGGGTTCATTAGACCTAGTACTTCTCCTTGGGGTGCACCTGTGGTGTTTGCGAAGAAGAAGGATGGTTCACTAAGGTTGTGTGTGGATTATCGGCAGTTGAACAAGGTGACGATTAAGAATAGGTACCCTTTACCTAGGATTGATGACTTGTTTGACCAGCTTAAGAAAGCTACTGTATTCTCGAAGATTGATTTGAGATCTGGATATCACCAGTTGAGGGTGAAGGACGAGGATATTCCTAAGACTGCTTTTAGGACCAGGTATGGACACTTTGAGTTTGTTGTCATGCCTTTTGGTCTAACCAATGCACCTGCTGCATTTATGGACTTGATGAACCGTATGTTCAGTCCGTACTTAGATAAGTTCGTGGTAGTGTTCGTGGATGATATTTTGGTTTATTCCAAGACGTTGGAAGATCATGATAGGCATCTGCGGATTGTGCTACAGATTTTGAGAGAAAAGGAGTTGTTTGCGAAATTCGAAAAGTGCGAATTTTGGCAAAGAGAAGTTAAGTTCCTTGGTCATGTAGTTTCGAAGGATGGAGTCTCTGTGGATCCTTCTAAGGTGGAAGCAGTGATGAACTGGGGCCAACCCACTACAGTTACTGAGGTACGTAGTTTTCTGGGTTTGGCAGGTTATTATCGGAGATTCATTGAAGGATTTGCTAGTATTGCTTCAGCTTTGACCAAGTTGACCAGGAAGGATGTTCAGTTTGTGTGGACTGAGAAATGTGAGCGAGCATTCAATGAGTTGAAGAGAAGATTGACCACAGCCCCAGTGTTGACTATTCCCACAAGCGGTGGTGGTTTAGTCATCTATAGTGATGCATCTCATCAGGGTTTGGGGTGTGTGTTGATGCAGCATGGCGGTGTTGTCGCTTATGGCTCTAGACAGTTGAAGGTGCATGAGCGTAATTATCCCACTCATGATTTGGAGTTGGCTGCAGTTGTTTTTGCCTTGAAGATTTGGAGGCATTACTTGTATGGAGAGAAGTTCGAACTCTTTTCGGATCATAAGAGTTTGAAGTATCTGTTCTCTCAGAAGGAGTTGAACATGAGACAGAGAAGGTGGATGGAACTCATAAAGGACTATGATTTCACCTTGGAGTATCATCCAGGAAAGGCCAATGTGGTGGCGGATGCTTTGAGTAGGAAGCCCAGAGGTATTGTTGCTTCTGTTATGGTCCAGGAGTGGCTTATGTTGGAGACTGCATCTGAATTTGACCTTGTACAACCAAGAGTTGAGAATGGGAGTTTCCTTGGAAGTATCACGGTACAGCCTACCCTGATTTCCAGGATTATTCAGGGTCAAGCGCAGGATGTGTTCTCACGTGCAAGGCTGGCAGAGTTAGTTGCAGATTTGATTGATGATTGTCCTTCTGAGTGGGCAGTTGGATCCGATGGTGGTTTGAGGTTGAGATCGAGGTTGTGTGTTCCGGATTGTGATGAACTCAAGGGGGAGATCCTTCGGGAAGCACATCGATCTCGATACACTGTACACCCTGGAAATACTAAGATGTATCGGGATTTGCGAAGGCAATTCTGGTGGAATGGGATGAAGAAGGACGTGGCAGAGTATGTTTCCAAGTGTCTTACTTGCCAACGTGTGAAGGCTGAGCATCAGAGACCTGCAGGTATGTTGAAGCCATTACCTATTCCCGTGTGGAAATGGGAGCAGATCTCAATGGATTTTGTCACTGGACTGCC
The DNA here is from genome assembly GCF_958449725.1 of Rosa rugosa. Taxonomy (NCBI): domain Eukaryota; kingdom Viridiplantae; phylum Streptophyta; class Magnoliopsida; order Rosales; family Rosaceae; genus Rosa; species Rosa rugosa. The sequence goes on along the minus strand of NC_084820.1, from coordinate 53,486,277 downwards.
TAGGTCCAAACGGAATCACGATGCAGTGTGGGTGATCGTGGACCGTTTGACGAAGTCGGCACACTTCCTACCTGTGTCAATGACGTATTCGGTTGACAAGTTATGCGAGCTTTACATCGAGGTGGTCGTGAAACTTCATGGAGTGCCTGTGTCGATTGTTTCTGATCGTGATGCTCGGTTTACTTCAAAATTTTGGAGCGGTTTCCAAAAGGCCATGGGAACTGACTTAGATATGAGTACGGCATTTCACCCTCAGACTGATGGGCAGACTGAGCGAGTGAATCAGGTGTTGGAGGATATGTTGAGAGCCTGTGTGTTGGACTTCAAGGGAAGTTGGGAGGATCATCTGCCGTTGATTGAATTCTCCTACAACAACAGTTATCACTCCAGTATTGGCATGGCACCATATGAGGCCCTGTATGGTAGGCCATGTAGATCTCCGATCTGCTGGGCAGAAGCGGGAGATAAAGTGTTATTGGGTCCTGAGATTGTGCAGGAGACCACTGAAAAGATTTCAGTTATCAGGGACCGGATTCGAACAGCACAGAGTAGACAGAAGAGTTATGCAGATTTGAAAAGGAGACATGTTGAATTTAATGAGGGTGATCATGTGTTCTTGAAGGTCTCACCCATGAAGGGTGTGGTGAGATTTGGCAAGAAGGGGAAGTTATCACCAAGGTTTGTTGGACCTTTTGAAATTCTGGAAAGGGTAGGAGATTTGGCTTATAGGCTTGCCTTACCTCCTAGTATGTCTGGTGTGCATAATGTGTTCCATGTGTCTATGTTGAAGAAGTATGTCCAGGATGTGTCACATGTGATCGATTATGGCCCGATTGAGGTGCATGCGGATACGACCTTTGTTGTTGAACCTGTTCGTATTCTGGATAGGTCAACAAAGCAACTTCGAAGGAAGGAAGTTGACTTGGTCAAGGTATTGTGGAGTCACCATGACGAGGGTGATGCTTCTTGGGAGTTGGAGTCGGATATGAGAGCGAAGTACCCACAGTTGTTTGTTGATGAGCAAGCGTGAATTTCGGGACGAAATTCCTTTAAGGAGGGTAGAATGTGATGACCTGGATTTCTGTTATTTAATTTTGGTAATTAATAATGGACCAGTTGTACGAATAATTATTATTGTGCTTTATTCGTAGATTGTATGTGAAGTGGAATGGTTTTCGTACGTATAAATATTTGAATTTCACAGTTTAGGGGGTCGTGTGAAGTTTGACTTTTTATATGTTGAGATTCTTGGAAAACTTCCTTCACGAAAGTTGTAGAGCGCGTCGATACGAGTTCGTGGACATGTGGAATGTGGGAATCGGAGTTCGTATGAGGAAGTTATGGCTATCGGAAGAAGTTTCCGTTTTAGTATAAATATGGAAAATCAGAATTTTATTTCATTTTTCCCTTTCCTTTTCCGGAAACCCTTTCCCTTCTCTCTCTTCTCTCTCGGTCGACCCCTTCAGAAACGAAAATCTTCGACTGACCCGACCCGGACCCGGCCGACCCGACCCGACTTTTCCGGCGGACTGCGGCGGTCTCCGGCGACGAAACTTTCCAGACAGGTTCGCCTCCTTGCTCCGGTCGTCTCTGTGGTGGTCTCTATCGACGATTCTCCTCCACGGCGGCGCTGCAAGGCGGTGCAGTTCGTGGTTTTTCAACCCGACCGGAAAACGCAGCTCCGACGTCGGCGGCGCTTCAACCTTGGCCTGGGGAGTTCGCAGCAGCCTCCTTGTGCGAGCTGTGGTGGTTGTTTGGAAGGATACACGTGAAAACTCGATCAACTCAGTTGGGTTTACTGTTCACTGCTTGTGAGGTAGTTTTCGATCCCTTATGGTTGTTTTCTGACTTCGAGCTAGTTATGTGTTGGCACAAGCATGCTTAGATGGAGCTTTTTGATGTTGGGAGTTTTGTGAAATATTGAGTTTTGGTCGGCGGCGGTGCGCCTCCGTCTGTGGCGGCGTTCCGGCGGTGTTCCGTCCATGTATGAGACAGTTTCTGGTATTATATGTCTTCTACTCGTTGATACGAGCATTTCGATATATAATATGCAAGTTTTGGAGTTCGAATGAATTTGTTATGATTTTTATCGTTTCATATCGATAAATTTATTCAATCCGTGAGGATTTGAGTATCCGATCGACTTGTGGTTTGGACACATCGATCATGGAAGTGTTCCGGTGACCTTGGGAGGTCTCGGATGTGGTTTTGCCTCGATTGGCGCCACTTTGGGGATTTTAGTCCAAAACAGGGGTTTCGGATTTAAATCAAATGTGAATCGTTACTAAGTGGATACCGTTGTGATTAGGTACTTGACGAAGTATTTGGACGGTTAATTGGCGGATTTACCACTTTGTTCTTTGTTGAAGACGCAGCGGGAATTCAAGGTGAGTAAATCTCACAAGGATCTTTATGAACAGAAGTACCATTATTGTTTTGGCGTTAATTATTTAACTGCAAACTATAGTTGGTATTAGTAGGCATTCCTGAGCGAATGACTACGTATATATATATTTACGTGATATATATATATTCTTGTGGGTGGTATTTGATGAATAATATGCATGATGATGCTTATATTATTGTTGAATATGACTTTTCATGGAAACAATATTGTGGAAAAAGATGTTTTCTATTGTTGAAATGTATTGATGTTTGATGTTACATTTTTGAGTCAAGCGTGACTCATTTAAATGTATTGGTCTTTGTACCAAGAGTCACAGATGGTGAGCAGGGATAAGGAAAGCCGAGATTAGATGTTAGTAACGTTTTAGGTCAGGTGTGACTTACTTAACGTTCGACTTTGAGACCGGACAGGGTCTGAAGGTCATAGGTCACAGATGGTGACAGGTTGCAGATGGCGACCTTGATGTTTGATTTCATGATCAGACGGGGTCTGAAATCATATGTCACAGATGGTGACAGGTCGCAGATGGTGACCAAGGCAGGAAGTTGGTAATCACGTCCTTGGTAGGACAAGTGATTACGATTTCAATAGAGCTCTAGTCTGTCTGTCATGATAGCTTATGGGAGTAACGGTCGAGGTTGCTTGAGACTCATAGGTATGCAGCTTAAAGGAGAGTTCTGATGGCATTCTTCTTTAATTGTCTAGATGAGACTTGAATTGTTACTTGATGGTTAAGTTAGCAAATAGGGCATGGTCATAGCGGTGACTCATGTTGTCCTTTCTATGGAAAGGATATGGAATGTTAGAAGGAAATCATGGTGGCATGTTTCCTTAAGTAGATTGACGTGAGTTGTTGATTGATGTTCATGAGTTACTCATACGAGCTTGAAGAAGCTTACCGGGTTTGTTGTTTGGCAACCCCGGTGCACCATTCTATGGTGTAGGGGCTAATCCTGCAGGTCAGGAAAATCGTGGCTGAAGCTGAAGGAGCTTGTTGGCAGCAGAACGGGTAGGAAGCAATTTTTGTTGGCTTTGCCAATATATGACTTCCGCTATGCAGTAAACTCTGAGGAGCATTTACGTTTTATTTTGTGATGACAATTTAAATTCGTAAATCTTTGTAATATATAACTCTGTGGAGCGAGTGTATATTAACTTGGATGGTTCAGTGTATCAGTAAGTACTTGTTTTAAGGGAAAGATGTTCCAGGTATTTGTATTGATGACTGAACATTCACGCATGTATAATTATGGGATTATATATATCGATTTTTATTGTTGTTAAAAATCAGGGGCGTGACAGCAGTAGCTTCTCTATTGACAGAATTATTAGAATAGAGCTGCATCAAAATAGGGCAATGATCAGATCTAGTCTTGGGAAGATGTTGAATAAATGCCTCAGCAAAAGAAGACCTCCAAGAGCAATTACAGAACCCTCTGTCCAATCTCTCCTTAATTCTATTATTACTCCAAGTGAAACAAGACCCTTGGAACCCCATATCAATCAAGGCATTCCTGTTAACCCAATCTCTTAATCCACCAAATCTTCCAGTAAGGGAGCCACAACTTTTGTCCTCAACGGAAATCAACTCATTAAAATCACCAATGAACATGCTAGGAAGATTAACATCAACAATAAGATTATCAAGATAAGGCCACAGATTAGCTCTAACAGAATTGGTAGGGCTTGCATAGATTACAGTGAGCATCCAAGTGGGTTTACCAGGAAGAGTTACCTTAACAGAAACAGATTGAAAATTTTTATCAATGAAGTCAACATGAACTTTAAGACTATTCCACAGGAGCCAAATACCACCAAAAAAGCCCTCAGCTTCCACAATTCTAAAATCAGAAAAACCAAGTTTTCTGAGAGTATCCTTAGCCCTACTGAATTGAACACGAGGTTCACAAATAGCTAAAATATCAATAGAGTGAAGATTGACTAAGTCTGCAATAGCAGATCGAAAATTCTCACTTCCAGCACCTTTGGCATTCCAAAATAAAACTTTAAACATTGAGATGCAAATAAAGAGAGGGTAGACACCCCAATTAAGCATCAGCCATGTTCTCCCCATCATGGGAATGCAGATCATCATTAATTGTCACCATGCTATTATCAGCAAAAGTTTTTTCCACAAAGTTATCAGCATCATGAATAGTGGATACCTGCAAGTCATCATTAGAAATAAACTCCTCAGGTGGACAATGACCAAAGATGGCAGAGATTCCATCACCAAAAGCATTGGACCCCATGTTTTCAAGGGAAAGTTTTTTAAAAACATTAGTCTGATGTTTAGCGACAGAACTAGCACCTTTAGCTTTCCTTTGATAGTGCAAATCCACTTTGGACCCACTGCAACTTCCAATGTTTGAAACATCTCTCATTGGGATTCTAGTTAGGCCCTTACTTTTCATATTAGATTTATCAGCAAATACCAAAGTAACTTTAGCTGGGGAGAGTTTGCCAGCTAGATCAAGACTCTTCAAAATGGCATCAGTGTCAGAAGCAGAATTGGCTTTGGTGGATACAGAGGCAACTTTCTTTTTCTTTTGAAAATTCTTCCAAAGATTGACAATAGGGGTCGCAGTGTCAACATGATTGTCCTTTATAGTCTTCTCAGGCAGAATAGATTCCATGCCACTCTCCTCCTGCAAAACAGAAAACCTGGAACCAGAATTTCCATGTTTTTTGGCTGCACCAGTGTCATTGCTTTTCTTCTTATTCCTGTAACTCATAAGCATCCAAGGGCCCATATCCTCCTTAATAACATCACAGGGAGGAGGGGAGGCATGCCCATTTTGCACACTTGTCATGTTAACATCAGAAGGGACAACTCTAGCAGAGTCATTGGTATGGGCCAGAGCAGTATCACTACTAGGGTCATGTTGAATAATGCTATCATTTGCAGGAACTTTGAGTGTGGGACATTTATCCTTAGAGTGACCAAAGCAGTCACACTCAAAACAAATAAGGGAGATGCCTTCATACACAACATTATAAGCAGTAGATTCAACTTCAACATATGGACGCAGAGGCTTGCTTAGATCAACTTCAACACAGATACGAGCAAATTTTCCTCTAGATTGTCCAATAGTAAGCTTGTCAACTTTCACAACATCACCAAGTATCTTTCCAATTTTAGCAACAGTGAACTCCTTGAAATACTTGACAGGCAAACCAAAAATTCTGACCCACAAAGCCATTTTTCCAATAAATTCATTCATAGGATCAGAATCAGGTCTCCATTTTCTCACAATCAAAGTCTGTCCAGCCAAAATCCAAGGTCCTCCACACAAAGCATAGTTCATATCTTCTTCAAGGTTAAATTTGACAATGAAAAAATCATTAGGAAGATCAATGAGTTTCCAACCACCCTTAACCTGCCATTTTCTTCTTAAACCTCTCAGCATGAAGTCAAAAGTGTTGGTAGAATTAGGTTTTCCCATGAGTTTCACAATCACAGCACAGCGCCATTCAAAGTCAAGCTTATTATGAACTTTAGCAGAGAAGGAAACGTTTTGGCCATGTTTACCTTGTGAGTAAGAGCAGTCATCATCAGTAAACTCAAAATCCTCCGTCATGGTTTGTCTATAACGATCCACCGGATTCTTGAGTGTGCTAGCGTACGTCATCTGAGGTAACAAGGCAGAAGGAGTCTGCACAGAGGAATCCGGATCTTCCACACGAAGAGCCTCCAGATCGATGCTAATGTCACCGCCATTCTTCACCCGCTTACGTTGAATCGACATCGGAGTCGTATCTCCGCCGCTTCCCAGTGGAAGGGTGGAGAAAACAAAGGTTGGGGGAGCCACCAGAATTATTAGGTGAACCAGAGAACGTCAGAAAGAAGGAAGTCAACGAGGCCAATCGGAGCAAGAGTTTGGTAACTGTTGAGGGTTTTGGGGAAGGCGCGTGAGGCGCGTTCCAGCGTAAAGATCGTTTTTTACTATTATTGATTTGCTTTTCTACCTCCGGATTTGTTAGATTCCATTTATTTGCGATTATTTGCCATATTTAATGAGCTAACTAGCTAAGAACTATAACGAGTTATAAAAATTTTGATGTTGTTTGACGCGGAAACCAGTTGGCTTGCAAACTGTCTCTTTTGAATGTTGTGATTGCGCGGGCGTGCCAGCACCGTGGGGTGCAGTCGTCGGGGGAGTCCCTTGACCTGACTTCTTCTTCAAGCGTTTGTAGACGAGGAGAGCACCAACCTCGCCACAAGGTTCTTCTCTAGCCTTCCGAGAAAGGACTTCTTGCCTTACGGATAAGGACTTTGAGTGTGATCTCTTCGCGTCACCGAATCGATACTTAGTATTGTAGACTAAGCAGAGCAATCACTGGGAAGTTTGGAGAAAGCACGGGTTGCGCTAAAGCGTGACTTTAGCTTCGCTGGGTTGCGAGGGCGTTACCCTAGCTTCGCTGGTAGTAACGATGGCGGTTGCGCTCGCAGTCGGCTCTTGAGGAGACTGGGATTGGAAGTACGGTCGCCGGGTTGATCTGGTGATGCTGACAGTCGGCTCTTGGAGAGACTGAGACTGGCGCAAGGTCACCGGGTTTCAACGAGGTTGAAGGTTTGCTCCGGGGAGGCTTTGTAATCGCTAGGATTGATTGATTTGAGAGAGATCCTGGTTTGTCCTTGAAACCTGGTATATATACCTAGGGTTTCGACTGCTCCTTGTCATAGAAGGAATATTGATTGAAGTTTCCTATTCAATCCCCGCTACCCGACTCCAATAAGGTTTCATTTTCCTTATGGATCACGGAATGTGTGAAGTTGTAACCCAAACCCGAGTAGACTTATTTTTGGGCCGCAGGTATCGGCCCGCTGTGCTAAATCCACTAAAGGATTTTGCCAAAATTACTTTTGGGCTCAAACAGATGTTTCATGAGTTTCAATATCGTGCTCTTGAAACTGAAGAAGGCCATAAGGTGGACGTATAATAATAGAGGAGAAGGCCAGACAGGCAACATGCCCCCATTTCCCAAAACAAATTTGATCAATTCTAGTGGATTAGTATTAAATTGTTGTGTTAGTGTTTCAACTTTACTTTGCACCGCGATAATTCAACCATTCAGTTTGCACCATAATATTTTTTTTATTTAAAATGTTTTATAATTCACTAACTTCGAAAGGTAAACACCAATTTTGAATTTCCGGCGAGAACCAAATTCTTTCTTCTTCTTGCTCCCGTTCTCCTTGTCTCTAACATTTTTTTTTGGGCTGTGACCACTTACCCAATTTTAACCAAAAAATTGCCCACTTGCTCCATTAAGAGTTTTTTACTCTCATCTACCCAATTTAAATGCAAGTGACATTTTTACCCCCAAACTAATTAATAAATTACAAAATTCTCTCTCTCTCACCTCCTATCAGACTCTCTCTCTCTCTTCGCCGTTCCTTCACTCACAATCAAGCAAGACCAAAACTGACCCGCCGGAGAAGTCAATTAACCCTTACAGCAACCACAACGTCGTCATCGTCGAGTTCTCGGGTTTCTATTATGTGCAGGATGTCGTCCGGGTTTTGGGGTTTGAGATATGCAGTCGGTGTCGTCGCCGCAGGGTCCGGGTTCTGCGTCCGGCTTGATTTCTTTTTTTTTTTTGGTAAATTTGGCAGAAGAATGAAAAAAAAAGTTTTATTGAGTAGTTATACATGTCTATTGCGGGGCAATAATAAGATTATTGGGAGGCAATAATATGAGTATTGGGGGGCAATAATATGCATATAAATTGATCAATTGTGCCTGTAGTGTGTTCATTTTGGTTTTGGGAGTTTATGCAATTCACTTGAGGGTAATAATATGATTATTTGAGGCAATAATATGATTATTGGGAGGCAATAATATGAGTATTGGGGGGCAGTAATATGGTTACTGGGGGGCAATAATATGATTACTGGGGGGTAATAATATGGTTACTGGGTATTGTTCGGGGGCAACAAATTCAGACGCCGGAATCCGGTCATCGTTTTTCGGATTCCGGTCACCGGTGACCGGAGTTCGCGGCCGGCCACTGGTCACCGGAGCACAGCAAGGTGGAGGATGACTTTTCTTTCTAAGTGAGAAAGAAGGAGATGGCAAAAAAGTCCCAAAAATAAATAAAAAGAATAAAAAAAGAATTAATTGGGTAAATGGGAAATAATCTCTTAGAGTGTTTTGGGTAAATGAGGTTAAAAAACTGTTAGTGGAGCAAGTGAGCAAATTTTAAGCTAAAATTGAGTAAATGAGCATTTCCCTTTTTTTCTTTTTTTTTTCCTTCTTTTCTTTTCCTCCTTCGTTTTCTTCCCCTTCACCTTTTTTGCCAAAAGCACCCCCCTAAACTTAAGGTTGTAGAAACCTTTAATTTGCTCAGTGGCTTCCCCAGCCATCACCACGTGGAGCAAGTAATATAAAGACTAACCAAGATAATAACCTTTCTGAGTTCTTCTATTAACAAATAAACAAAATATAATAAATAACAAATAAATAAACATTATATTTTTATTTTCATGCCAATTTATCACACATTTATTTTCATGCCAATTCCTTCTCTCTTCTGTCTTCTATTTAGATTATCTTCGGACCATGAATTTCTCAACTTCAAATAAGTGAACTTCTCATGACTCATGAGTGTCCTTTCAAAAAAAAAACTTGTCATGAGTGTTTAAGAATGTTAAACAATAACATATCTTTATAGTAGCTAGTATGTTGATTAAATTCTGGGGAAGCTCAAAAGAGTTCATTGCATGTGTTGATTTGTTGGTTAGGATCATTGCGTATAGTAAGAAGTAGTTGAAAGGGAAATTTCCCGCCGTGACTTATGTTAGATGAGTTGTAAATATTCTCTTTAATTAATTAATTTGAATCAATTTCTCAGTTACGCATAATTCTCTCTAATTTAAGGACCGGGCAAGTGAACTTCACACGCTTCTAGCAATGGCCACTAGGGTTTAGGACTTTAGGACATTCCATACAAATACAATAGTTGTTAAATAGGTTTTCAGTTTTTGACCAAAAAGAAAACTGGGTTTTCAGTTGGCACTGATTACCAAATTCAATAACAAGAAAGGGCGGGTTTTGCATTGAAGGCCAGGAAGAGAGGATGAGATTGTTCGAGTTGGTTGAATTAGTTTTTTTCCCATACAGCTAGTCACATAACATATCAGCTTTGCCACCTACTTTCATTTCCATTTTTCTTTGTCTTTTCAATCCTTCCTCCTCCTCCTGCAGCCACAGTCTTGGTGGCGGTAGCAGCGGCATTGGCGGCGGTTCTGAGTGGTGTTGATTGGTAGAATGGCGTTTCTCAGATCATCTTCAGTTGCTCATGACACCGGCCCAACCTTGGTGGCCATTGACAAGGATAAACACAGCCAATTTGCAGTCAAATGGGCAGTTGATAATCTGATCAGGACCTCCAAGTGCATCCTCATTCATGTTAGAAACAAAAGCTTGCATCCTCGTAGGTATCCGTCACTTCGGTATCACCACCACCGTACTAGTCATAGGGACACATTATATATACCGGTTACCCCCATTAATTTAGGTGTATTTCGTCATGAGTTAAGCAACCTAGTTTCATGGCGCATGCATCTTAAAATTTTGAAGTCCTAATTAATGCATGCGAACCATAAATATATAAGAATTATGGGGCTCAAAGCAGTTGCCTCATTTGGCTACCCTTGGATATGCATACCCTGACATGATCCGTGACAAGTTTTTGTGATGCAAATCATTAGTTCTAGCTACATCGATCCATATCTCAAGGTTGATATAGATTATTGACTCATTTCTTAATATATAGCTTAAATTTTTGTGGTCTAATTGGAGCTCATACTAGGATGTCTTGGGTAAAAAGCCTCTCCAATTCTTCCCACAACTCAATTTGTTCTTTAACTTTACAAGAAATAAGATTAGACTTAGTGCCACAGCACCATAACCATGTTAAATTGCCCTCTATAAATGCAATTTTTGTGATCATGGTTGATTGCCTCTTTTGTTGTCATTTTTCTATATGCGCATTAACAATGGCATGTACGTGTTTTGATATGTTGTTCATTTGGTTTTGCAGAGGATGCTGCTGCAATCCCCAAAGAAGGTCGCCCTCCAACTGAAGCCGAGTTGCAACAGTTCTTTCTTCCCTATCGAGGATTCTGTGCACGAAAAGGGGTTAGTAACTTTGTATTATACAAAACCATCTGATTTCTAGTCATTTGACCCTTTTGCTGTGTAGTTCATGAATGGCCTAAACTTCAATTCTTCCCTGTTTATAATATGCAATCTTTGCTTGAGATAAGGAAGTGAATTTAATACAGATTCTGAGGGTGAATGCGGTGCCTAGAATCATCTATTTTCCTTCTACACCAACTTGCTAAAATCTTCTCATGGATATTGCCTGATAGATTAAGATCAAGGTGACCTGATTTTTCAGTCTTTGACTATGAGCATTTCAGATTATAGCCATGGAAGTGGTCCTCCACGACATTGATGTTCCAAGTGCACTTGTTCATTATATTATTCACAACGCCATCTCCAATATTGTCGTTGGCGCTTCCCATCGCAATGCTCTTACAAGGTCTCTCTCTTAATACTTTCTGTGTTCATTTCTCTGTGATAAATTAATAGAAATGGACACTTTATGAGATTAACAATCATGGTTTTATGCAGAAAATTTAAAGACTTTGATGTGCCAAGTAGCCTACTCAAATATGTACCAGATACCTGTGCAGTATATGTTATATCATCAAAAGGAAGACTTCAGGCTAAACGGGCAGCGAGTCAACCTCAAACACCGAAATGTGATGCAGAGCCTCTCAGGGATACTTCTCAAGAAAACCATCTTCCTTCGCATCCTCATGATGGTTCAGACTCTGAAGACATCTGTAGGTATAATATCCACAACTTCATTACCTTTGATGAGTCAAGTTTATGTCGCTTGGTTTTGAATTTTTCTTGCACTGCAGATCACAATTTAGTCATGGGAGCTCAAGTTCAAAAAGTGCTTCCTCAGACAGAATATCTTTTGATAGACTCTCTGACTTTAAACCGATAACTCCCCACAAAATGAAAAGGTCAACAAATTCACCAAGATTGTCAGTTGACAGTTCGGCATCAGAAACTTCATCTCATCAATATTCACTCTCAGGCAGCGATTCCTCGGGGCCACTTAGCTTCCAATCAAATGGCTCAGATAACGAGGGTAACAAGAACTCTCTATCCTCACAAACTCAAGTAAGTACAACATCCCTAAAATTCTAGGCTCTCTTTTATTATCTACAACATCCGGGCTAGTAAGTTTTATACTGAAGCGTGTGTCAAATTAGTCCGTCACAAGTTACTCAAGAAGTCAAGATAAGCACCTTAAACTCTTTAAGGTTGTAAAAAAAAAAGTGAATACCGAAGCCTGAAAGTTAGTTTATTATGAGTGACGATGACAATTACAATTGCATCACCAATCCATGTCAGTTTTCATCATTCAAATTTTTTCTTTTGTTAGCAAGAAGATAAATGATTCTAATGCATGTTATATGTGTTACAGTCTGGCTTGGATGGAGAGATGATGAGATTAAGGCAGGAATTGAAGCAAACAATGGACATGTACACTTCAGCTTGCAAAGAAGCTTTAGCATCTAAGCAGAAGGTAAGAACGTGTAGAGATATGATTATCAATATCTTATATTTTATCCAATATTGCAAACACTTAAATAAAAATTGGTACGTATTTAGGCATGGGAGCTCCAAAAATGGAAAACAGCGAAAGAGCGCAAGTTAGAGGAAGCCAAGCTTGCTGAAGAGGCTGCTGTGACCTTAGCAGAGAAGGAGAAGCAGAAAAGCAAGGCTGCAATAGATGCAGCGCGGATGGCACATAGGATAGCAGAGATGGAGACCCAGAAGAGGAAAATTGCAGAAATGAGAGCCAGGGAGGAGGCTAAAGAGAGAAGGAAAGCAATGGAGGCTCTGGCACAGAACAAAGCTAAGTATAGGAGATACTCCATTGAAGAGATTGAAGTTGCCACAGATTACTTTAAAATTTCAAACAAGGTTGGGGAAGGTGGATATGGACCTGTTTATAAAGGCCTGCTTAACCACACCCCGGTTGCCATCAAGGTCTTGAGGCCAGACATTTCACAGGGGAAGAGGCAATTCCAACAAGAGGTAAAATATGTTCTTTGTTCATTTTTACAGAAGGCAGATGGTGTACCATTTGTCCGAAACTAGTGTATAAGCACTTCTTTTTGGTTCTGTCAATGTAGGTTGAGGTTCTAAGCTGCATTAGACATCCACACATGGTTCTCTTAGTAGGTACCTGCCCTGAGTATGGATGCCTTGTATATGAGTACATGGAAAACGGAAGCTTAGAAGACCGGCTCTTCCAGAAGGACAACACGCCTCCAATCCCATGGACTGTCCGTTTCAAAATAGCTGCAGAAATTGCCACTGGCCTTCATTTTCTTCACCAGACAAAACCAGAACCCATTGTGCACCGTGATCTCAAGCCGGCAAACATTCTCCTAGACCGGAACTGTGTGAGCAAGATTGCTGACGTAGGCTTATCCAGGCTAGTCCCGGCATCTGTGGCTGATAGTGTCACTCAATACCGCCTGACAGCAGCAGCCGGTACATTTTGTTACATTGACCCGGAGTATCAGCAAACAGGAATGTTGGGTGTGAAATCAGACATATATTCCTTGGGAATTATGCTGTTACAGATTCTTACATCAAAGCCTGCAATGGCATTGTCCCACCAGGTTGAGGAGTCCATTGAGAAAGGTACATTCGCGGAGTTGCTTGATCCTGCAGTGCCAGACTGGCCTGTTGAAGAGGCTTTGTCATTAGCAAAACTGGCTTTGAAGTGCTGTGAGCTCAGGAGGAGAGATAGACCGGATCTTGGTTCAGTCATCTTGCCTGAGCTGGACCGGCTAAGAGAGTTTGGGAATCAGAAGGAAGCCAATAACTATGCCATCGTTCCCTATCGAGGGCATTCACACGCATCACTTCCACCAGTACCAGTAGGGAGATCAACCACAACTGCCAGTCAGGTTAGTTTCTCTGCAGAATAACAGGACTGATTTGCCTTCAGTAGAGTCACTGGACTGATTTTTCTTAATTTTATGCACATTCATGAAAATTTTGGTTGGTCATGGGCTCATGGCTAGCTAGTTATAGTTATTGAGCTTCTGTTGCACTGCTATTGTCCCCAACTTAACTGCGTAGTATTATCGCAAATCAAAAAGACCTCAGTGCAACTTAGGAAAGCACCCCACTTAGTAAACGCGATGATAGACTATCAGTTATCTAATCCGATGTGTAAAATTCATATTTGATCCGCAGATCCTAGCAAACTTCCTGGGGGGGGGCCTTCACACACATACACAAAGAGCTAGCTAGCTAGGGTTGATTTATCAATTAGACATTTCTATAGATTGACATTTTAGATGAGGTAGCCTAGTAGCATTTCTAAAGTAAATCTACCTTGAAGTAGATTTGCAATTATAATTTTGATTATTATGTATAATCAGGAAGGAATGAGAGAACCCTAACGTGGAAATGGGATTTCAACGTAGATCAATGTAAGAAAAAGGTGGATGCGGCTTCAGTACTCTATGACGAAATTGATGAGCTTCAGGAACAATATTCAGAGAGCCAGTCCATCATCCCCACAGAGCAGATTTGGAAAATCAAGCGAGAAGCACAAAGTGGGTTGTTGGTCTTTTGTAAGCAATTGCTCTACTGCCGTAGCTGATGCTCCTTTGAGGAGGTTCCAGTCATTTTCATAACCAATGGGAAGGCAATTTGTACATGTTTTTGAATTGTAAGTGATGCTCCTTTGAGGAGGTTCCAGTCATTTTCATAACCAATGGGAAGGCAATTTGTACATGTTTTTGAATTGGCTACTCTAAGCAGAAGCCATCTTGTTCATATTCTTTTCATCACTATTCAATGATATATTGATTATTGACCCTTTTGTTTCTGCACTAATTAAGATTAAGTTTGACTGCTAAATGTGCTCCATATACTGTGCTCCATTTTTGAGCTTTTTAAAAAAAAAAAAAAATTAGAGAAAATTAGATAAAAACCCAAAAAACAAAGCTCCTATTAAGAAAAATTCATCCCTATATTTTCTTTTAATCTACACCCAATTCACATAATTGAACCTTCCTTAGTTGACTTTTTTGCCCTTCTGATTGAATAAATAAAATATTCCTCAAATATAGCTGTTGACTATTTTTTTGAATTTAAATATTTAGAATTTAATATAATCAATTTAATCCTTGATTTTTCTCTTATTTGAAACGATTAATTGCCTTAATTATCCTATATTTCTTCATTTCCGATGTGATCTATATATTTGCTATTGTGTATCATCAGATTCTGTTATATTCCTATTATATAAATATTTCTCTTTCTCGACATGATTAAACATTCTCTCATTAAGGTATGCTATTTTGCTTATCCGTTCTAATAGGTGTAGTTATACAATCATTTCATATTCATTAATTTTCTAAAATGGTCGAGTTAATGTAATTAGCCCATGTAAAATGTACTTGATGTAGACTGATTGCTTTAAGATTTTTTTTTCCGCCCCTACATTTTTCTCCACATAGGTGCCTGATTCTATGAGGTGGTCAAGGACCACATAATAGTTATGTGTAACTGTAGAGTTTGCTTAATATATAATTATCCCTTAATTTTGGCACATTGAATAATTTTGAATGTGCAAGAGTTTTTGCACTATAATTTAGCAAACTCATTATTATCATTCATTGTTTTACAATTGAAATTGAACTTTACAATATTAAGAAATTTATTTCTAATATCAAGATAATTTAAATACACATTATTTTTGAAGGAATAAACCTAAAAATTTATTGAAATAGGGACAATGAGTACAACCATAAATGATGTTTATCCAGTATTGAAATAAACAATTTTAAATTTGTTTTTACAATTGAAATATAAACTTTACATTTTCGAACCTAATATAAAGAACATTATAACACTTCATCCGTCATCTTGACTAGCACTTTGCAATGTAGTCTTCATAAATCTCCCAACTACTAGTGCCCTGCATGTTGCGATTCCTTATACAATTGCAAATTACATTCATACATCTATTTCAAAGGTAAAACTCTATTAGGATTTAAATACATATATCCAAAATATAGGTATATTAATTATCAATACTATAGGTTATGGAATAAACAACCTATGATATAGAGTCACACAAATAATTTAAAACTACAAAAACAAACATCTAAATCATAGGTATTACATATTAAAGCAATCTAAGTATCAGGTAATTAGAAACAACGATTCTATTTTGAAGGAATGAAACTAAGTTTTGTACCAGATTCATAAATTGAAATTTCTAATTACTAAAAATCCATCCAATTCAAGCTTTACACAAAATCAAAAGATTAACAAAGATATTATACTAAATAAATCTGATGAATAGGTAATTTGAATTACGAATATGATATATGTACCTATTTGAAAGAAAGTCTCCAACCCATAAGAAAATGATGAAATAAACCTCATGAATAGGTCGTTTGAAATCATCCTTTGAAATCATTTGCAACTTTGTGAAAGGTCTCCACCCAAAGAAAAAATGACGAATGAATTCACTAGCTTCTATATATAGGAAGAAACATACCAAAAATTCATCATTATATGATAATAATGACATTAATGTAAACACCTAAAATTAAGTTCTGATAAAAACCTAAAATGAAGGTAATACCAACAATAACGTCAATCAAACTCCATAATATTTGCTAGATGATTTTGACTATTAATCCTATTTAATAGGTGAATGGGGAATTTGATAATGGCAGCTTCAGTAATTCTTTTTTTTTTTTTTAAAGGATTTGATATTATTAGAAATCAAAGCCATAACCAGGCCAGAGTCTAACAAAACACTTACACAAGAAATCTGATACATGCACCAGATATCCTATCTAAATCTATACTAAACTCATTAAAGTCTAAATGAACGCTCGCTGGAGAGCAAGCCTAGCTAAGCAAGAAAAACTCGCTTCCTAAGGAAAACTCAATCAACTAGCCTAATCTGCCAACACTCAATTGTGGTACAAACAAAGACTAGAAACATCTTAGAAAAGCTCATAGAGAAATTTCCCGCTTGAAAAGACTTGCATCCAGAATGTCTAGGCACCATAAGATTTAAGACAGCACCATCTCCTTCCCCTTAGGGTTGGAGAGAGTACCAGCTTCAATCCCTTCAGCAGCTAACAACCTCGGCATCAGGTTGGTCTTCCTGCTCGTGTTTGGAACCTTCTTTGCCGAGTCACCCTCATTCTTAGTATTTTTCCCTTTCCCGCCATGCCATACGGCAATTTATTCACACTTCCTAGAGGTCGGCCTCTCTTTCTTTTCAGTTATTCAACCTGCTTGGACGGCCCTTCCAACAGTCCCATAGTTACTGCATCCAGATTCTTTTTGCCAATAGCCAAACTCAATTTCATTTTCTTGGGAGAAATAAGTACCTCATCACCATCTCTATCCCGGCGTTGACCAAGGATAGACTCGACCTGTTGTCGTGGTTCTGTTAGCTCCCTAATCTGTACCTGTCTCTTTGCTCGCCGGGCAGCAACTTCTGGAGGGAGACAGAACGCTGGAACAGTGCTAGGTTGACAGGACCCGCCCCGAATTTCACCCTGAAATCCGAGGTGGCCCTGCGGGGCCCACCTTAGAGATAACTCTACCGAGAACTGGTCGAGTCACCCCTAAAGAGGACTACCCAAAATAGTAACCCACAATAGATCAGAGCCAAACAAAGAAGCGCGGAAGCTATTCGTCAACTATGCCTCGATCCATGTACGCCCGACCTCAACTAATAGCGCCTGCAAACTGGGCATTAGAAACCGAAAGGCCCAGGGGAAAGTAGACGAAAAACGTTAGCGTGAGTGGACAAAAATAAACAATTTAAAATAAGAAGGATTTCATACTTTCCCACATTTATTCCTTTAAAAACTCGATGCATGCACAAATGGTAAAACACATTTAGCTTTAAAACCAAGAATTTCAAAACGATAAACCGACTAGCCTCGCTAGTCACAACATTCGAAAAATATATCGTAAAACCGAAATCTCGTTTCTCAAAAAGATAAGACCAGCCCCGCTGGCTACAGTGAAAATCGGACTAGCCCCGCTAGTCAAGCAACGATAAAATATGGGGAAGAAGTTTCACCATACGAAAGAAGGGAGCCTCCCAGGCTCGGGTCGGAGTGTCCCACACTCTGGAGCATCCCATGCTCTGCTCTTACTCACCCACAAACACATAGTAAGCAGGGAGGAGTACTAATAGGCTAGCTAGCAATAAATATGACGACCCAGGTATGGCGGGTAAAAACTAATAAAATCCAATAAATCCTTAAGGCTTCCCCATGTCCCACGAATAAAGAAAACACGGGTACGATTCCCAACCGTACCCGGAAATTCTCGTAAAACGTCGTATAAATCAACAGCGTGTCCCACACGCTAAGAAAATAATTAGATCATCAACAAGGCATTCCCAATGCCAAAACCGAAAGTCGATAGATAAATAAGAAATAACTGCATCGAAATCCCATTTCGAAAAGCTTTCCAGAAATCTCAAAACAACGAATAGAAATATAATTAATTCCGGAAATCACCTCGGAAAAATAATTCGTCCAAATTCAACATCAATTATAAATTCGAATCCGAGCATAACAAATTAATAATCAAAATTCACAACCGGTATAAATCATAATTACTTCATGAAAATCATTATTGAAAGCAAATCCACGAGATAAATTGAAATCAAATTCCAAAATCAATTCATATGCTCGGAAAATAATATGTTAATTAAATAAAGCATACTTTAATAAATAAATGCATGCATCACTTATTTGAAAATAAAAGTCCACTCACAGTACTAATGGGCGACCACGCAAACGAGTTCCTTCATCTAGCCGTAGCTCGCAACATTGCCCTGTACACAATTATATTTCCGTAAACGGCAATTCGAATAAAATAAATACGAACCTAAACGAAACCCGAAAATCTCTATCTCCAATACTTCTCAAATTCCACCCAAATCTCTTCCACAACACCAATTCCTCAATCTACATATTCCACAATGAAAACGAGGGAAATCCAACGGCCGGATTTCCCACAATTCCATCACAAAACTTCAAACTTCGGAAATTCACAAACAATTCCAAACTCCTCCAAAATTCACCAAACTTCACATACAAGCTCTATGATAATTATAGAATTTAACTAGCCAGAAAAAGAAATTAAAAAGCTACCCTAGCCGCCGCTACCGCCGCCCACAGTGGCGGCGCCGCCGCCACCGCCACCAGCTCCGTTGGCCACCAAACTTTGGCAGCAGCACCTACTCAACGGACCCAACGTTTTATTCAACTACCACTAAGCCAGAAAACGTCTAGAACTAGTTCAACAATTAAGGTAAACATTGAACCCGAAACCGTGAATAGTGCAAGAATTTCAAACCTTCAATTCTTCCTCCA
This sequence comes from Rosa rugosa, assembly GCF_958449725.1. Lineage (NCBI taxonomy): Eukaryota > Viridiplantae > Streptophyta > Magnoliopsida > Rosales > Rosaceae > Rosa > Rosa rugosa. The sequence goes on along the minus strand of NC_084820.1, from coordinate 53,467,378 downwards.
CGCTTCAAATCGCTGCAAAATATTTGGGGAGCATCATCTACATCGCAAGGCGCTTCCAAATGATTATGGTTCGTCGCCGGAGGTGGCCGGAATCGGGAGAAACTGGCGTTGACCACTTCTGCTACAGTGAAACTTCCACAGCTCGATGCGTCATTTTCCGGCCAAGCCGCCATGAGCCATCACCGCAGGCACCAAGAGGAGGTCGAGACGAGTCCGTAGCCACCGGTTTTACGCTTTTTGGTGGCCGGAAAGAGAAAGCAACCGGAGTTGCAGAGGTGAGAGAGAGAGAGCAAGAGCTCGGGGACGAGAGAGAGAACACGCGGGGGAAGAGAGAGAGAAAAAGAAAAAGTTACCGGCCACAGTGAAAAATTCAAATATATACTACTTACCATGAACAGTAATTTTCACATTTTTGCTTATAACTTTTGCATACGAGCTCCGATTTTTACGTACCACATATGTACGCGCTCGGTTTAACGTCCCCTACAACTTTCATGAAGAACATTTTCTCAAATTTTGACCCGAACAAAAAGTCAATTTTTAGGGCCACTAAAAGCACTAAACCGAAAGTAAAAGTGAAAGTAAAGGTCGTTTACCGTCCAAATGACTAGTAAACAGGTAAATTGAGATACGGGACGTTACAATCTCCCCTCCTTTTAAAAATTTCGCCCTCGAAATTAACACGGACAAGTAACAACCATGCACGTCCCCAAATGTCACTTACATAGTCGGTCACGTCATGTAACACATCTTCCGAGACTCGTCGTCAGAACCGATATCTCACAGCTTAACCCATTACCACCAGTAATAGCACCAAAATATTAAGACCACTCAATTCCTCCAAAGCAATCCTCTACATGTATTAAACTCAAACAACAAACAATTTTCCCGGACGACAAAACACCATTCACCAAGTCTTCCATAAACGGTATCCATGATAGAGAACAAATGGCACTCGTCCAATATCTTGTATCAAACACCACAACACTCGGATCCGAAAGTGGTCCCACCACATAACGATCCAATTTCCTCGAATTAATCACCACTAGAATACTCCACCATTATCAGTGACCATAGTCACTTGAAAACACGGCATCTAGCCATAAAAATTCAAAATATTTATTCAATTTCCTCTTGTAAATGGTTTCCAACACTGAGGTTCCCAAAGAATCACCAAAAACTTCCAATAATATTTCAAATGCTACATAACAACCAATCACAACACAAAACACGTTTCCTCGAAACTTGGTTCCAAGTCAAAACCACCATTAGTTCCAATCCCACCAACGATCCTGATTCCGAAACAATTATATCATCCAGAGGCAGCCCAAAGCTATCGTCACTCGTCTCAGACACTCAAACACAAACTTGAACTCTGGTTTCCGCACCATAATCCATGCCCCAACAAAATGGTTGGCAACGAGGAAAAGACAACCACAACATTTTCCTCGAATCACATTTCGTAGTACAACTCGAAACTCTAGAGTAGTTTTACTCTACCATCACCAGGGATAGGCGCAAGACACTTAATCAATCGAATACACAAAGGAAACCCTAGGAGGTCGGCGTACAAGAGGCATAGCACCAGAAGAAAACCAACTAGCTTTGTACCTTACACACTTGATGTATACCACAGTACCGAAGAGTACACGATGGGGAACCGCTGCAGTCGGGCCATCACTCGAGAGGTACTGGGCAACACCAAGCATATAAGGTAACAGAATAGAAACGAGTCTACAGAACCTAACAACCTAATGCTCTGATACCAAATTGACAGGACCCGCCCCGAATTTCACCCTGAAATCCGAGGTGGCCCTGCGGGGCCCACCTTAGAGATAACTCTACCGAGAACTGGTCGAGTCACCCCTAAAGAGGACTACCCAAAATAGTAACCCACAATAGATCAGAGCCAAACAAAGAAGCGCGGAAGCTATTCGTCAACTATGTCTCGATCCATGTACGCCCGACCTCAACTAATAGCGCCTGCAAACTGGGCATTAGAAACCGAAAGGCCCAGGGGAAAGTAGACGAAAAACGTTAGCGTGAGTGGACAAAAATAAACAATTTAAAATAAGAAGGATTTCATACTTTCCCACATTTATTCCTTTAAAAACTCGATGCATGCACAAATGGTAAAACACATTTAGCTTTAAAACCAAGAATTTCAAAACGATAAACCGACTAGCCTCGCTAGTCACAACATTCGAAAAATATATCGTAAAACCGAAATCTCGTTTCTCAAAAAGATAAGACCAGCCCCGCTGGCTACAGTGAAAATCGGACTAGCCCCGCTAGTCAAGCAACGATAAAATATGGGGAAGAAGTTTCACCATACGAAAGAAGGGAGCCTCCCAGGCTCGGGTCGGAGTGTCCCACACTCTGGAGCATCCCATGCTCTGCTCTTACTCACCCACAAACACATAGTAAGCAGGGAGGAGTACTAATAGGCTAGCTAGCAATAAATATGACGACCCAGGTATGGCGGGTAAAAACTAATAAAATCCAATAAATCCTTAAGGCTTCCCCATGTCCCACGAATAAAGAAAACACGGGTACGATTCCCAACCGTACCCGGAAATTCTCGTAAAACGTCGTATAAATCAACAGCGTGTCCCACACGCTAAGAAAATAATTAGATCATCAACAAGGCATTCCCAATGCCAAAACCGAAAGTCGATAGATAAATAAGAAATAACTGCATCGAAATCCCATTTCGAAAAGCTTTCCAGAAATCTCAAAACAACGAATAGAAATATAATTAATTCCGGAAATCACCTCGGAAAAATAATTCGTCCAAATTCAACATCAATTATAAATTCGAATCCGAGCATAACAAATTAATAATCAAAATTCACAACCGGTATAAATCATAATTACTTCATGAAAATCATTATTGAAAGCAAATCCACGAGATAAATTGAAATCAAATTCCAAAATCAATTCATATGCTCGGAAAATAATATGTTAATTAAATAAAGCATACTTTAATAAATAAATGCATGCATCACTTATTTGAAAATAAAAGTCCACTCACAGTACTAATGGGCGACCACGCAAACGAGTTCCTTCATCTAGCCGTAGCTCGCAACATTGCCCTGTACACAATTATATTTCCGTAAACGGCAATTCGAATAAAATAAATACGAACCTAAACGAAACCCGAAAATCTCTATCTCCAATACTTCTCAAATTCCACCCAAATCTCTTCCACAACACCAATTCCTCAATCTACATATTCCACAATGAAAACGAGGGAAATCCAACGGCCGGATTTCCCACAATTCCATCACAAAACTTCAAACTTCGGAAATTCACAAACAATTCCAAACTCCTCCAAAATTCACCAAACTTCACATACAAGCTCTATGATAATTATAGAATTTAACTAGCCAGAAAAAGAAATTAAAAAGCTACCCTAGCCGCCGCTACCGCCGCCCACAGTGGCGGCGCCGCCGCCACCGCCACCAGCTCCGTTGGCCACCAAACTTTGGCAGCAGCACCTACTCAACGGACCCAACGTTTTATTCAACTACCACTAAGCCAGAAAACGTCTAGAACTAGTTCAACAATTAAGGTAAACATTGAACCCGAAACCGTGAATAGTGCAAGAATTTCAAACCTTCAATTCTTCCTCCACGCTTCAAATCGCTGCAAAATATTTGGGGAGCATCATCTACATCGCAAGGCGCTTCCAAATGATTATGGTTCGTCGCCGGAGGTGGCCGGAATCGGGAGAAACTGGCGTTGACCACTTCTGCTACAGTGAAACTTCCACAGCTCGATGCGTCATTTTCCGGCCAAGCCGCCATGAGCCATCACCGCAGGCACCAAGAGGAGGTCGAGACGAGTCCGTAGCCACCGGTTTTACGCTTTTTGGTGGCCGGAAAGAGAAAGCAACCGGAGTTGCAGAGGTGAGAGAGAGAGAGCAAGAGCTCGGGGACGAGAGAGAGAACACGCGGGGGAAGAGAGAGAGAAAAAGAAAAAGTTACCGGCCACAGTGAAAAATTCAAATATATACTACTTACCATGAACAGTAATTTTCACATTTTTGCTTATAACTTTTGCATACGAGCTCCGATTTTTACGTACCACATATGTACGCGCTCGGTTTAACGTCCCCTACAACTTTCATGAAGAACATTTTCTCAAATTTTGACCCGAACAAAAAGTCAATTTTTAGGGCCACTAAAAGCACTAAACCGAAAGTAAAAGTGAAAGTAAAGGTCGTTTACCGTCCAAATGACTAGTAAACAGGTAAATTGAGATACGGGACGTTACATAGGTATTGTTGCTCTGAAGATTAGAGTCGGGCCAGGAGCCAAAACCTTAGATACATTGGAGCTGGTCCCAGGTTCTTCATGAAGGATCGCTAGGGCAGATGATTGTGCCACTACTCCCGCAACCTCCTCTTCATCCTCCTCCAGTTCCGGGCCGGAGCATGGGAGGCCAACGTGGGTAACAAATCCACACCGTCCACACCGTCCAAAAATCTTGTCATATTTGAATTTGACCAGAAACTGGACATCATCTTCAACCCAGAACCTCTGTTTGAACAATATAGGTTTCGCATACTCGATCTCCACCCGTATACGCAGAGTCCGTTGTCGGAAAGCTGTTCTATCAAACTCTTTGAACTCGCCCACGGTGCTACCAATAAGCCTCATAATTCTTTCAGATCGAAAGGCCGGAGGAACCCCCAATAACGTCATCCAGTACGACGACGTCCTCAATGGCACCTCCGAGATCCATCCGATGCCATCGTATTCTGCAAGTGCAATCGGAGTTTTATTGAACCCCCATGGCCCTCCCTTCCAAACCCTACCTCTATCGGCCAGATCTGAAAAAGAGAACAACACACGGTCATCTTCTCTAGTTTCCTCCACCCGGAGAGCCATTCACCCTCCATGCAGATCGGAACATCCCCAGAAACGAGCGGCGCGTATAGTCCCGCGCTGTGAGAAGCTTCCCCACCATGAAAGCCTCCTGTTGTCGCAGTCCTTTGGATGGACGCAAATCCACATGCCTCTTCCCCTCCGCCAGAGCAAGAGAGGCAGCGAGACGTGCGGCCATTGCATCAATTGCCATTGATGTTTGAATGAAAGCTGCAGACGCGAGAAAACCCTAAACCCTAGATGCGGTTAGAGAGAAAACGCGGCTGCCTAGCTTCAGTAATTCTTAACAACATTGGGTTTTAATATTTACCCTATTTAATAGGTTTTTTTATTTTGAATAAACCTAATTAATTGGTTTGGGTGTATATTAAAACACTCTTATGGATGGGTTTATTCTAAAAGGGGTGTGTGAATTTGGGTGTAGAATCAAATTCCCCTTTTTTTTATCGAGATCACACGGTTCCTTAAAGGCTTCCTAGGCCCAGAGACTAATCCGTGCCGGGGGATCATGTCAGAACGCTTCCTCCCCCCTGGCCACCAAGAATAGATTGGAATTTAACTCCAATCAGCGTTGACGGGATTCGAACCCGGGTGTGGGGGTTCCACACCTGGAGGCTCTTACCAACTCGACTACCTGTGGTGGTTATTTTGGATCTGTTAATCAGGCACATACTCGATGGCTCACATAAGTCAAGGACCAATCATGAAAGAAAAACAAAAACATAACAAAATTTATAAGTTTTGATAGGCCGGGAACTTTAGAACATCATGTACCATTCAAAAGATTGAAACCGATCGAAATCTTAGCTTTGAACATCATAATTCTTTCAATTCAAAGCTAAGATTTCAATTGGACTCAATCTTTTGGATCTATATGATATTCATGTTTTTCTTAACAAAATTACGAATGTGTGGCATCGTTTAATATTTATTGTGTTATAATGGTATTTTGTCTCATATCTTTTTTTAAAACTCTCATAAATAGGATGATGGCCGTTGTATTATTATTTGAGTCTTAATACATTGCATAAAATTTAAGTTCGTTACCCAAATTCTTAAATTTTAAATATATATATATATGTAGAAAGAGTTTTACTTTTTAACCCCCCTGAAGACTTTTCTGTCGTTATTGTTTAGTGTTTTACCCCCACATTGTTCCTTTCTATTCATTTTTTTTTTAAGAAATAGATAATTTCACTACTTATCCATGACTAAAAGGCACGTATATCATTTGCTGTCTTACACCAAATAAAACCTAGATGACACAAACTGCGAAATAAATGACAAGTAACCCTCATTGTAAACAAAATGAGCACAATTATTAAACCTAGCCATATGAACACAAATCCACACTACCTAAATCCTTGCCAAAGCAACTTTAATCACCTAGAGACCTCAATTGGTGTACAACTAGAGAAGCTAAACTTAAATAGCAAAATACCAGAATCCAAATGCTAGATAACGAGAACAGAAAGCTTAGAGCTTCCCTTTGCCCTTATCTTTAGGGCTAACCTCCTGAACAGCAGCAGCAGTAGGGTAAGTGAGACGCATGGAGCCACACCCACCTTCTTTTCTGAGCAATGGTTCTTGTTCTTGCTCCCAAGTGGTCTTCCCACCATCCAAGTGCGGTGAAAGTGAGCTTTGAATGCCGTAGGATCAACCGGCTTGCAGGTCAGAGGTTTTTCAATTAGGAAGGATTGGGAGGACCTGCGAATAGGACCAACACCAATCTTCCCTAGGTCAGGAGCACTACCTCCTTCAGCGAGTGCAAGGGAAGCAGCGAAGCTTGCGGTAACAGCATCAATAGAGGCTATTGGGTGGAGAGAAGTCTAGAAGAGAGCGATAGAAGGAAGCTAGGAGGTGGAGGCTAGGGCGCTGTTGAGAAGCTAGGTTGAGAGAAAAACTCTCTTAGGGTTTTTGTTATCACTGAACTATGATTGATACGTGAGAAGAAGATGGTTGATCACGTTATCGCTCGTCTGGCAGCAGCTTTGGCGATCTCCGAAGATGGTCGGACATCCTTTGGTCCGGCTAGTGATGCTGCTGTGTCTTCTCATCACTTCGCAGTGGGGAGACTTCTCTCTGTCATGACCAAGCGTCGGGCTGACCCAAGGCCTTCTTGGGGACTATGACCTCCTTATAGGGGCTTGGACATCGTTTCTCTGCATGCGCAGTCAAGGATCGGTTTGTTTTTCAGTTTTCAAACCTAGAGGATCGTCTGAGGACGATCGAGGGAGGGCCGTGGTTTTTTGGAAAGTGGGCGCTGGCTATGGCTGAGTTCGATTGTTTGAAAGATCCAGCGCAAGTGTCGATCTCTTCTTTTCCAATGTGGGTGGAGATTATGAGTCTACCACCGGCCCTAGTTACTGAAGGCGCTGTGGCGCTCATTGGAGCTACTTTAGGGGAGATCGTGCATCTGGATAAGGTTGGTATTCGCAAGGGTACGGCGGCACGGGTTCGTATCCATCACCTTCTGTCGTCTCCGGTGAAGCAGGTTTTCCCTCCATCCACTTTTGATTTCACCTCTGGGGCATCTACGATGGTAAGGTTCCGCTATGAGAGACTCGTCGGGTTCTGTCGGGTCTGTGGTATGATGGAACACCAGCGGTCGGGCTGTGCTGGTCCTCCAGAAGCGCTGCAGGTCTCTGTCGACGCCAACCCTAACCCTAGTTTGGTTGGGTCTGTTGCTCCGAGTCTTGCGGAGGTTTTGGCTCAGTCCACAGTACCTAAACTCTTTACTTCCGTGGCTAAGTCGACCTCAGGTTTCCTCCAGGGTTTCTCAGCGTCAGCTATAGCGGCCCAACTGGCCGAAATCCCATCTCCGGTTCAGGGGGCTAGTGCGCCCATGCAAGCTACTGCAGTTGTCAGATCTCTCAGTGGGAAGAAGAGAACGGCCTCTGCGGCCCTCATGCAATATTCTAAACGTAAGAAGACAGTTGAGGAGGTACCTCAGGTGGAGGTTGTTGATCTTGGGTTTGAACCTGAATTGGCCCTAAAGAGCAAGAATGGGGTTATCTTAGTTTCCCCGGTAAAGAATGTTAAGTTGGGACGTCCTCCTGGGCGTAAGAATATTCCGAAACCCGTGGGTCTGCAACCTAAGAAGCTGATTTCTGAGAATCCAAAACCTCGGAGGAAGAGGAGTTCTAAGGCAGTGGCATATCCTTCCTCTGGTGATGGCAGCTCGGGTCTGGCTGCAGGAACACCAACCCTTACTGGTGGGGAGTTTCACATGTCTTCTGGCAAAGGTTCTGAGTCTGAGGAATGCACTCCCATGGGTGCCCTCGAATAGGGGACGTCGATGGGAACATGAATAAATTGGGATGGTCTTTTGTCTTTGGTCGGGGACCATCCTAGTAGTGTCGAACTTTGTTTCTACAGCACTTGAGCTTCATCTCATGGATTCATTATGTTTGATTAGTCTAGGTTTGTCTTAGATTTTTCATTCATGACTCTTTATGTCGTTGCTCGGAGTCTGGGTGAGTCATCTCTTGTAATGTTTCCTACTTTATTTCAATGGACTGACACCCCCCGCGTTAAAAAAAAAAAAAAAAAAAAAAAAACTATGATTGATACGTAGCTTTGACACATCATGTTCCTTTCTATTCATTTGCAACTATCATTGTTATTTATTCTCGACAAATGCAAAGTTACACCAAGAAAAGCACAACCAGATATAAATAGACCAAATCAAACTAATAAGTCAGAGAACATAAATCAAACGACAAAAAAATGAAAAAATGGGATGCTCGAAATAATCAAATCTGACAATGTCGCTGTGCATCCCAACAAGATTGTTCATGCTGGTGCTCCCATTGGCTCTAACTATAGGATGCACAACTCCATCCCCCTAAAGTTACAAAAAGCTTCTTCGGAGTCCATCCGATGGAAACCCCTCCTGATCAAGTCTTCAAGCTCAACTTTCATGGGTTGGTTAAGCTCTATAGTCATGCTGATCGATGTGGGCTTTATCATTAGAAATTCTAATGGTCTCTCTTTCCTTGCCGATACTCGGAATCTCGGCGTCACCAATGTTCCTATTGCTGAGGGCAATGCACTCAAGAATGGCCTTATTCATGGTCCTCGTAACAATATTACAAGAATTCAAGTGGAATGTGACTCCAAGCTCATCATTAGTTGCATTAACAATTCCCATGAAACCCATAGCGTCTCAAATCCCTTATTCGTGATTTAGTTTAAACTCATCAAATTTTGGTTTCCTTAAATATTTTTCGCTTGTAAATTTCTTTCTCTTCTCAAAAGTCAAAAGAAAAATGAAACTGTGTGAAATAAGCAAGGTTTTAAGTTTATCCGAAACTGCCGAAATTTCCGTAAATTTGAAGTACCGAAACGAAATTCATATGCTATATCATTTCCGTCAGGAGTTTCCCGAAATTTTCCGAAATTTTCCGTATATTTCCGCGAAATTCTTAATTTCCGAAATATCTACACACAAAAAATATATTAAAAAATTCACACCGAAATTTTGTTCGAAATTTCTCTGAAATTTCTGTGAAATTCGTTTGTCACTGACAAAATACGAAATTTTGATTTTTTTTTTTTTTCCAATCAAGTTGAAATTGGATACAACAAAACCCTCTTTGCTTTATCTGCTACCAAAGTACTCATGCTCCAAGTCGATCTCCAACCACATCATAATTCTATTTGCAATCGTGAGGCAAATTATGGAAATGACAGGGGGAGTGACAAATCATGGCACTACAACCAATATAGTAGTGATGATCATACTACTTATCCTGGTGCAAACCGTGAATACAATTCAAGAGCTAGAGATGCACAAGGAAGACGCGATAGCCATTTGTCTCTAAATGAGTTTGAATCACTTTCTTCAAGTCTTGACTCAATGGACATAGGAACTCAATATAGTGATAACCCTAACCCATTCCATTCTCATTATCCTCATCATGAAATGAGTTCTACCTCATAAAGTACTTACGGAATTGGATCAAGCTCACAAGGTGGAAGCACATATGACCTTTTTTATCATTCTTCGTCCCAAATGTCGATGTTCCATACAATGAAACACTTTATTGAGTAATTCCACAATATCCGATATATGGATTGCATGTGGGAAGAGATCAACACACATACATTACCCATGTGATGAAGTACCAAAATTATTTCCAAAATTCATGTACTTGGGAGCAGTATGCCAGTATTGTATGATACTAAATGGGTAACCACATGGATCGAACCACATCGTAGTAGCTCTTATTACTAATACTTTATATTGCTTTTGTTGTACTTTTTCATTTTCATTCACGGGGTTTTGGTATTACGTCCCCCCCCCCCCCCCCCGGTTGTATTTTTTATAATTATTAGTGAAAAAGGCGTGATGGCCAAACCTCCCACTGGGTTCCAGCCATAAAAAAAAAAGTAAATCACATTCACATTGTCAATATACAGAACATTTATAATTACATATAGATAAAAACACTAGTTTAGCAATTTACTACAGTTTTAGTTAATTACTCGTCTATATTAAATATCACAATTCTATTATTTATGTATAATTTTAGAGAGGTTATATTGTAAATAGATTTATTATAGGTTAGTTTAGTCTATATAAAAATTTCATTCAAAAATATCATTTTATAAATGCAAATAATGTGATTTCTTTATTTTTAACCGAAATCTCCACCGAAATCGAAACTTTCTCCGAAATTTCCTTAAATTTGAAGTACCGAAATCGAAACCGAAACCGAAATTTGAAACCTTGGAAATAAGTGCCTTGGCCCTTGTGGAAAAGAAGAACGGAGAAACGTCCCGAAACGTTGATATTTCCAAAACGCGTTTCGAGGTCATGCTCAGAATCTTTTGGTCGTAGGTCAATCTTGCGAACACGTATCAAAGCTCATTGATATTCGACCCGACCCACTTAACACCGACCCAAAATGATTCCTTTAATTTCTTTTTTCTTTTTCTTTTTCTTTTTCCGCACGAAAAAATAAAATAAAATTCCTTTTCTTCTCTGGTCTCGCCAAAGTTGCGACCTTTCCAAACCAAACCCTAAACGAAGCCCCTTCCCCTTAAACCTGAGAGCTCCTCTCTCTCTCTCTCTCCACCTCCACCACTATGTCTCAACCCATGTCCTCCGATCACGACCACAACAACTCCGACGCGGTCCCGACCCGCCTCTACAACCCCTACCAAGATCTCCAGGTCCCAATTCAAAACCTTTACCACCTCCCCACCTCCCCGGAGTTCCTCTTCGTCGAGGAGGCCCGCCGCCAGCGCCGCTCCTGGGGCGAGAATCTCACCTTCTACACCGGCTGCACCTACCTCGCCGGCGCCGTCGGCGGCGGATCCGTCGGCCTCGTCTCCGGCGTCCGATCGTTCGAATCCGGCGACACCACCAAGCTCAGGATCAACCGGGTCCTCAACTCGTCGGGCCACACGGGTCGGGTCTGGGCCAACCGGCTCGGCGTGATCGGGTTGCTCTATGCGGGTATGGAGAGCGGGGTTCAGGCGCTGAGGGATACGGACGATGTCTGGAATAGCGTTGCCGCGGGGCTCGGTACCGGAGCGGTGTACCGTGCGGCGAGGGGAGTGAGGTCGGCGGCGGTGGCCGGCGCCGTTGGAGGAGTGCTAGTCGGAGTGGCAGTTGCGGCAAAGCAGGGGCTGAAGCGATACGTGCCGATATGAAAGGAGGGTGGAGTGATGGTATGGCTTGTTTTGTTTAGTTTTGAAGCAATTTTGATAGTACCATTTAGGCATCGGAATTGATAAAAATGTTTACTTGGGCAATGCTATGCTTGGAATTTAAATTAAAATGAAATTATTGATTTACAAGTAGTTGAGCATGGGAGACACATGCAGTTGTAGCTTCTTTTTTTTTTAGTTTTTGGTTAGATTTTTGATGTAATCTGTCGAATTGTCCTAATAATGAATAATTGGGTTGCATTTGGAGTTCTGGGTGTGCATGGTATATTTGGTGATATTACAAAGATGCAATCTTTAGTATGTCGAACATTGGTATGCAATGTAGTTGTTGAATTTTGATTCTGCAATGGTTGATGGCTGGCAAAAGTCTGTGCTTTTGTTTCATTTCTGCTAGTTCGTTAGTTTTCCATTTCATTTCCAGCCAGTTCTGATAAGGGAACAGAGCCCTGTACCTATTTTCTTTTGAAATAACGCTTTTTGTATGAATACATGAGTAAAGAGGGTTTCTTTAGAGGTTGCTTATCATTAGGCATGTGTTGTTCAATCTTTCATGAATGCGTTCTGGGCTATGGTCTTTCATCATGGATTATTCTCTTATATCACTAGGTAGCTTATCAATATATGGAGGCCAGAAGGTTTTGTCTAGTTACTTTCATCGTATGAATTCAGGATGGCAGATAAAGCTATGTTTTACCGAGTATGGCTTCTCTCTATAGGTGACATTTGGAGTGACTTTGATACGTTTGGGTTTGGATGGATATAATAAGTTGCTTTCTTTATGGTCTTTGTGTTGATGGTAGATGACATCCTTCTGGAAGTGAAACCCACACAAAAGTAGGAGCAAAGTACAAACACCATGTCTATACTCTATACAAATATGAACTACTTTCATACTTCTGCCACATAGGATATTTATATTGAACTGTGTCATTTCTCTGTTCTCTTCATATTTTTTGCATCTTGATTTCGGATGGTATTCAAAGCTGGTTTCAAACAAGCTCTGACTTTCTTGTTGCGTCACTTGTCATTACTTCCCAGGATCCTGAAAGTATTTATTAGCTACAGTAGGTGGTGTGGGTAGATTCAAAAGTGAAAGCAAGCTTACAGTTGCGATGCGCGATGTTAAATCTCGATCGCAATTTGAGTTTCTTGGGGTCATCTTTAGAAATCTGTTTATTCAACATATGTCACTCTGTATTACAAATCACATTCCGTTCTTACAGTGTATTTTTGAACAATTTACTTTCATCTCTAGTAAATCTTCATCTTTTCTAAAGCCCATCACACCTTTGAACATTGACTGCAGTTTGCGTTACTTGTGATATACATATAATTTGTGAATGCTAAGGTTAATAGAGATTTTATATTTTGCAAAATTCTCGTACTTTTAGTATCCTTGTTTTGTTGATATCAGATTCCAAGTTAATAGGGTGAAGATTGATAGTTGTGCATGTGTGTTCTTGATTCATCAACTTCCTTAACTACTTTTCCTCATTAAGGATGAGAGAAACGGTGACTCATGATGGTTTGCATATGAAAAACAGAGATATAAGAGAATAAATGCTATGGCGATGATGTTCTTCAGCAAAGGGTGTAGGTTGTGAGTAGTCGAATTTATGGGTTCATTTGAAAGTTGACCCTGTTTCGTCCATTTTCTCCCTATGTTCACTTCCCTCCGCTCTTTTGTCAGATACGGAATTTCTAATGATAACCTGTTTTACTGTAATTCTGTAAATGATACAACAATTGGATTCACGGCTCACCGTCGATACTCTGAAACGATGCGATACAATTTAAGCCAAAGCAATTCTTCCTTTTAATTATCACCAAATCTTAACCGTCGGCTTATTTGAACTGTGATTACAAATAAATAGAATCTAATGCTTGGACAGAGCAACTCAATGATTAGTCATCCCTGGAACAAAAATTAAATTTGTTGCAATGAGTAAACGACTTTGTTTACCATGCATGGAACCAATCATTGCAGGTCTCCATCGAGACTCGGCTGACTTAATACTACTTTCCCACCAATGTTGGGCATAAAAGACTAGAGGAGAGGATGAGTTAAACTTGGGCTACTTTTGGGTAGATAACAGCTCCAATTTAACTAAATGAAAACATTTCACTTCCACAGTGATGAATAACAGAGTAACTTCTCTTCAAAAAATAATTAACTCGAGAAAAAATGTTCACACTAGACTTCACTTATTTTCTTTATGCTTTTCGCTAGAAATCGGGATCATTGTTGGAGCAAAAGCCAAAATGCTGAGCTAGGACCAGATATGCAATGATCTTGCGATGTAAGAGTTAAATAGAATGGGAAAAATCTATATCTTCCAAATATTCACAGTAATATGATTAAAAACAAAGTTGAAGTCAACTTTCAGGTGAGATACAATGGGGCTTTATACTCTACATAAGCAAAATTAAATTCAAAATCTGATGCCTCAAACAACCCCTTTTATTTCAAAGCTTTACTCTACTTTGAATTAATGAACACTGCAAAATGAATTCCTCTGTGACGGTCATCTGAATCCCATGGGATTGGTTCATGTCCCTTGTCTTGATGAATTACACAAGGGGGAAAAAAATTATTTCAGTGAAGATCAAAAAACCGTTGATTTAGAGCAACATTGACTCTGGATTCTCGATGTAGCCTTTGAATGCTTTTAGCCACTCAGCACCAATTGCACCTAAAACCCAGAGCAAGCGACATTGTTAAGTTGTTATATTTCAGAGATGTACATCTTGTCTTAATAAATTTCAGATTTTCAACTCTTAAAAAAAATCAGATCAACATACCGTCAATAACACGATGATCACAGCTTAGTGTTGCAGATAGGAAAGATGCAAACTTGTATTGCTCGGGCCCGGAACTAGGTACAACCCTCTTCTCAGCTGCTCAATGACAACATACATTAAACAAAGAAATAGTATTGTTCGAAGAGGACATAATTAAGTTCCAATCTTACCTGACCCAATTGCCAGAATGCCTGATTGGGGAGGGTTAATGATGGCACAAAATTGTTTGATGCCAAATGGACCTCCCAAATTCGACACTGTAAATGTCCCTCCCTGTAAAAAGTATAAACCAAGTATCCTTAGATAAGAATCATGAGGCATCATTAACTGACAATCAATTACTGATATAGAAACTATTCTAACCTCATAATCTTCTGGCTTTAAGCTGTTCTCCTTGGCTTTTTGGGCCAGCAGCTTAACCTCCTCAGATATAGCGGATAGTCCCTTTTTGTTCGCATCCTACAGATTTAACCATGTAGATTCAGGCAAAGTTCTATTATAACCAAGTATTCCAAAAGGATGGGACCAGGCCCAGCACTCACCCTGACGACAGGAACATATAGTCCATTGTCTGTCTGCACTGCAACATTAACATTCACATTGTGATACCTATGAATAGAAACAAAAGATGGAAGTGTTACTACAAATATGATATCACAACTTAATCAATTTTTCATATTGTAAACTTTTCTTTTCAAAAGAACTATATGGTAAACTCACTGGCGGATGCAATCATCTGTCCATGAGCTATTGACCTGAGGAATCTTTTGAAGAGCCAAAGCAGCAGCCTGCAGTAGTAGTTAATGCACAGTTAATTTAGGGTAGAAAACAATACCATATACCTCCACCATACTATCTATATATCTGCTCTTACAACTGATAACTCAAAAATTATTCTGATTCTAGTGATCCCCAGAAGACTAGAACTCATCAGTCATCCCCTTGATACACCTCGGTAGATTCATATGATCACTAGAATATCTGCTCTTACAGATCATGAGTCTTATTTTCATCATTATACACACTACAGATTACTACAACCATTCTCATTCTGCATCCAAACACCTCATAAATTCCATTTCTTACTGATACCCACCCAGTAGGAAACATAATGAGTTCCGGGTGAGTACTATACCTTTATTACAAGATCATTGATAGATATCCGCTTCCCACCTGTAGCTTCTTGCAATGAATTGAGCTGGCCTCTCAACCTACACATAAAGCAAGAGTTCAACACGTTTTGCAATATTCAGTTTGTTCAATTCTAAAATGTTCAAGATACTTATACTCACTCAACGAGCTTGTCGACACATGTATCTACTGTCAAATAATAATGAGGAATAGTTTGCTTTGAGAATAATAATCTTGAAGCTGTAACCTGCCAAAATCATACCAGAAATAGCTTCAGCAAGATTACAGTTAGAAGTTATAACGAGGAATGATCAATTAGAAAGATAAAAAAACCTTTTCCGATAGAAGTGACAAACCAAATAAAACATGTTGAAAAATCATCAGAGGCAGTTCTTCAGGTACAACAAATACAATAAACGTGGTAGTAAGAAGTAATAAGTTGACGAAAAATTGCCAAAAAGACAAGAATATAGACAAAGACAAATATTGCAAGTGTAATGATAGGCCAGAGCTGAATGGAAGAATTTGGCCTAGTGATTCTACAGAAAAAGATTCCATATATCCTCTCAACATCATCAAATTCGACTTAAATGTGATAGTAATGAGCACAGTCGGTCCCTCTAATTTTACCTTCCGTATCTGAGTATGAGGGATGTCCGTGTAATCCAGTGCTGGGGCTGCAGCACCCTTAGCCTTCGGAGCTGGTTCAGAAACTTGCTTCCCACCAGAAGCTACATAATGAGAAGGGAAACAACACCCAAAATCAATAATCTATGTGGATTTACTACAACAAAGGTATGGAAGACAAGAATTAAATGAAATATTAAACAAAGAGAAATATATAAGTAGTAAACAAAATTTAGGTGATAAGATATCATACCCAAGTACTCTTCAATATCAGCCTTCACAATGCTTCCATCCGGGCCTGTTCCTTTGATACTTGAGAGGGGTACCTAGAGCAACACAGAAGTCAGAAATAGCCAAATGACGACATGTTTCCAACAATCAAATGATAACAATTTAGTCATGGCATTGAATATGGCACACCTTGTGTTCCTCAGCCAAACTTCTTGCAAGAGGACTTGCAAATACACGATCTCCAGAAGGAGGAGCTGCACTGGGCTTTGAAGTCTTTGGCTCGGGAGCAGCAACTGGTGCTTCAACTGCCTCTTTTTTGGGCGGGGGAGGTGGGCTAGAGTCAGATGACCCTTTAGCTACATCACCACCAGAACCTGATGCTGATGGTGTGTAATCTTTGAACTTTGCAATATCTTCCTCATCTTCAACAGTTACGCAGATCACCTAAGTATCAAATTGTAGACGTTAGCAAAGTACAAACATAGTATCAAGATGTTTCTTTCTTTTCAGTATACTTTATTTCCATTCTTAGACACATCAAAAGCAACATGATTACATATTAAAACCCAAGATCCCCTACCATCAAATATAGTTGCTACATCACCAATTTTGATTCCTTAGATACTTTCCCATTCTTAAACACCACCGACCACAACCCAAAAACGATAAAAGAAAAAAAAAAAAGGACAGAAAAGTGCTGCACAACAAAATCTATACCTCGCCAACTTTGATTCCTTGGGCCCCTTCTCCTTGTACAATCTTGGCAAGATATCCGTCCTCCATGCATTCCATCTCAACTGTAGCTTTATCCTTAACAGGTATATGGATAAAGTAAATGTCAGCTTGCCATCATGAAAAAAAGTTTAGCAACAGACATTATTACTTTTCCAGACTTGAAACGCAAACAGTACAAGAACATACAGTTTCAACTTCACAGAGCACTTCACCAGGAGAAACTTGATCACCCTCTTTCTTCAACCACCTTACAATATTACCCTGCATATCATAAATAATGATCAAGGGAAACAAAGTTTGGAAAGGTATGTTATGCTGCTAAGCTTCAAAACAGTACATACCTCAGACATAGTAGGTGAAAGAGAAGGCATTCCAATTTCTTGGTGCGGAGGAAGGCCTGAAGGATGTTGCAGATGATCCAAAATGTGTTAGATGATCACATGATTCAAGATTATGTTTTAGGAAATGATCAATCAGCAAAAAGTAAAACGACGAAAGAAGATGACACTTCAATAGGAGATGCAGATGCAATTCCAGAAAATAATCATGTAACTCATGGAACCACAATTCATTTCCAAATCATGGAGGACATTTTTTTGCTGTAAAATTAGAACATAAGAATGTTTATAAATTTTAGTGATTCCATGGAAAGAAGATTAAAAGATACAATCTATGCACACATGTGGGGTCAAAAGCAATAAGTTGAAATAAGATCTTTAAAAGATAAAGTATAAAGAATATATAAAAAAAAGCTTCAGCATGAACTTAAGTTCTTGGAATTACGAAAAATTATACATAACCTGTTTCTAGAAAATGAATGGCATGTGCGTCTTGAAACGATTTTACGGATGGAAAAGAACTACCAAATGAAAACAGTAACCAACATAAAAACCCAAAATTATCAATGACAATGGCACACTTTCAGAACCAACATGAATAGCCTATTGCTATAAACTTGTATTGTTGATGCTGCTCTTAGAAGGGACATGAAGGGTATCCTTGTAATGGTTTGTGCCCACCCTCAAGTCTTAAAATAATTGAATAGTAATCGAAAAGCACTATCGCATGAAAACAATAACCAACACAAAAAGGCCATGACCATCAATGACAACAGTGCATCTTCAGAACCAAACCTAATAGACTATCGCTAGAAACTTATATAGTTGAAGCTGCTCTTCTAAGGAGAATGAAATGCATCATCTTATTAGGGGATGCAAATGCTGAAGTGCACTAAATGACACATTCCACAGTGAGATACAGAAATCCAAATACCAAGAGTCATACCTGCATCAGAGGAAAAGCCTCTCCTCAATTGTCCCTGCAAACTGGTATAGTGGAAAAATAGATGTATCAATAAAGAATTTTGACACGCTTACAAAGTAGCAAAATCCAGAACTGTCATACCATGAAATCTGATTGTTATATATTGATCCAGAAATTGAACTCCCCATATTCATTGTTGTTGAGACATTCCTGGTGAATGTGCCAGACAGTGATTTCTACAAAGCATGACATGTAATAGTGTTATACAAAGGGGTGACCCAACACTATTTGCACAGAATTCTGATCACGGCACAGTTTGTAATATTTATTGCTATATTACATGATGGAAACCAGCTGAACTTACAGTGCTACTGCTGAACGACCTAGTTTCTCCTCCCAAAGGCGCAAAACCATGACAATGAACCTTACGTATATCTGAGAGAAAATTTGACTTTGTTCAGCTAGACAAAGGCCATTGGCCACAGAATTAACTAATCCAAGCAGCTACGTTCATTCAATAAACACCACATCTCTTCAAGCCTTAAAAAAAGATTAATAGGAATGTCCAGGAATTCAGATTAAGTGGCTAAACTACACTAATATTAACTAATGAAATTCAGAATTCTCAGCACAATTATTCTTCTCTGAGTCTCACTTAAAGATGTGAAGAGTGACAAGAAATGTATCTGAGTACATATAATCCAGTTGAATGTCCTTTCTCAATTGCATGCAGTCCGGTCCGGTCAGCAAGTTATCGCAATTTTACACAGACAACCATAAAAAAAGAAAGAATGATAAACTTCCATCTTAGTGCTACAGCAACACAACATGCTGCTTCTAGCTATCATCGGGTCAGAGCAAAGCATATTTTGACAGCAACATAGGTAGCGTTCGCATGAGAAACTAACAGGAACACTTAAAAGACTTGCACACAAACAAAGAAATGAATAAATATAACACAATAAAGGCATTCACTTGTCTTACCAGTAGTGGGTTGAGCATTGTGTGAAAAACAACGCACCAAGAGGGCACGATCATGCCTTAGTAAGTTGGGAGCATTCCTTAACTGCAATGGGACCAAAAATATTACAAGTTTACATTAAAGAACCCATCAAAGCAACACCGAAACGTAAGTTTCATAAACTAATACTGGAATCACACATGGATAAGTGAAACAAACCACGGAAAACAAGAGTAAACACTCAACCTTATACATTGAAAAAAAAAAAGCACGAAGAATTTCAAAACTAGTGAAATTCAAGTAAAACCATCCTGGACAAAGTAATTTTAAACCACCGAAATAAGAAGTGAATCTGAAAGTGACAGTGCCTCCATCTATATTCTATAGTCTATACCCACACAGAGGCAAGCCCCAACAACCCAAAGCAAAATTCAGATACAAGCTCTGTGAATAAACTAAAACTTAAAACCAGAAGCACGAAGAACATGAGCAGTATTCTATATATCACTTTAAAACTTTGGTTTAATTCAAGTTTCAACACTTTATGTATTCAGATTAACCAGTAGCAACTCAAAGCTTTAGAATCAAAAGGCCAACAAAATCAACAGCAATCAGCCAGATTAGAATCAAAACCAAATTGAAATTGAGGAGCGGACCTTTTTGGAGTGGTGGATGATATGAGATGCGTAAGAAGACATATTTGGAGGCAGAGCGATCGATCAAGTAACCAAAACCCAGAAAAACCCGAATCGGGAATGTGGCGAGGAACCAAAGTTTATTAGGGAGGGTTGGTTGATCGAAACAGATCCGCGCGGTGATAGTATCTCTCTATTTATGTTTATGTGTGTGATTGATTGTATGAGAGAGAGAGAGCTACTACTGAAACCCCAAATGGAATAAAGATGGAGAGTGGGAGAATAGTTGGGCCGGGTGGGCTTTTTTTTTTGTTTGTTTGCTGGAATCGGGTGAGTTGGCGCCCGCCTTTCTGGAATCACCACCTAACTCGGCTTTTTAAGCAGCAGCTGCCCTCTGCCCTCTGCCTGCCATCTCCTATTTCAGGATCCGTCAAACTTTTATACCTCATTTGGTACTTTCTTTTTATTAATGTTCAGAGTACAAATGTGGTGCTCTCTTTTGCTTTCGTTTTTTTTTTTTCTTGTGTGGGACCGTTTTGTGTTCGGTTGACAATTTATTTTCACGAGTTGGATGTAGAGACAGGTAAATTGACCGGATTTTGACCCAGACGGGTTTGGATTGAAAATTTTGATCCGTTGATCTGTTAATGAACTGAATCCATTAACCTGTTTATTTAACGGATCAAATACGGATTTAGGTCGATCCAATCCATTAATGATCCAGTCCGTTTTCATAATAATAAAATATTATTTTTTATTAATACATTATTATTTTAAAAAAAATATAAAATATTAATAATTTCTTAATATATTTTTTTTTTTTTTTTGCAAAAACATAAGGGACGGTCTTCATAAACCGAGTCCATCAGTCCATCACCCAAGAAACATTATTGATAAAGGCTTTGTTTAGTTTACCAAAAAACTAAGAAAGTTGTAGAAGCACAATTAATCTCATACACATCTCCTGACGTCTCTTTTAATTTATGGTGCAGCTATTGCCACCCTACCATTTTTTTTTTTTTGGTACATATGGGGCCATCAGCCCAGAAAGAAACAACTAGCTAGCACAGCTAGCCATAAAACCTCTAGCTCTAGAGGTCCCAACAATATCGTCCAACAAATATTCAGTAATCAAGGCAGGAGGGTCATGCAAGATGCAGATTCCTTATTGCCACCCTACCATTTTCTTTGTTCACCCTACAAATATTTGAATTATTGAAAGACTATATTACTCAAATGCAAAATGACTAATAAGTACACTAATTTTCTAAAATTTAAATTTTTAAGGAAAACTAAATACATAACTAATTAAATACACAACTACTTAATTTCTCTTCTGATAACATTAATCTTCATCTTCTCCATCCAAATTTCAATTTATTACAATTTTCTTTTTTATCTTTTTGTTGCGTCCTCATTAACGCAATTCACAAAACCATTAGTGTTAACTTCATCAAAATCTTTATAATGCCTTTATAAACACCGAAAGTAAAAAATTTAAAACACGAAAAAAAAAATCAATCTTTTTTTCATTGCTCATAATAGCACTTACTAATTTTTTTAATATGGATTGAAATAAACGAACATTGAAATTGAATGGAAAAAAAAAATGGAAGTAAATCAAATTATGATTTTATTAGGAAACTTTAATATATTTTAGGACGTTTTTTAATAGGGAAATGATGGAAAATGTCACTTTAGAGAGTGAAATGATAATAAGGTCACCTAGTTTCCCACTTGATAAGAAGGTTCATTGTAAATTGTTATTAATATTAGTTTAGTCCTTATGAATAATGAGGTCATGTTAAAAAATGTCAGTTTTTAATTTTTATCATTCCGATTCTGCCCCTAAGGTAATAAACCTTTATAACATTCCATTTCAAAATCGGGGAGCTCAAATTTTCTCTCTCCTTTGATCAGAAAGCTTCCGATTCGATTTGATCGGAGATCTCTTTCCGAGATTCTTTCTTCGCCGCCCTCTCCGTCGGAAGCTTCCGATTTCTCTTTGTGCCTCTGCGACGATCTGAAAGTGGTTTTGGAGCTTCCTCAGCTCTTTTCTCTTTTTCTGGATCTCTGGCTTCGTCGGTGTTCGTCTTGATCACGTTATTGTGTTCTTCTTCTTCGTTGACTCAGTGCTTAGTTACAGTCTCTCTATTTCTTCCTCTCTTTGGTTTTCTCTGATCTGATCGGTAAGCCTTCTCTCTGTGAATTTGTTCGTTTTGGTTTTTGCAGTGTATTTTTGTTGTTTGTGTTAAATTGTTGAATTGTTCGTTTTGGATTACTGTTTTCTTCTCCTTCGTCGACTCAGTGCTATGTTGAATTGTTGATGATGTTTTGTGCTATTGCTGTACTATATTTGTTCTATACTGTGATTTTTTTATCAGTGACATGGCCAGTTACATTTTTAATACTGCTGATTTGTTCAGGAATTATCATTTATTTTGCGAGTATGATGTTGTTCTTCTGTTCAGGCATTAATAGTGACTTTGGCAGTGATAATTCTGTTGATTCCTTAGTAGTGACATGGTCAATTACGTTTATAATATTGTTATTCACTTATTCTGTTCAGGCATTAACAGTTACTTTGGCAGTGACTTGTTTGTGTTGATTCTGTTGATTTCCTTAGTAGTGACATGGATAGTGATTTGTTTTATTCTTGTGCAGTTGTTATGGATACTAGCTATGTTGTCAAGTTTATTTATTCTGGTGAAGCAGCGACAGTTCCATTGTTGCATAATTGGTCGTTTGTTGACCTATGCAATTCCATACGCTCTCGTTTTCCGGATTTGATTCAAGGCAATTTCATGTTGAGGTACATTATTCCTCCGGATTCTACTTCATGTTTTCTAGAGAGTGAAGTTGATATGAGAATGATTTTTAGGAATTTGGTTCGTTACAATTCTGATTTTGTTGAAGTGTTTGTGACTGATTTGCCTTCTATTAGTGAAAGTGTGGTGAGTAATACAGTGTGTGAGGATTCTAGTACCATGCTTGAGGAGAATGATTATTTGGGGTGTTATTGGGCAGAGGCACCGAAGAGTTATATGACGAAAGGTTGGGAGAGTTATGCTACCATCTGTTCTAGCCTTTCACGTTCAGCATCTGGCAGTGAGGCCTTCATCTCCTTTTCTTTTTCTTTCTTTTCAGCATCTTTCAATCTCTCTTCAATCTCCTTTGCTTTCTTCCTTCGTTTTGCTTTCACATCCCCCCACCAGTAAATGTTGTCCTTTTTCTGTGTTCTTCTCCTGTTCTTTAATCTCACAACGTAAGAGTAGAGACCCATTGATGATACAGTTTCACCAGAATGTTGCTCTGTAAGGCGCATTGTTAACTCGCCTTTTTTGTTCTCCTCTGGTGTCTTCTGCTCTTTCTCTGGGCTCAACGTACAAAGTGGAAAGCCACGCGCAGCTACAAGACTTTTCACTATCTGAAACATGTCAGGTTGTTTTTCCATTTCTTCGACTGTGAGCATGCAGACTGTGGGGCTCTGGAATAGTGAGTCCTTTTGCGATGGAGGTGTCGATTGAGTTTCTTCTTGCACTGTGCAGTGAGGTGGACAGTGCAGATCCCATGGGACTGAGCTTCCTCAACAGTCGATTGATCTTTATTTTCTGTGTTTTCAGCAGCCTTAGATGCAGCTCCATTTGATTCATTTTTTTCTTCTGCAGAGGTAGGTGGTGGGGAGCTGTGCTGCTGAGCTGCTGTTGAGGTGTGAGTCTTTGGGCTCAACATTTGCTCCAATTCCTTCAATTTTATCTCTAACTCCTTCACCGATGATGCAAGGCAGAAATTCTCGGTCACAAGTGTAGCATTTCGTTCCTCCAGATTCACCATGTCCTCCGTGATTTTTCTTAATTCCTATTCCTTTTCGTTCAGTTTTTCCTTCAAATTATCTTTCTCCACAGTCATATATCTTATCTCCTCCTCCTTTTTCTGAAGCTCATTCTCCCACTTGTTTTTTTCTGAAGTTGTTTCCTGTTCAGCCACCTCAACTTGTAGGTTATCTTCTTTGTTTTCACAATTCTGATCATCAGTTCCTTTTTCCTCTCATTCCGGAACTGTCTTTGCTTCATCTGATCTATTCTCCTCTTCCTCGGATTTTGATTCCTCTCTATCCTCCTTCAGGTTTTCAAAGATTTTCTGAAAGAAACATATTCAATATGTCAGTGACATGCTATGTGACATGAGCAATGACATGTTTACAACAGTTATGAAGGCCAGTGACATGAAGTGTGAATTGGCCATTGACATGCAGTGTGATAGTGACTTAATCGGTGACTTTTAACCAAGATAGTTACTTGGCCAGTTACTTGGCCAGTGACGTGTCCAGTGACAACTACTTTGACAGAGAAGAAAATACCTCTAGTTTTTTCAAGCTGTTAAAACTTGTCCAATTCTGTATCAGCTTCTGGATGTCCCATTTTCTCATCCCATGATCTTCGTTCTCCCTTCCAGATATTGGCTTGATTTTTCCAGTCTTTTGACAGAACCAATACTGCTTGCACAAAAAACAAAAAAAATTAGTCATAGTGACTTGACGAATGACATGCAGTTTGTCTTGATCAATGACTTAACCAGTTACATTTCAGTCTGACAGTAACTTACCAGTATTATCAGAACGCAGCCCCCCGTATTACCATATGGGCTGCTTGACTCATTTTTCTTTTTCAAAGTCTTTATAGACTTTTTTAAGAAGCTTCCAACTTCCCTTGCCCAGTCATAAGATCCGATCTTATCCAAATTTTCGCAGGCTTTGACGTAGTCCCATGAAATTGTTCCTCCTGCGTTTGGGAACAGAAACTTGATGGACAAGTCCAGCAAGATTAATCTTGCCACATTTTTGTCCTTCTTCTCAATCCCTTCCTCTGTTGTTGGATTGTCTTTCAGCGCATCTTGCAGAGCTTTCTCCACGGCTCTCTTGTTAATTCTCGCTGTGTTTGAAAAAAACTGCTGGACAAAGTCGGACTGATATGCACCCTCAGAAGTCTTTGGGACCAAGTCACCTTTTTCTGGCATTCCTAGGATCTTTGAAATATCTCTTGTCGAGATCCTGAATTTCTTCTTTCTAAAGAAGAAGAGGTCATTTTCATGGTCGTAGGCCTGCAGGAGGAGTGTAATGAAATCATCAGATTTCTTGGCTGACTTCTCCTCTATGTAGCCACCATGGAATGCATCGACAATTTTTCCAAATGGTGACTGCCTGAGCAAATCTAATGTTCTTGCACTGAGATTCTTCTTGTTATCTTTAATTGTGTTTAAGAAACTTATTAATGTGCACCTGTACTGCACATGTCCTGGTTTCACATTTCTCTTCCTCTTTGGTGATTGTTCTACTTTTTCTTCTTCTTCTGTTTCTTCCTGTCTTTTTTTTTTTTTGATTTCAAGCTCTTCTTGAGAATCTTCTTCAGTGATGGTTCTTCTTCTTCTTCTTCTGTTTCTTCCTGTCTCCTTTTTTTTTATTTCTTCAAGCTCTTTTTCGAATTCTTCTTTCTGTGTATCGTTCGATCGTGTTCTTCATCTTCTGATTCCACCTCTTGGTAGTCTTCGTCATCATCGCTTGGTTCCCTTTCTTTTCTTTTTGTTCTTGCCATTTCTGATGTTTAAATTCTGTTGAAAAAATAAGAAGGTTAGCATTGAGTTTGCAGTTACATAATCAGTTACGTAGTCAGTTACTTGGCCAGATACATATATTGTAAGTTACATGATCAGTTACATGGTCAGTTACAGCTAATGTCAATGACAACGTCAGTTACATAATCAGTTACTTGGCCAGTTACATATGTTGTAAGTTACATGATCAGTTACATGTTCAGTTACATACATTTTAAGTTACATGGCCAGTTACATGATCAGTTACATGATCAGTGACAGGAGTTTAACACACGTTGCCAATGAGTTGGTCTTTTCCAGTGACTTATCTGGCCTTTGACTTGTCTAGCGACCTGGCCAGTGACCTCACTGGCCAGTTTCATTATCTGAGCCTATAAAATATGTATTTGCACTAGCAGAATTTCCATTCAAGTAAAGCCTAAAGCCTAAACAGCATGACACACAGTCATTATCTCCATATAAATGGTTATGTTACTGTCCATGTCTCTGTATCAAATCACACCAAAATGGAAACAGAGCCCCTCAAAAATCAAATGATACCCAGTCAGTAGCCTATGTCACTGGCTATGTTACAGCATCAAACCTAAAATTTGAAGACAGTCATTGATCATCTCCACTCAAAAAAGCTTTAAATCTTCACTCAAACCAAAACTTGGAATCGAATTGTTTTGTTTCAGAATCAAATGCAGAAATACTATATCAATGACTCGAAATTAAGTAAGAGAAGATTCTGAGAATCGAGGCTGAAAGATTACCCGGTCGAGGTAGACGATTCGAGTTCTGCAATTCTTCGAATCCCTAAAATTTGGGGCTTTTTCTGTGAAGTACTTTTGCAGAGTCGGCGCTGCTTCACCGTTGACCAAAACAGTCGTCGGAGAATGTATGTGTCTCATAATGTGGCCGCCGGAGATGAAGATGAGACGGAGTAGGTTTGAGCGGTTTTGGAACTTTGAAATTCCGAATTATAATGTGGAGAAGATAAACAGTTGTGAAATTTCCAGTTAACTGCGAAAGAAACTGACGGTGGCAGTTTTTGTAATTAAGTTGAACTCTAGTGGTAGGTTGTGAACATGTGACCTTAATTATCATGGAGACATTTGTGGTGTTTAAATTATAATAAGGCACTTCAAAATGACCTTTTTTATCATTATCCCTTTTTTAATTGATATAAATTAAATGAGAAATTTTCGTTAAACAAAATTTATTTTTTAATTTGATATGTCATATGATGGAGGATATTCCTGGAAAGAGAAATGGGTTGGATAAGTAAATCTAATAATTGAAATTAAAATGTAGGGTGTAATGAGCAAGTAGGGTGAACAAAAAAAATTATAGGATGGCAATAGCCTCATCCTTTAATTTATCGGGTGTAGGGAATATTTTGATAATATAATTTTACTTTTGGTGATAATCTTCATGTTGTTTTAATATTTTATTAATATTTTATGAGGTATCATAATATAAATTTAATATTACTATTTAAAATTTAAAAATATTTAAAATTATAAATGGATCGGATTAGCGGATCAGGTATATGTTAATCTGGCAGATATGGATTTAGATCAAGCTATCAACGATCCGCGGGGTTAACAGAGCGGGTTCGGGTTGAATTCTTTTATTAGTAAACGGATTTGGATTTAGGTTGATCCACTCCAAATCCGGTCTATTTACAGGTCTAGTTGGATACACCTTGTGATATTTCGTGTTAGTAGTTAATATAGATTTTTACAGGTGTGAAATAGTAACTAAGCATGATATTAAAGTAATTGGTTGTATGAGGCATTTGGTTTTCTTATTATCGTTGAGTGACTTCAACTGTAATTTTTATTTCTTTTCTAATTAAGAAGTCATGTGGCAACAATTATTCGACTAATTTACTAATCGTGTTTATTATGGCCCGTTGATTACGGAGATTATGACTATACTTGAGAGTTGAGACGTGGTTAATATTGTAAACAAATGCTTGTAAGCAAGAGAATGTTACTGGCTGTAGCCCTAGGATTTGTTGTTGCGATCTTTCTAAGGTATTTTTGAGTGTAGACGATGGATGTGCCAATAGGAATAAGCCCTATGCTCTACTCCAAATGAGTGAGGGCCGGGGTTCTCATGATTGCGCACGACAACGGCTACTGGTTAGGGTATTATATGCTTTATTGGCTTTGTGGTTAAGCGATAATTGAGCTTCAATTATCGGTTGGAATAAGTTGATATTGATAATAGACAGACCTTGGTTTGGTTAATCCACAGCTCAAAAGGCTAGAAGCTTTAAAATTGAAGTCCAAACTACTTTTACCCATCTTTTTTTCCCCCTCTTTATGCCATTTCAATTTTCTTTTGTTTAAATCCGCCTCAAAGTTAACTCTCTTAAAGGTCCCACCATCACCTCCCTCTATCAGTATGTCTCATTTCCATCGTCATTTTTTATTTTTTTTATCCCCACCATAATGTCATTGAAATTTAAAACTGTGACCGTCACTGTATTAATTAGACTACTTAACTAACAGGCTACGACTCACAAATAAAAACACATTGCAGTGACTATGCACCAAATTATTGTATAGTTTTCAATGCAAGTAACCAACATTTTTTTTTAACAACTGCTTATCCAGTAACATCCACCCAATTGCTACATGATTCGATATTGGATAACTGCAATTTTCATATCTTCCACCCTCCATATGAAGATTTTGACGGTCTCCAAAACGGACTAAGCTGAAATCCCCATGCATGCCTCCAAAATGACTTGTATTCTTGGTTTCACATCACCTCTATCAAAATACCTAACAGAATATTATTGATCACGAATCAAGATTTTGATCGTCTCCAAAACAGCCAAAACAGACAAGTACTCGTACCTATATGAATGTTAATGCCAAATCGATTCACATGCTCTGTTTAAATACTATGCCACTATATCAAAATACGGTGTCAAAGGCTGTTAAACACTTTAGTCTTCTGGTCTTGGTAATCAAGCCTCATATACAAGTATCATCTCCATTACCAATCTGTTAACTAAGGCCACCCACCAATTCCAATTCCAATAACAATTAAACAATTACAAGCATCACGTAGGCAATAAATTCAAGCTCTAGCAAAGAATACATATAATATAATATATCATTCACAATTGATGCCCTCTCGACAACTCAGAAGGCCATTATTCACACCAACTCATAGCGTCTCCACTATCTCGTCATAGAGTAATAGAGACGTCCAATGGGTACCATGATATCGCCCTATTAACTCAACCATCTCTTCTTTCATAGGGTTAATGGTTGTCCAACGAAAGTTTACCGCTCAATGCATATGTTAAGCTATTTACCTTACTTTCGAGCAAGAACAAACATGGTTAACAAATTCTCGGATGTCGATTTATGCGACCTTGTTACGTGATGTACTTTAATTTTATTATGAATAAACAATCGATCATCATACTAATTAAAAGAAAAACAAAGAGTGAATCCCAAAATAAACGACTCCGATTATAAAAGTGTAAAGTAAACCTAAGCTCGTCGCGTTACAATAATGTTCACGTAGTCAGTTACTGATCAAGAATATCTTGCTCAACTACCCAGCGCGTTACACATTGGGCCGACCCAATGCATTGGGCCTCAATCCAGACTAAAAGAAAAGTACCGGACACGTAAAGAGTCTTCTATTGAGTCCACCACAAGATGTCGTCTTCTTCCCCTCGGAAACAGAAACGAATTTCCGAGAGAGAGAAAGAGGGTTTCAGACAGGCACACAGAAAGCTCGGAGTGAAAGGTAGAGAGAGAAACAAGGGTAGAATGGGAAACCATAAGCAAAAGTGGACCTCGCAGGAGGAAGATGCTCTAGTCGCCGGAGTTGCAAAGCACGGCGCCGGCAAATGGAAGAACATCCTCATCGATCCAGAATTCGCCCAATCTCTCATTCTCCGATCCAACATTGACCTCAAGGTTCTCTCTTATTCACCTCCATTGCCACTCAATTCACTGTTTCCCTATTCCTTCAAGTTCAAAATTTCGTTGCGAATTCTAACATTGCAGATTGCTGTTAATTTCTGCTATTTTCTTAGCCGAATCGGATAATGCTTGAATTTTTAGGTTGAGTTTCTAGGAAACATGTAATTGCTTGGTTAGGAAACCCTAGGTCTCCCAATTTCTGTTTAAGCTGATCATATATGAATTTGTATAATGTGTTTTTATAGTTGAATTTATCTGGTAAAAGCTTTATGGAATTGATTAGCTTATGAATGTGACTCGTTTTTCCGTCTGCTGTAATATAATGTAAATTGGTTTGGTAATGCTGTTTTCGCACTCGAGCAGGATAAATGGAGGAACTTGAGTCCCAGTCTTGCACTTGCACAAGTTACGCAGAAGAAAAGGAAGAATTCAAAGATAAAGAATTCAGTTCGTTACTCTGCACCTGTGCTTGCACTTCCTAGTGGAACATCTCCAGATGCTGTCATGGATGATTCCAACACTGAAGAACGGTGCGTTTTTTTTTCTGATCCTTATGATGTCAGTTGTGAGTCCACAGAACTGTCTTACTCTGTTTTAGATTCTGATTGATAGTGGATAATACTTTCTTTGACTCCAATGATGTTGTGACTTAGTTTAAAGTAGAAATTAGGTTGAGAAATGTATGTTATGTCTAAAACTCTGTATCATGTAAAGAGAGCAGGAATTAAAAGGCCTCTCCTATTTTCATCATAAGAAGACAACTTTAAGTAAAAAGTGAAATACCTGCTTTCAGTGTCTCCTATTTTCATAATAATTAAAAGGTGGAAATACTTGCTTTGTTCAAAACTGATTCTAACTTTGGCTGAAAATGTTCAAGTGCAAAGGAATCATCAAGGCCTGCTAACAATTTATTAGCTAGACCCAGTGTTGACTTCTTCTGCAATGTAATATAGTACAGTAGGAGGACATAGTATAACTGAACATAGACACTGAACTGATTTTTAGGCAAGGATCCTGCTGATATAATCTAGAAGTACCTTATTGTTCTCTTTATTGTTTCAACCAATTATTTGGTTCCTGTGGTCATAGCCATACTTTTTTTATGCCTATGAATAAACTTAAAAGATTAATTTTTAAGGTATCTTTTTTGGCTTCTTGATCCTTTATTTTCTTTATAATATTTCTCAACAGGTACAACGCATTGATTTTTGAGGCTCTTTTAACAATGAAAGATCCGAATGGATCTGATGTGGATGCCATTCGTAACTTTATTCAGGTCAGATGGAAGTCTTTATTTATGTTTTATTCTCAAATATTATATTAGATACAATCATTACTTATCATGAAGTAGCAGTATTAGATTATGCAATGTTCCTAGCATGTTGGGAACTAGTGTCTCTGCTGAAATTTAAGGGAATTATGATGAGAAAAATCTTGCATAGCATTAACTCTTCAACTCAACATGTATAAAATTCCAAGTTTTGTTGCACCAACTAATTAAAGATTCAATCAGTGTAAAGCTCCAAGGTTTTGATTGGAAAAGCAAGTTCAGAATATTTCTGTACTTTTATCACAAATAGTGCTATATCTGCTCTTTATATATTGAAATCCGCGGTAAGCTAGATGGGCCATTTCAAGGAAAATCACAGATTCCTATGGGAAACAGTGGTATAAAGCTACCAAGAGTATCACTTTCTGAAAAAGAACTGCTGTCATAAAACGATGAAAAATTGATCCAAGGTCAATTATTTAGGCATTATCTCCAATTTTTTGTTCTTTTCTTGCCATAAATGTTCGTTTCGCTCACCTTTTACGGGATAATTTCTATTTGATTGACGTTAGTTTATCTGAGAGCATAGCACAGTTATTACTCTTGCCGTTAACAATTCCAAGTTTTGAGTTAGCAAGTAATCTCTTGCTGTTCTTTTTAAATTTTATCCTAGTACAAAGAAAGGTGGTGACTGTGTTGATACACATTCTGCAGCAAAGGGAAGAGGAGCCCATTCCACATAATTTCAAAAGGTTAGTGGGTGCGAGGTTGAGAAGTCTTGTTTCACTAGGAAAACTTGAAAAGGTAAATAATTTTCTAATTCTAATGATAATTTCTTTGTTTTCTAAATGTCTTTTTTCCTCTTACGGATGTGCCACATCTGAAATAGTATAATAAAAATGAATCATGTTTATGTATTTTGGATGGCACTGACAAAACTGCTGTGAGAAGATGATGTCGTAAAGATGTCTTTTTTTTGTACCGTTGAAGTTTTAAAGGTTTAACTTTTATGTAGTAATGCTGTCATGTAAATTTGCTCCAAGTTTATTTAATCCTCTGAGCGATACCTAAAATTGTTCTGAGTGCTTGTTTCCTCCAAATGTAGACCAGAAATGGCTTCAAGATCAAAGTTTTAGGAACAAAAACTCCTAGGGGGTTGGCGACTTCTACTGAAACAGAAGATGATGCTGTTCATATCGCTGCCTATACAATTGCTGATGCTGAAAACAAATCATTCTTGGCTGCTGAAGCAGTGAAGGAGGCAGAGAGAGTTTCAAAGATAGCAGAAGAGACCGAGTCTATGCTACTGCTAGTGAAAGAGATCAATGAACAATGTAATGTCAGAAACACCTATTCTTACATGAGTGATTATCAGTCGTTCCATTATCTTGATTCGTCTTATGTTCATATGTTTGCCTTTTATCTTGCAGGTTCATGTGGTGAAGTTGTCCACTTGGCTTAGGTCAGCGGTTGTAAGTCTAATTAGTGGATTCCTTGTAACTTGTAGGATGTGCTTGTAAATTTGTCCTTGTATCTTCAGTTATAGCTGAAGTCAATTCCATGTGAGATCAGAGATAGATGATTAGCATACAAAGTTGCTTTTTAGTGCATTTAACCTGCTTTTAGTTGTGGCAAAGTAAATAATTTTCCATCCTTGAATGACCAAAAGAAAGAAAGAATTCAAATTGTTGGTATGAATTGATCTGTCTATGGAATTTAGTGGTGCAAAACGAAGATTCAAAGACACTTGCATCCATTAAAGCGTGTTTTTACTTTTTAGGGGTTTGTCAGTTGGTCTTATGTATTGCTTTCTCTCAAAGATTACAGTGGTTTTCCAAATACCTAAGCGTGAATATGGTAGATCAGACTTTGTGATCAATCCCTGAAAGAAAAATGCAATGGACAACTGCCGTCAACCAAGCCATCTACCCATTATCTCTCACTGCAGAGCTAGTTGGTAATTACTAATTAGGTACATTTGGATTGTAAAGAGATTTCAACCGGATGAATGTAGATCCTGAAGAAGCAATAAGCAATCCATTTTTCAGTATACTTTGGAAAACGAAGCTAGATTGCATGAAACTAGAACAGGATAGAAAATGCTGGTCAAAGAACAAGGATATGGGCTAAAATGTTCTAAAACAAAAATGGCCATCACTAAAATCTTCTTTCGAGTCTCTAGAGTCTCAACAACAGAAATTCCAGGCAAAGAAACTTGCACAAAATTGCACGACGGGCAAAACAAAATCTACAATCTGAAGGAATGCTTTCCCACCCAAAACAATACAACGTGACTATCAAAACTATAAGCATGTATCAGATTATAACTTATAAGAGCACAAGCCCAAGCTCTGATGGTCTCAAAGGATTTCTTAGCCGATAATTGTAAAGATAGTAATGAAGCTTCCCATCACCTGGCCCAAATTTCAGCTCCTTCAAGAAAGATTCATTGAGCATGACATCCAAAGCATTGAAAACATCATAGTCATTCTGTCTTGCGACAATAAGAGCATCATTCATCAATTGAAGCAACGGAGTCTTAGTTGAAACATTGTAATACGAATAAGCTGCTTTCAAAGTCGAATAATTCTGATTGCCAAGGATAGTCGAAGGAAGTGTATAAAAACTGCAGAAATCAGTGATGTCATGAGTCTCTGGACTTTCAACAAGATAACTATTCACAACATTCTCTTTTGGAAGAAGCCAATGTTCCACATCATTCTCATCAAGATCAGGGGCTACAATAAACTTGCTTAAGTAATCCCTAAGTAGTCGTGTGACTGCAGGAACATCATGGAGCTCCATTTTTCTGAACCCTGGGGTGACCGTTGATTCTGGTAACTTGTACAGTTTGATTGTTCGACTCATTGTCATTCTTGCACCAAGTCTAGAAAACCCAACATCTATCAGCTTCTTTGGATTCAAAGATCTGTGCCAATACTGGCAAGATGACATAGGTGTAGGGAGTACAACACCAGCAGTATAAGCTGCTTGCCATATATTCTCTAAGTGAACCCTCCTGGTCACCTCTTTGATCATAACAGGAGCAAGTCGCTTTGATCTAAGCTTCTTATGAACACATAGGAAGTTAATCTCTGCCATGGTAACAACATCATTACGGACCCGAATTCTAGAAGGAACACCGGTAATGAAGGCAACTAACTTCTTTGAACTTATGACGCGGACACCAATGTGCCAACTCCTAAAATAACCTGGAGGGTGAAGAGCCCAACGAAGAAACTCCTTCGAATAGTTAAATCTAAACATGTTCTCATCATCCTCGACATAGTTATTTGTAAGAAGGTTATAGACCTCAGCACACATCTCTTCACTGTCCATATCACATGTTATCCATTCATAGAGATTGGGAAGCTTATAAGGTTCCTGTTTGACTTCAGATAATGGTGTTGGGTCCTCGATTGGGCCTTCAGGCAAACTGTTGTCCCCAAGGTCCTTGAATTGACCAACAGGTTGTGTTTCCCAAAACTTATGTTTCTTTCCAAGAGAGAGAGATTCTTGAACCTTTCGGGCTAGAGAATCACTCATAAGGTCACTCTCAGAAGGTGCATTTCCATCAGGTTTGGGGTTTGGGGTGTCTTCAGTTGTTGCAGATGATGCGTTGCTATCAACCATTTTGAACTAGTTTCTTAGCCTGAAAGACAATAAGCAAAATAACTAAATTATTAAAATAGGAGTAAGGGAACAGAAAACTTAGATACAGAGAAGGAAGAATAGTAGGAAGAGAGTTAAGAAGAGAACAAGAGATTTAGCAGGTTTATTGTCTTACCAATAAAGTCTTCAAATCTGTCTAACAAAGTACAATGCCTCTATTTATCTATAATTCTAAGAGGTAAATCCTAATAACAATAGGCTAAACTATATATTTCTAAGAAGACCCTAAACAAAGTACTTTCCTTATTTATTATATTCTGCATCAAATCCTAATAACAATAGGTTAAACTAGATATTCCTAAGAAAACTCTAAACAAAGTACTTTCCTTATTATATTCTGCATCAAATACGAACATATGACTGCTAATGAATATAAATCGAACTGGACCTTCAGTTCCACTCGTTTTCTTTTTCCCCAACGATGGAAACACCTAACCAAAAATCAGCATATCCTACTGACAATTTTCACTAGTAGTATTGACATAAAACAAAACTGATAAAGAATACTAAGTATGGAAACCAAAAACTAAAAGCTACAGAATCAGAAAAACACTGCATAAAGGAGAAAAAAAAAAAAAAGATGAATTAGCAAAACAGAATCAAAGTTCACAATGTACAGAAAAAAAAAATATAAAAATCATAGTCTCCAGACGACATAGAAGTGAAGTTGAAAATTGCAGGTGCACAATAACATGAACCATAAACTGGTAACTCATCCAACTAATACCAATACAAAGCCCTGAAGATGTGCTCATGATCAACGAGTACAAACTCCTATCAAACTACTAAAACTTCATTGCCAAAAGGTTGAAAAACAAAATCTAATCTAAACAGACCAACAAGAACAACTATTTTCGTCACTTGAAATTCATATTCCATCTAAATTCTCCTCTCTATTGTTTTACCACCCGAAACACATCCAAGTCAGAACAAGTACGAAAGTGTATTTGCCTCTTTTCTTAGCTGCATTTTCTCAGCGATCAAACATTGATTAAGACAATGCCAATAAAAAACTGCCAAACCCTATACGCAATAAATCACTAAAACAGCACCATCAGTAGCAATTCAGCCACAATTTTAACAAATTTTAGCTCCTAATTTAAAAACCCAAGACCAAGAAACAAACAAGAACAGAGAATTGGGGATCTTTCCTGAGCTTAGAATCACAATATGCTCTTTCTTAAATGTTCTGTGACCAAGAACGCAAAGTTTAAATCTTCAAACTTGAATTATAAAGGGGGAAAATGATGATGAATTGTTACCTGAAATCTGTATATGACGGTGGAGCTTGGACCCGATCTGTGAGAGCTCGATCGATCTAGGGTTTCCTCGGGATAAAAGGTTTGGAGAATTCGAAGAAGAAGAAGAAGAAGGTGGGTAACGGATGACCCTATAATTGGAAATGGAGTACTCATCTGTGATTTAAACAATATTGATGGGCAAATTTGTCATTATGGGTACGTGATTATTGGATTCTAATCCGATTCGCTACCATATTTTAATGACGATTCGACGATCATTATCCTCTACAAATTTACCAAAAAAACCTTAAACACGTTATTACTGATTAGGTGACTGATTCCAACTAGCAACCACGATGAAGTTTTTTTTTTTTTTTTTTTGATGCGAAACCACGATGAAGTTATAAAACTAGTTTTATGTGTTCAAATTCGATGTAATCTAGGGTTCTTACCTAAGGTTTTTTGACTAGCAATTTTAATTATAATTATGACTTTATGAGATGATTCTTAGCTCAAAGAATTGTAAAGGCAAATATCAGCTTCACCCATGAAATAGCTAATTTTATGTAAAAAATTACTTAGTAACAGAAATACAAGATAGAGTGGAACGAAAATAACTAAATACACAACACCATTAAATTCACAAATCGACAACAAGTCAAGTTAAATCCCCACTAGCTCTACGAGCATTAGTTGACTCATTGCATGAGTTGTATCGTGTGACCGATGTTTAACTCCTCTCATGCAGTCAATTAATTAAGAGCTTCGTTCATTCATTAGCTAAGGAATTAAGTGCAGATATCATCTAATATACATTTCACCTAGCAATCTAGCATATTTCAACCAAAGAAAGTTTGGCGAGTACATGTGAAACATTGATACGTTCATGCAGTTGAAAACATAATAGGGCCTCCCTGAATTAGTTAATAGTCATTGATCATTTGATTACCAAGTACAAGCCTTTGTGACCTTAACCAAAGACTACAAATTCAATGAGATTACTTATGCCAAAACTTGGATTCCCGGCCGGCGACTTGGGATTCAGGCAGCCACCAACAACGACAGAACAATTAATTAGAATCTTATAACATGATGATGACAGAAAGCAATGAGCTTTACAAAATCAGAGTGGAAAATCGATTTGGATGTGAGGTGGTTTGATTTTGGCAATGATATCCAATTTTGGCCGGACACGATAAAATTTGGGTAGCAATCAAATCATGTGAAAGTATAGTGGTGCCTTGATTCCTCCTATGACATGGCCAGCCGTATATGACACAAAAAAGGCGCCAACTTTTTCCTCTTTTCTCTTCAATTCTGAGAGAAAAAGGCGACATTCCACGTCGGCGCGCTAATCTATTTCATGCTTCAATTATTTCATCAATGTGTCTTCATGTATATCTAAATGACTTCATCAATGTGTCTCAACGTAGATAAAACACTTTTATTGGAGGAGGAAAGTTCCTCATAAAGATTCAAATTAATAACACTCTGCGCATGTTCCTTATGGAAGCTAGCTTGGAATAATGCAGCATATGATTAGTGCACCTCAATAGTCTTTTGTGCCAAATACCATATTTGATCGAATAGAGAAGCGATGAACGTGAACAAATTAGTAAATGTATGCGGATTTCATTATCCATCTCTTATAGTTTAATCGAATGGTTGAATGAATGAAAGAATTTACTTACTTTATCATGTGGAGTCCATATGCATTTTGATTCTCTAATTAAAGTAGGGAAGTCTTATTTTTTGGTGTTTCCGTATCTCTTCCACGTAAGTATGTATATATATAATAAGGGTCTTTCTAAATGTACCCAGCAAATTTCTATACAGACCCAGCAAGTTTTTTACACCCAATAAAAAAATAGAATTTATAATTGTACTCAGCAACTTTTCCAACAATACCCTTAGCAAAACTCATATCCAGCAAATCTCACACCCAACAAAACTTGGATTATCTCCGCATCAATTTTTTATGTTAATTGTTGCAGTGTGCATTTGAGCCATAATTTTGAGAATCTACGTTGGTGTAAAAGATTGGTTGAAGTTCCTTCATATTTCCAAAATCTTGAGAATCTTACTTATTTAGATCTGGAAGGCTGCGTGAATCTGAAAATCTTTTCGGCGATGCCGTGTAATATAGAATTCATATGTTTGAGATGGAGAGGAATAGAAGAAATATCGCCATCAATTTGGTCTCACGAAAAGCTTCATACATTGGATCTTTTAGGCTGTTGCGAGCTCAAAAGATGGCCTTCCTCGTCGTCAGTTGTGGGACGATTGTGCTCTTTGAAAACTCTGAATCTCAGATACTGCAGTGTATTAGAAATCCCTGATAGTCTCATTTGCTTATCCACGTTACAAGATATAGATCTAAGTGGAACCATGATTGAGAAAATACCTGCAAGCATCAAATATGTTTCTGGGCTGCGCTGGCTATGCTTGCTCGGATGCAAGAAGCTTCGATTTTTACCAGAGCTCCCATCGCAGCTAGAAGAATTGGACGTGGGTGGCTGCACGTCATTGAAAAGCGTGGCAAGTTCAAGGAGTACACAGTGTACACTCATGCAGCCTCGGGAACAATATAAAGGTCCGCGTTATGGTGGAGAGAGGGTTATATTTACTGATTGCTGCGAATTGGATGAGAGTGCAAAGAACAGAGCTTAGAATTACGCGAATGGCATCATCAAAACATGTACGTCTCTCTCTCTCTCAAGTCTAAAGTAGGTTGGTTCCTCTGCTTTTTTTTTTTTATATATATATAATTAAGTTTTTGGATAGTGCAGCTATTAAATATTCATGACTAGATTCGAGTACCCGGCCATGAAGGTGAAGAAGTGTGGGATTATTTGAATATATGATACCCGGCCATGATGAGTCTCCTCTTTTCTAGCCTTTGTTCTGAAATGATCAATTCAGCCAATTCCTCATCAGTCTTGATCTTAGGCTCATAGCACATTCGATTCGAAAGTTAAACAGAGATAATCGGAGAGATGGAGAAGAAGAGGTGTAAAGATTGGAGCGGGGAAGAGAGTGAGGGACTGACTTGGTTGTCGCGACGATGATTTAGAGGCGGAGAGGGAGAGTGAGGCGGAGAAGCGGCGGTGGGACATGGCTCAAATGCACACTGCAACAATCAACATCAAAAATTGATGCGGAGATAATCCAAGTTTTGCTGGGTGTGAGATTTGTTGGGTATGACTTTTTGGCTGGGTGTGAGTTTTGCTAAGGGTATTGTTGGAAAAGTTGCTGAGTATAATTATAAATTCTATTTTTTTATTGGGTGTAAAAAAATCTGCTGGGTCTACATAGAAATTTGCCGGGTACATTTAGAAAGACTCATATAATAAGTGCTTATATGATGTTTTTGAGAGTGATCTTGATGATTCAAATGATATACCGTAATATTTATAATGGGGGTGAATGGGTGATAAATTGTTGATGAAATTATTGTTAAGAACTAGTTTGGAGGTCATGCATGTGGATCATTTTCTCTATTTTTTGCCCCTTTATGTCTCACAAATGTTAGTTTATTCATTTTTTTTTTCACCTTTTAACATGGGTTGTTTCTACAAATTATCCTAACTACCCTCCCTTGTATTATGTTTTTTTTTTCTTTTTTCCCATTTGGCAAGTCAGTCATGAATCAAATATCATTATACAATAAATCAATTTTCTTTTACCTATATAAATGAAGGAAAAATATTACGTTCATTAAGTGGAATGACCTGTATTATTAGACAAGGAATATGATTCCCAGGTAATTAAGTTTATCAATCTAAATTGCAAAGTTGTCCTCATACAACTATACAAGTAGGAGGGGTGAGAAGCATGCTTTACTCTTTTGTTGTCTCGGGTTCCAATATTGCACCTAGTTATTTCGAGTTTCTCGTTTTTTTATAGATTGGCAATAATCCATTTTCAAACGCAGTCTGCAAATTTGGGAAATTTCTAGGTACATAAAAAAAAATTGGAGTATAGTTCAAAATTAATTGTTTGAACAAGACTCACCTGAGGAGCTAGACATGCAAATGCAGACACACGCATAATCAATGGTATGAAACTCTAGCTTAAAATTTATTTATTGTATAATGATATTTGATTCATGATTGACTTGCCAAATAGAAAAAAGAAAAAAGAAACATAATACAAGGGAGAGTAGTTATGGTAATTTGTAGATACAAATTGAATTAAAGTAATAGAAAAATAGAGGGGGTGTGTGAATAGAGAAAATTGGTGTGTGAATAGCACGTGTCGTGAGTTTAATTGATTTTATTTATTTATTTATTTAAATAAAGAGCTGGTGCGGCTGCCCTCAAGTCTTGATTAATGAAACTGTTGAATACAGTATGTCTCCCCTCTGAGCCTAAACCCTTAATTACAATAAGCATCTAGAGACCGTACTAAAATGATTTCATCTTTTGTTGATCTAAAAACACATCTCAAGATTAAGTTCTTTGTATCTAATTCAAATCATAAGTTTAACAAATTACCAAATCAAATAATGAAATTTGGTAAAGATCTCTGAAAATTATTAAATTTAAAAAAAAAGAGAAAAAAGGAAAAAAAAAAAAAAAGCTTGGTAATTTGGTAAGTGGAAAATTACGAGTAGGACGAAATGTTTTCCTAGATAGTGAGTGATAAGGGCAAGGGCGTATCCGTAATCTCAAGTGGGTACACACGAACGGTGCAACACATAAAAAACCTAAAAGAGAGTGAGACTGTGAGAGTATAAAACGCAGCCTCCAATTTCTCACTTTGTCTCCTTTTCAAACTCCACGGCGCAGATCCGAGGAGTTTGGCAAACCCTAGCTCTCTACCTATTCTTCAGCTCTCTCTATCTCTCTTTGCTTTTCTCCGTCAAGCTTTTCATCAACTCAATCAGGTCCCTCTCTCTCTCTTTCTCTCTCTTTTTATATACCACGCATTGAAAATGTTGGATTTCTTTGATTCTGTTGTATTTGCTGAATTTATTGTTTTCGGTTCTATCGCGTTGTGTTTTGGGGGATCTTGATTTGGTTTGGTTCTGTGGATTGAATTGATGTATTAGATGAGTCCGATTGGTGTTTTGTTCTGATTGCTAATCAAGGTGTTTTGTTTTGTTCTGTTCTCTTCTTTATTCCATTGATACGATATGGTCTTGGTCTTTGTCGAGCTTTCGCATAATATTAATATCAGACAGGGAAATGATTGGTTACTCTGTTTCGTTGGAATTGTTTAGTGAAGCCTTGTCTACTCTGTTTTGGTTTGCGTCTGTTTCTTCTATTTTGCAAATGAATTATGAGGCTGATTTTCGACTGTAGAGTTGTAAATTCTATCTCTTTGCATATTTGTTATCTTTTGTCGATTGTTTTTTTTTTTTTTTTTGGATGTGGAACTGGTTGAACCTTGTTGAGCTTTGGGGGAGTGGGCGAGCGATGTTCATCTGCTCTTGGGTTTGTTCCCTGTATATGCAGTTGAAAATCTGCTCCAGAAAGTATAACAGGAGTTAATGCTTGTCGTCCTTTTTGTTTGGTTAACAACTTTAAGATTCTGTGACATTTTTTCTGATAACAAATTGCTTGAGATAAGTGTTGAATTCCGTCTTTATCTTTGAGAAAGTAAGAAGTGCAAGATGTCAAATGATTTTCCTCGTGTTTGTTTCGCACATACCCAGAACCTGAGCAAGTATTTCTTTCTATGAGGTATCTACTGAATCTTAAAGTTGCAAATGCTTTCCTGTTCACAGATATGGCAGGTCTTGCTCCTGAAGGTGCACAGTTTGATGCTAAACAGTATGATTCTAAGATGAGTGAGATGTGAGTTTTATGATCAATTATTACCTTTTTTTTTCAGTATTTTTTTGTGTCATTTCTTCTTTCAAGATAGCTTGATACAGCTTATGGTTTGATGTCACTATTGATGTTTTGCCTAATTTGTTGCAGCCTCTCATCTGAAGGCCAAGAGTTCTTCACATCGTATGATGAGGTTCATGACAGTTTTGATGCCATGGGTTTACAAGAAAATCTTTTAAGGGGAATATATGCTTATGGTAGGTACAGATGGTATATATGCTGTTTGCTTATTGTTGTTTCTAACTTTTTTTTTTTCCTTTTGAGATATTGAATTATTGGTTTTGCAATTGAGATATTTATTCAGAGTGTTCTTTTTCTTATGCTTGTAGGTGTATAATTTTACTGTTATTTTGTAGGATTTGAGAAGCCTTCTGCGATTCAGCAAAGAGGAATTGTTCCTTTCTGTAAAGGTTTGGATGTGATTCAACAAGCTCAGTCAGGAACAGGCAAAACAGCAACCTTTTGCTCTGGAATTTTGCAGCAACTTGACTATGGTTTGGTCCAGTGCCAGGCTTTGGTGTTGGCACCTACCAGGGAGTTAGCTCAGCAGATTGAGAAGGTTATGCGGGCACTTGGAGACTATCTCGGCGTGAAGGTTCATGCTTGCGTAGGTGGGACTAGTGTTCGTGAGGATCAGCGAATTCTTCAGACTGGTGTGCATGGGGTGGTTGGCACTCCTGGACGTGTGTTTGACATGTTGCGGAGGCAATCTCTTCGTGCAGATTACATTAAGATGTTTGTATTGGATGAAGCCGATGAAATGCT
The DNA here is from genome assembly GCF_958449725.1 of Rosa rugosa. Lineage (NCBI taxonomy): Eukaryota > Viridiplantae > Streptophyta > Magnoliopsida > Rosales > Rosaceae > Rosa > Rosa rugosa. The sequence continues at coordinate 53,425,081 of NC_084820.1, read as the reverse complement.
ATCTAGGGGTTTCAAGGATCAGGTTAGTTATTTCTCTTCTGTCTATCTATTTTTACGTGACTTGGATTTGGTGTGTGGATGTTTAGATATCTGACATGATGTTTTTGTTGTCAGATCTATGACATTTTTCAGCTTCTGCCTTCAAAAGTTCAAGTTGGTGTGTTCTCTGCTACTATGCCTCCTGAAGCCCTTGAGATCACCAGAAAGTTTATGAACAAACCTGTTAGGATTTTGGTTAAGCGTGATGAGCTCACCCTTGAGGGAATCAAGCAATTTTATGTTAATGTCGATAAGGAAGAATGGAAGCTTGAGACACTTTGCGATCTCTATGAGACCCTTGCAATCACTCAGAGTGTCATTTTTGTTAATACAAGGCGCAAAGTGGATTGGCTTACAGATAAGATGCGAAGCCGTGACCACACTGTGTCTGCTACCCATGGTGATATGGACCAGAACCAGCGTGACATTATCATGCGTGAATTCCGATCTGGTTCCTCCCGTGTTCTCATCACTACTGATCTGTTGGCACGTGGTATTGATGTGCAGCAAGTGTCGCTTGTAATTAATTTTGATTTGCCGACTCAACCAGAAAACTACCTTCATCGTATTGGACGAAGTGGGCGATTTGGAAGAAAAGGTGTTGCCATCAATTTTGTGACTAGGGATGACGATAGAATGCTGTATGACATTCAGAGGTTTTATAATGTGGTGATTGAGGAGCTGCCTTCCAACGTGGCCGATCTTCTGTGAGGAGCTGATTTTGTTCTTTTTGTTTTTGAGGCAGATTTCTTATTCCTGTTTTTAAAGTACTATTTAAATGTTTCTTTTTTGCCATTTTGGTTTTAATTTATGCTGTCAAACACATCTAACTGTTTAATTGTATGTGCCTCAGCTATATTTTGGCTTATAAAACCTCTTCAGTATGTCTGTTGCATGCTTGCCATGCGATATCCAATTGGTTTTTCATGTTATGAAAGGTTTTCATTTTGTTGCCTATGGTTGAATGGGGTTATATAAGTTTGGAAGTGTAAACATTAGGCAAATGGTATCACACTATTCCCTCTCTGGGCTTTAAAAACTAGCTCAACAAGTCTTTCTTTTCTGATTATAACACCATGCCCTTTTTGGGCTTTTCACATTCGCTTCCAGAGGTTGTGCCATGCTTAAATGAAAGCTTGTACTGAGTAGTCTCTTTCTGCTTGGTTAAAAATCCGAACGCATCTTACCTCCAAGTCTCCAAGACATCCACTTCACTTGGAGTATGCCATATGGCATATGCATCTGTCGAAATTGAATATGCATGGTAACTGACCTCGTTCTCGCGAGAGAGAGAGAGATATAAAATTTTTATTTATTTATAATTAGTTACATATAGTGGGTGGGGTTTCTAACCGACTCCAGAAAGATCAATAAGGGCGGTTCACAACTCCTTTTAGGATTCGTTGGCTCTCCTATAAATACGACATGCAGCCCTAATACGCAATAATAATAATACAGAGACTTCGAGAAAAAAAGTACTGCGTTCATCTTTTATTCTATTTCAGAATCTCTAGCTGCACTTTTTCACAAACTGTTTTTGAGTACTCATGATCTATGCAACCTTTCTCTTTCTTCCTTTTTCTCGGCACAAAATCATGTTTGTTTGGGGTTTATCTCAATCACTTGCAACACAAGTCATGTTTATTTAGGGTTTTGCTTAATCACTGTACTGGATTTTCTGAACTTGGGGGTCGTAATTAGTCGATTTTCTGACTGCTATGTAATTCCAAATTCTAGGGCTGCTCATTGTTAGATAAAGACTTGTTTTATTTGTTGCCTTATGTCAAATTTTTTGGTGGATATGGAAGTGCTAGCTTCAGCCTTGTTGCGATTATTGGGGGGAGTAGGCAAATTGGTGTCTGTTTGCTTTTGGGTTCAATCCCTTTATATAGCAGATGGAAATCTGGCCTTTATAAATTTCTTCCCCTGAAAGAAAAACAGAAGTTAATGCTTGTACTCCTTCTCCGTTTGGTTAACAAGTTTGGCTATTCTGTGACAATTTTATCTGCTTAAGGCTGAATGTGTAGTACCCCAAACATTATGTAGTGTCTTAAAGATGGTAATTTGTTTTTGGGTATTGATTTGAGTCAATTACTCGTTGTCTGTTACTTGCAGATATGACAGGTGTTGCTAGTGGAAGTTCACAATTTGATGCTCATCAATATGATGCTAAGATGAATCAGTTGTAAGTTCCTAATGATGCTATATGTTTTATCATCAATTGTGTGCTGCTGTTGTGCGAAGATAATTAGTAATTACAGATTTTTATGATTTGGTCTCACCTTTGATGTCGATGTGTTGCAGACTTTCAACTGATGGACAAGAATTCTTCACCTCATTCGATGAGGTTTATGAGAGTTTCGACTCTATGGGATTGCAAGAAAATCTCCTTAGAGGCCTTTATGCATATGGTATGTATAGCAAGCTGGTTCATAATGAAGTTTAATGTATCCCAGTAGAATACGTACAGTTTTATCAAAGGTTTTTCTTTTTAGTTAATTCTTGTATCTTGTGTATAATATTGCTTTTTTTTTTTTTGGGGGGGAAGGTTTTGAGAAGCCTTCTGCGATTCAGCAGAGGGGCATTGTTCCTTTCTGCAGAGGTCTTGATGTGATTCAACAGGCTCAATCCGGAACCGGGAAAACAGCAACTTTCTGCTCTGGAATTTTGCAAAACATTGATTATGATCTCTACCAATGCCAGGCTTTGGCTTTGGTACCAACCAGGGAGTTGGCACGACAGATCGAGAAGGTTATGCGAGCACTTGGTGACTATCTTCGCGTGAAGGTTCATGCTTGCGTTGGTGGGACAAGTGTTCGTGAGGATCAACGAATTCTTCAAGCTGGTGTCCATGTTGTTATTGGAACTCCGGGGCGTGTTCTTGACATGTTGAAGAGGCAATATCTTAGGTCAGATTGCATTAAGATGTTTGTATTGGATGAAGCTGATGAAATGCTTTCTCTTGGTTTCAAGGATCAGGTTCGTTTTTTATTTTGCTTAGAACATTTGGAGTTAAGGCTTTGATTCCAAGTCCTAACATTTTTGTTTTGGTTATCAGATCTATGATATTTTCCAGCAGCTGCCATCGAATATTCAGGTGGGGGTGTTTTCTGCTACTATGCCATCTGAAGCCCTTGAACTCACAAAGAAGTTTATGAACAAACCTGTGAGGATCTTAGTAAAGCGGGATGAGCTCACTCTTGAGGGTATCAAACAATTTTATGTCAATGTTGATAAGGAACAATGGAAGTTCGACACACTGTTTGATCTCTACGAGACCTTAACCATCACCCAATGTGTCATCTTTGTCAACACAAGGCGCAATGTGGACTGGCTTACTGACAAGATGCGCAGCCGTGATCACACCGTCTCTGCTATCCATGGTGAAATGGAACAGAACACTCGTGATATCATTATGCGTGAATTCAGATCCGGCTCTTCTCGTGTTCTAATAACCACTGATCTCATGGCTCGCGGTATTGATGTGCAGCAAGTATCTCTTGTGATAAATTATGATTTGCCAACTCAACCAGAAAATTACCTTCATCGTATAGGACGAAGTGGAAGATTTGGAAGAAAAGGTGTGGCGATCAACTTTGTGACATCAGACAGCGAGAGAATGCTGCATGACATTAAAAACTTTTACCAAGTTGTCATTGAGGAGCTGCCGGACAGATTTGGTGATCTCCTCTGAGGAGCTGATATTGTTTGGAGGAATATTTTCTTATAGGAGCAATATGTAGTGTTTCCTGGTGGCATGCTATAGGTTTTTTGTTGTACCTTTTATTTTATGTTTTTGGATAGACTATATAGCCCCAATGATATTTTGATCAAAGGGACCAATCTATTGGGGTAGCTCATGCCCAATTTTGTATTACATATGTAGTGCCTTTTTTTGGGACCTGCTGTAGGCTACAGATTGTTTCAGTTATAATTTTCTATTGTAAACTCTAAACTTTGTCTGGACTCATTGGTTCGCCAACGCGTTACCGGATTATTTGGGAACTATTCTTTTTTCTGAAAAATGGATTGGAGGATGTAAAAACACAAAGCAAAAATATGAGAACCAACTTTTAACATACAAAGTCAGAAAACAATTCAAACGGAAAGAAGCTAAGAGTTAAAATGATCTCATCAGAATTTAGCTGGTGGAAAATGGCAGCTCCCTGATGTCCATATTACAAACCCTCTCGATATCGTGCAGCACTCTCTTCTCATCCCTGGTCACAAAGTTAATGGCAACACCTGTTCTTCCGAACGTTTCAATCCGTCTGTATTGTTCTGGTTGAGTAGGCAAATCATAATTTATGGCTAGAGATACTTGCTCCGCATTGTTATTAGAAGCCATCATAGCGGTACCGGTGATCAGAACAGGGCAAGTGCCAGAATGGAACTCACGCATAATCCTGTCACGATTGAACTGGTCCATGTCGCCATGGATAGCAGAGACGATGTGTGCCTTGCTTCGCATCTTTTGAGTAAGCCATTCCGCTTTGAGCCTTGTATTAACAACGATGACACTCTGGGAAGTGATGCACAAGGTATCGTAGAGATCATAGAGTTTGTCAAACTTCCCTTCTTCCTTTTCAACGTTTACGCAATGTTGCATTACACCTTCCATTCCTGTAGAGTGTAGACAAACGGAATCCCATAAGTAACATTATAACTCCCCAAATTTGGCTTCCAATACTTATTTCATCCTTAGTCCAGAAGGCAGAAGCCATCGAGATTTGTCTTCATGGTGACGTGGTAAAGGCGTGGAGTGTAGAATCGTTGTAAATCTGTATGTAATTAGGATTTTATTTAATTAGAATATCCTGTAATTATGGAAAGATTGTTTCCTATTAGAGTTAGACTACTCCTTTGTATTTGTATATATATCCCCATTGTGGGATGAATAGATTTATCGAATTAACCCTGAATTGAAGTATTCTTTTCTACTTGGTGGAGCAGCTTCTCTGAGACATTCATCGAATGACAAAATACCCTAAATCAAAGTATTCTTTTCTACTTGGTATCAGAGCAGGTTCAATCCTTTGAACTTGCGCTGCATCCTTTGAATCCTGAACCCTGAATCCCGAAGAACACCACAAACCGCTGCGTACCACCACCGTTGAAATCAAACCATCCTGAATTTCAAACCACCATCACCCTACCTTTTTTTTCCAAAACATTCATATCCATCTTGAAACCCTTGAAAATCCAATCCTGCAAAAATCATGAATTCCTCAATGATGCAATCAGAGAAACAGGCTATGGGGCATTCGGTAACTACCGAATTTTCTGTTATGGCCCAACGCAAACAGGGTCCTCCTCCAGGCTTCTCAGGACCTTCTCCACACCGTCCTCTAGGTAAACCAAATCCATATGCAAACAAAAGGTGCATTATCTGTGGGGAATTAGGTCATAGCAAGGAGCGGTGCTATGAAGTGATTGGTTACCCTGATTGGTGGGACTTCACCAAGAAACCGCGAAAGAATCTGGGCAAGGCCGCTGTTGCTACTAAAGAGGAAGTTTACCTAGACAATGCCTCCGCTAATGTAGCACAGTCAGGTATGAAGGGTAAGGTTACTTTTAATAGTACATGGATAATTGATACAGGTGCATCTGACCATATGACCAATGACCCAAGTCTTGTGAAAAACCTTAGACGTTCCCCTCAAGACGTTGTCTCTACTGCTGATGGTACTCCAACTCCGGTCACCGGAGAAGGTTCTATTGCTTTATCTGATACCTTAACCCTTGAATCTGTCTTAGTTGTTCCATCACTAGCTTATAATCTCCTATCTGTTGGTCAAGTTATTTTAGCTCTTGCATGTATTGTGACCTTTTATCCGTCTTTCTGTGTGTTTCAGGACATTCTGACTCGACGGATTCTTGGTTATGGTGTTAGAAGGGGGAAATTATACTATCTGGATCTGACAGAGACTGGAAAGAAACAGAAGCATCTTTTGGGACAAGCTAATCAAATCAACGGGGTAGAGAATGCGAAGGAAGCTGTATGGTTATGGCATCGCCATTTAGGTCATCTATCCTTTCGTTATCTTAAGAAACTGCAACCTCAATTGTTTTCAGTTGTTAGTGATTTGGATTTCCACTGTGACATCTGTGAACTGGCCAAGAGTCACCGTATTTCATATTCACCAAGTCTTAATAAAAGTCCTGTTCCTTTTATGAAGATTCACTCCGATGTCTGGGGTCCTGCAAAAATTCCTTCTCTTTCTGGAGCTCGGTATTTTGTAACGTTTATTGATGATTGCACTCGCATGACATGGGTGTCATTACTGAAGAATAAGAGTGATGTATTTAGAATGTTTACCGAATTTCACAAAATGGTGGCAACTCAGTATCAACAATCCATCAGAGTGTTTCAGTCTGACAATGGTGGAGAGTTTGTGAATGGCCCTATGATTGAGTTTTGCCGGTCACATGGAATTCGTCATCAAACCTCCAATTCTTATACTCCTCAATAGAATGGTTTAGCAGAACGGAAGAACAGGCAGTTGATGGAAGTTGTTCGTGCTTCCTTGTTTGGCATGAATGTACCTCGGTCCTATTGGGGCGAAGCAGTGAAATCAGCAGCATATCTTATCAACCGTACTCCTTCACGGGTGATTGAGTTTCAGAATCCTCATCAGAAGCTTCATACACTTTTGACCATCCCTTCTATGCCTAATTTGAAGCCCCGGGTGTTTGGGTGCACAACTTATGTTCATATTCCCAAGCCTCAACGTAGCAAGCTTGACCCCCGTGCCCGTAAGTGTATATTTGTTGGTTATGCTGACTTCCAGAAGGGTTATCGATGTTATGATCCTCTTACTGACACTATACATATATCTCTTGATGTCTCATTCCGTGAATCTGAGCCATATTACTCAGGGGGAGCTTCTCAGTCTTCCCTTCAGGGGGAGAGAGGTTATGAAGGGAATCCTTGTTCTATTATTGATTTTGATGTCTTTGAAGACTTGGAAGATTTGGAGAAACGTTTGAAGGTAGAAATTCCGAAACAGAAAATGCAACTGCCGAACAGAGTGTTGTAAATTCCGAAACAGAAAATTCGACTGCCGAACAGAGTGTTGTAAATTCCGAAACAGAAAATGTGACTGCCGAACGGAGTGTTGTGAATTCCGAAACAAAGAATGCGACTGCCGAACAGAGTGTTGTGAATTCCGAAACAGAGAATGCAACTGCTAAAACTGCCGAACAGAGCGTTGTGAATTCCGAGACAGAAGAGACGACTTTTCTGGATAGTTTGAAACTAAATCAAGACGTATCCGAAGCTAACACACAAGATATTCCCCCTTCTGCCTCACCAACTGAAGATCCCAGTCAGAATGATCCACCTCAAGTACCCCTAAACTTTAATGAGTCTTCTGGGTTAGAAAGTGTCGAACCTAGGAAATCACAAAGGGTTACCAAGGGAATTCCTAAGAAACAATATGAACCAGATATTAAAGCCAAAGCTAAATACCCTATAGCTAATTTTATGTCTAACCATAGGATTTCTGGGTCACATGCACTTGTTGTTGATCAATTATCTACTGTATCTATTCCTAGTAACGTGCAGGATGCATTGACGAATCCAAAATGGACAAAGGCGATGAATGAAGAATTGGAAGCTCTTCAGAAAAATGCAACATGGGAGCTAGTACCTATGCCGGTTGGAAAGAAGACTGTAGGATGTCGTTGGGTATTTACTGTGAAGCTTAATGCAGATGGAACTATTAATAGATACAAAGCGAGGTTGGTTGCCAAAGGATATACACAACGCTATGTGATTGATTATGAGGAGACGTTTGCACCTGTGGCAAAGATTAATACTGTCCGGATTCTAATCTCACTTGCAGCAAACAAAGATTGGCCCTTGCACCAGTTTGATGTGAAGAATGCGTTTCTTAATGGGAATTTGGAGGAAGAAGTGTACATGGATATGCCCCCAGGTGTTAAGAATTACCCAAGTGATGTTGGCAAGGTGTGTAAATTGAAGAAGTCTTTGTATGGCCTAAAGCAGTCTCCAAGAGCTTGGTTTGGAAGATTTTCAAAGTCCATGAAAGCCTTTGGATATAGACAGAGCAATTCTGACCATACCTTGTTCATCAAGCGCAAGAATGGTAAGATTACAGCTCTTATTGTGTATGTTGATGACATGATTGTTACAGGGGATGATCCGAAGGAGATAAATGAATTGCAAAAGTATTTGTCAAAGGAGTTTGAAATGAAGGATCTGGGACAACTGAAGTATTTTTTGGGTATTGAAGTTGCAAGGTCTAAGAAGGGGATTTCACTTTCACAGAGGAAATATGTTCTTGATTTACTTGCTGAAACGGGGATGCTGGACTGCCGACCCATCGAGACACCCATTGAGATGAATCACGGACTTGCTATCTATCCTGATCAAGTTCCAACTGATAAAGGGAGGTATCAACGTCTTGTAGGAAGGTTGATTTATCTTTCACATACTAGACCTGATAATATTGCTTATGTTGTGAGTGTTGTTAGTCAATTTATGCATTGTCCTAGTGAAGAGCATATGGATGCAGTCTTTCGTATTTTGAGGTACTTGAAGAGGGCGCCAGGTAAAGGGTTACTGTTTCAGAAAAAAGATGAATTGGAAGTTGTTGGGTACACAGATGCAGATTGGGCTGGTGATAAAACGGACAGACGTTCTACATCTGGGTACTTCACTTTTGTTGGAGGGAACCTTGTCACTTGGCGTAGCAAAAAGCAAAAAGTCGTTGCCAGATCAAGTGCAGAAGCTGAGTTCCGAGGTATGGCACATGGAGTATGTGAAATATTGTGGATTCGTAATGTCTTGAAGGACCTGGGTTACAAGCTTAAAAAGCCTATGGATTTGCATTGTGATAATACAGCTGCCATTGAGATTGCACATAATCCAGTTCAGCATGATAGAACAAAGCATGTGGAGGTTGACCGTCATTTTATTAAAGAAAATCTTGACAGAAAGGTTATTCGCTTTCCATTTGTAAACTCAGAGGAGCAATTAGCTGATGCTCTTACTAAAGGAGTGTCCAGGAAGGTATTTGACAGCTCAGTTGACAAGTTGGGCATGATAGACATCTATGCACAAACTTGAGGGGGAGTGTAGAATCGCTGTAAATCTGTATGTAATTAGGATTTTATTTAATTAGAATATCCTGTAATTATGGAAAGATTGTTTCCTATTAGAGTTAGACTACTCCTTTGTATTTGTATATATATCCCCATTGTGGGATGAATAGATTTATCGAATTAACCCTGAATTGAAGTATTCTTTTCTACTTGGTGGAGCAGCTTCTCTGAGACATTCATCGAATGACAAAATACCACGACTCCACGAGACGATGCACTAGCTAGACATAGGAATAAAATAGAGGAACACTCACTAGACGAATTCACCAAATATTAACACATGCTTAAACTACTAGAATAAGCACGTTTAATACAGTTTACTTGTGATCAAGTAATGCTTACCTGAAAATCTTGTTGGATGCTATTAGCGGCAAAAATTTCCCTAATATTTTGAGACTTCAATTCTACCAAAGATCTACCTCTCAAAGCTATTTCTTGCGCTGCAAGTAATTAAGAAGAGGAGTGCTCTCCAAGTTGAGTAATGTTGAGAAGTAAATCAGTTTGTATCTTCTATATTAGGAATGTAGTGATCTGTTTGTATTAGTATTCAATTGCGAATATTCTGTACACCTTAATTGTAGGGATAGTTGCCTTGTAGAGAGAAACACTGCTTGTATATCAATTCAATCTTGAATGAATGAAATCTATTCTAGCCAAACTATCTTCTTTTCATGGTATCAGAGCAGGACGAAAATCCTGTCTCTACACACGCTGTGCTTTACGTTCTCGCCCAGTAATCTTCTCCAAATCCTCTCCTATCGCTGCCGCACCCTAGCCTCTCGTGCTGCAGAATTGTTTCACCCTTCACCATGTCTGGGGATGAAAAGACAGGAGGAAGCAAGAACGCTTCTCCCAAATCGGATCTTTCCAATCCTTTCTTCATTCACCATTCGGATCATCCGGGTTTGGTTTTGGTATCCAAAACGCTTAATGGAGATAACTACTCCACATGGCTGAGAGCCATGACCATAGCTCTCAATGCAAAGAACAAACTCGGCTTCGTCAATGGCACCATCAAACCCCCATCTGCAGACAAGTATCCAGATGATTATGCGACTTGGTCACGGTGCAATGATATGATTCACTCTTGGATCATTAATTCCGTAGATCCGGAAATCTCTGATAGTGTAATCTATTACACAACTGCTCGTGAAGTTTGGGAGGACCTTCGTGAGCGTTTCTCTCAAAGTAATGCTCCTCGCATCTTTGAGATCCAGCGAGAAATCGCTTATCATCGGCAGGAACAACTCTCTGTTTCAGCCTACTACACCAAATTGAAGAGTCTATGGGATGAATTGGCTTCATATACTGATGCCTCCTCATGTACCTGTGGTGCACAACATGACCGGCAGAAATTAATGCAGTTTTTGATGGGCTTGAATGAGTCCTACAGTGCTACTAGAGGCCAGATACTTTTGATGAATCCTCTTCCCACAGTTCGGCAAGCTTACGCAGGAATTTGTCAGGAAGAGAAGCAGAGGCAGCTTGGGAGTACACATGCATCTGATTCACATGGTGGAGCAGCCATGGCCGTGAGAAATAATAGGCCAAATAATTCTGGCCGACAAGGAAGGATGGAACACCGTCCGGATCAATCCTCAAATGGCTCACAAAGTGGACAACAATCTGATCAAGACAGGCGACGTATAGGCTCTTCCAGAGGACGTCCTGAATGCACCTATTGTGGAGATATGGGACATTTTGTGGAAACTTGTTACAAGTTGATTGGCTATCCACCAGGTCATCCAAAGAATAAATCCAACCGTCCCAAGCACAATAGAAGTCGTGGCCATTCTGCAAATCAGGTATCTGATGGACAAACCAAAGATGAAGAAAGGCTCTTGAACACTGCTCTCACCGAAACACAACTTCAGCAGCTTCTTAGCATCCTAAGTACCAAAGAAAAAGAAGGTGCTCAATCCCAAGCTAATTCAGCAGTTGCCAAGCCAGGTTTGTCTCAAATCTCCTCTCGTCGCTGGATCATTGATAGCGGCGCGACGGATCACATTGTTTCCTCTTCCAAATTCTTATGTGAAAAGAAAAGCTCTTCATTGGCACCGGTCTTATTACCAAGTGGACAAAAGGCACCAATTGTTGCCACAGGATCCTGTCCTCTAAATTCAGTTTATTATCTCAGAGATGTGCTTTGTGTTCCTACATTCAAAGTTGACTTAATGTCTGTAAGTCGCTTAACAAGAGGCTTAAATTGTTCGGTGACATTTTTCCCTTATTGGTGTGTTTTGCAGGATCTGGCTTCGAGGAGGACGATTGGTTTGGGTAAACAACGTGATGGCCTATACTATCTGGTGGCTTTGGCGACGGAGAAAGGATTAATCAACCCATCAACCATATCAAAAAACCAACGCCCTCACCAAACCAACTTCCTGCAACCTCACCACTTCCTCCACCGATCTCTGGCACCGACGTCTAGGCCATCTTTCATCTTCTCGCTTGAGTTTTATTGCCAAGCAGTTTCTTCATGTTTCCGTTAGTCCAAATAACGCTTGTCAAGTTTGTCCTTTGGCAAAGCAGAGTCGTTTACCTTTTGGTGTTAGTTCAATTTCGTCTGTAAAACCTTTTGACATTATTCATTGTGATATTTGGGGTCGTTATAAACACCCTTCACTTTCTGGTGCTCACTACTTTCTCACTATTGTTGATGATTACACTCGATTCACATGGGTGTTTTTGATGCGTCACAAAGATGAGACACAATCTCTCTTAAAACAATTTTCTGCCTTCGTCACTACTCAATTTTCTTCACAGATCAAAGCCTTTCGTAGTGATAATGGAGCTGAATTTCTTTCTCTCCAACCTTTCTTTAAAGAAAAAGGGATTGTCTTTCAGCACTCTTGCGTTTACACGCCTCAACAAAATGGGGTTGTGGAACGCAAGCATCGTCATATTTTACAAGTCGCACGAGCACTCAAGTTCCATGCACATCTTCCCTTTCAATTTTGGGGAGAATGTGTCCTCATTGCTGTGCACCTTATTAATCGTCTCCCTACACCTATTCTCTCCTTTCAAACTCCTTTTGAGAGTCTGTATCAACGCTCTCCTTCCTTCTCACACCTCCGTGTCTTCGGATGTCTAGCCTATGCCACAAACACTCATGTCCAACACAAGTTTTCTCCTCGTGCTATTCGGTGCGTCTTCATTGGTTACCCATTAGGTCAAAAGGCTTACAAATTGTACGACCTTTCCTCTCGTAAGGTATTCACGAGTCGTGATGTTGTCTTCCATGAATTTGTCTTCCCTTATGAACCTAGTTGTCCAGTTCCTAACCCCTCCTCCTCAGCTGGACCACTACCCTCTCCAATTGCCGAGCCATCTGATTCACCAGAACCAGACGATCGATCGCTCCATCCTGACGATCGATCGTTGTCTCCTCCAGAAGCACCTGCCCAAAACGATCGATCATCCCCTACCAGCGATCGATCGTTTCCACCTCCAGAACTTACTGCCCCTTCCAACGATCGATCGTCCCCTACCAGCGATCGATCGTTTCCACCTCCAGAAGCACCTGCCCAAAACGATCGATCGTCCCCTACCAGCGATCGATCGTTTCCACCTACCGAACTTACTGCCCCTTCCAACGATCGATCGTCCTCTACCGGCGATCGATCGTTTCCCACTCCCGACCCTCTTGCCCTTTCCAACGCCGGTCCTCCTTCACCTCCTCCACCTCCTCCTCTCCGTCGTTCTAGTCGCTCCACTGCTCCACCACTCAAACTACGGGATTATGTGTGCTCTCACATCACGTTGTCATCTCCGGATCAATCGTCTTCCTTGTTTCCTGGTCCAGCTAACGGTACCCGGTATCCCTTATCCAATTATGTTTCCTATGCTCGTTATGCACCTGGATACCGCTCCTTTGTTGCACAGATCAGTCACGTTGTTGAGCCTCGTACTTATGCCGAAGCCGCACCTCATCCTGAATGGCAAGACGCTATGCGTCATGAGCTTCAGGCTCTCCATTCTAATGGTACATGGTCCCTCACACCTCTTCCTGCCGGCAAGAAACCCATTGGTTGTCGTTGGGTGTATAAGATTAAGCACCGTTCTGATGGTTCTATTGAGCGTTATAAAGCTCGTTTGGTGGCTAAGGGCTTTACTCAGATGGAAGGGGTTGACTACCACGACACTTTTTCTCCCACTGCCAAAATTATCACCGTGCGTTGTCTTATTGCTTTGGCTACTGCTCGGCGTTGGTCCCTTTCTCAGCTTGATGTCAACAATGCCTTTTTACATGGCGATCTTCATGAGGAGATTTATATGACACCTCCTCCTGGTCTTCGGCGACAGGGGGAGGAACATCTCGTTTGTCGCCTTCACAAATCTCTATATGGTTTGAAACAAGCATCTCGGCAGTGGTTTGCCAAGTTCTCAGATGCTATACAGTCAGCCGGTTATGTTCAATCAAAAGCTGATTATTCGCTATTCACAAGACGACAAGGCAAGTCCTTTACTGTTCTTCTGATTTATGTTGATGACATCCTAATTACTGGTAATGATTCTGATAATATTGCTGCACTCAAGAACTTCCTACATAGTCAATTTCGTATTAAAGATCTGGGTGATTTGAAATATTTCCTTGGCATCGAAGTCTCTTCCTCAGCTCATGGGACTTTTATTTCACAACGCAAATATGCCTTGGAGATTATTAAAGATGCAGGATTGTTGGGTGCAGCTCCTGTTGATACTCCCATGGAGCATGGCCTAAAGTTGTCAAATACGAGTGATGTTCTTAAAGATCCATCTCGGTACAGGAGACTAGTTGGAAGGTTAATTTACCTTACTGTCTCAAGACCTGATATTACTTATCCAGTTCATGTTTTGAGCAGATTTATGCATGAGCCACGCAAATGTCATATGGAAAGCGCACTCCGTGTTGTGAGGTATCTTAAGGGTTCTCCAGGTCAAGGGTTGTTCTTTTCATCTAGTAATGACCTCAGGTTGCGTGCTTTTTGTGATTCAGATTGGGCAGGATGTCCACTAACTCGAAGATCAACCACAGGTTATTGTGTTTTTCTTGGATCTTCATTAATCTCATGGAGGTCAAAGAGACAGAAAACTGTGTCGCTTTCTTCAGCCGAAGCGGAGTATCGAGCAATGACAGGTGCGTGTTGTGAATTAACATGGCTTCGATATCTCCTTAAAGATTTAGGGGTATTGCATCAACACCCTGCCTTGTTGTATTGTGACAATAAGGCAGCACTGCACATTGCAGCCAATCCTGTTTTCCATGAAAGAACTCGACACATTGAAATGGACTGCCACTACATCAGAGATAAAATTCAAGATGGCACAGTTGCAACAAAGTTTGTGAGTTCTACACATCAGTTGGCTGATATTCTTACCAAAGCCTTGGGAAAGGAAACTTTCCTTCCTATGGTTCGCAAGTTGGGCGTTCGGGATATCCACTCTCCAACTTGAGGGGGAGTGTTGAGAAGTAAATCAGTTTGTATCTTCTATATTAGGAATGTAGTGATCTGTTTGTATTAGTATTCAATTGTGAATATTCTGTACACCTTAATTGTAGGGATAGTTACCTTGTAGAGAGAAACACTGCTTGTATATCAATTCAATCTTGAATGAATGAAATCTATTCTAGCCAAACTATCTTCTTTTCAAGTAATTACTGTAATTAGATTAAGTACAACTAGGAAACCGTACTCAAAGCCACACACAATTAAAAACTAGATTCTGGTGAGCTGGTTCTAACTCCCAAGCAGCTATCACACCGATATATGAATACATTGACACCGACGCATATGGTTGCATGGGAGGGGATTGACCCCAAACTTTAAGCTAGTTCTAAATCTCTCACCACAAAAATATAAAATTACACCCTTGAAGAGTAGTCTAAACAAATAATATTTGTGTTATTTAATCTTTTTCGGTTTGTTTTCTTCTTGCCAATAACATAAGTAGGATCTCTGCACATAGCTTTAAAACCCTAATTGCGAAAAAGAAAAATACAGAACCCAAACTCTAAAATCAAAACGCAAAAGGGCTTCGAGGCAAGAACAAGCAGCTAGGGTTCGTTAGACATCATATAAACTACACCTTCAAAATCTCTTTGTTTCTGTTCTCCATGCAATCGAAAGTCTTGCAAAGTTAGGCATCATTCATCAAGAAAAAACATGGCCTTCAAAGTCGAGGATATGGATCGAATATCCAAATTGACGAAATCCATTATGGAGAAAATCCTCTTTTGCTTGCCTGCAGAAGATGCAGTCCGCATGACCCCTTCTCTTCGACTACATGGAAAAGTCTCTGGGAATCGCTTCCAGAGTCTAAATATGACTTCGATTTGGACGTACCTCTGAGGGAATACTTTATTCTAGAGAACACTTGCAGTTTTAACTGCCTAGAAGAGCTCCATCTGTTTAATGTTGATTTGGGTGGATTAGCGGGGAATAAGTTCCTTCCTAGATGCCCTTCTTGAGACTTTGAATTCCACACTGTGACGGTCTTGAACTCTCTGGAGATTTTATCACCAAGCTCAAGAAGGTTACTTTCAGATCCAGTCAAGGCATGAGCATGCATAGTTAAAAGATTGAAGCAGCCAATCTTCAGACTTAAATATTCGAATCCATATAGCCAACTGAACCTTGGAAAAATTCGCTGGCAATAATCTTTAAGATTGTAAGAATGTGACGACATTACCAGCCACTTCATTGAGAAACTTTTATCTAAATTTCCCTTTCTTGAGTAGTTGAAGTTGAAGATTCAGCAGTACTAGGTGAATTATTTAGAGAAGTTGAAAGTAAAAATTTCTAGTGATCGACTAAGGAAATTAAAAATGACATTGGTTCATGGCATTGAGGTCAACCTAGAGACTCCCAAATCTTCTTTGTTACTCATGCAATGGTTACCAAATCCAATCTTAATTTGTTTTTGGCGAATGTTGTGAAGCAGCTAGCAAAACATAGTAGTTGTTCTTGATTATGTACCCTTCCGATTTGGTTATGATTTTCTGGTGCATGTTGATAATTGGTTTCTTAACCTGCGAGAAATTCCTCTAATGTTCAAGCAACACAAAGCATTAGCCCTACGGATACAGCCTCCTGCCAAAGTAAGTCCAAGGATTCACTTATCAGTTACTGTAATTTCATTTTCTCTTTTATATTCACGTGTCAAATTCAATACTTAATTGTGTTGTAGTGAAAATGAAATTGCAGGGAGAATTGTGTTGTATTATTGATAATAGGAGCCCTTTATATAGAGAGTTTACAGAGTACATGAAAGGTAATAGAATCCGAACATAACTAGGAAATCTAGAACCTTCTCCTATTACAACTCTACGACTAAAACCCTAGTTTGAAGAGGCACACATGATGTCGACTTCCTTCAACACTCCCCCTTGTGCCGCTCAAACTTGGTGATGACGCTTTGATCGTTGCCTCACTAAAAACCTTGCCAGGTAACAAAAAGCCTGTGGGACAAAAATAACCCTGGTCGAAGGACAAAAAGAGCACAACACGTCCTTCACTCTTCGAGATCGAACATGTAGACATCATACCTCACCCTGATGTTAATATCTCCCCCTGATTGCAACAATCATGGGAGTTTGGATAACTTTCTCAATCTGATGCTCTTCACATGTTTCTCGAAGGTGGATTTAGGTAACGACTTAGTAAATAAGTCCGCTACATTATCCTCGTATCGGATTTGATTCACTTCAATCTTTAGAAGTGCTTGTTGTTGCTGATTGTAAAAGAACTTAAGCGATATATACTTGGTATTGTCGCCCTTGATGAAACCTAACTTCATTTGCTCAATACAACCTGCATTATCTTCATAAATGCATGTAGGTTCATCTGTGGTAGACTTCAAACCACAAGTTCCTCGAATGTGCCTATATGCATTCTCGCACGGCTTCATGTAGAGCTATAATCTCTGCATGATTTGAGGAAGTAGCAACAAGGGTCTGCTTTGTAGACCTCCAAGATATCTCAGTACGTGCTTCCCATGGTAAAGACATAACCCGTTTGGGAGCGACATTTATGAGGGTCAGAGAGATACCCTACATCAGCAAAATCCATCAAAACATCATCATCGTTTTGATGTAAGGGAAGAGGATGGGTGGCCGGCGGCTTTGCCGATCACAGCGTCTTGGACGGTGCCACTTGGGCTAATGAGATCCGTTCTCATTCTTCCGTCATTCTTTTCTCTCTGCAGGGATAGAACAAGCCCATATCTATCGTACATTTTAAGTAACGAAAGATTGTCTTTATACCAGTCCAATGGCGTTGCGTTGGCGCAGAGCTACATCTAGCCAACAAGTTCATAACAAATGAGGTGTCCGGTCTTGTATTGTGTTAAGTACAATAACCGCCTATTGCACTTAGGTAAGACACTTCTACCAATTAACACATCTTCGTCATCATCTCTGGGACGAAACGTATCCCTCTTAGGGTCAAAACTACGAACGACCATGTGAGTGCATCTTTGACTTTATCAAAATGCAAAGCATTTATTGACACGGTATACAAGTTCTAATCTAGACAAAACCGTGTTCTCCCAAGGTCCTTCATCTCAAACTCGGATTTCAGGTGTTCAGCGGTTTCCCTTAACTCTCAAGGGTTCCAATTATGTTTATCAACATAAACCGTGACAATTGCAAATCCAGAACTTGTCATGAAAACACATGGGCATAGTTCATCATATCCCTTCCCAATCAAGTAGTCACTTAGTGAGGGTTTCACCCTCATTGCAAACGCGCTCCGTGGTCAAGAGCCACTTGATTTGGGTAAATGAAGTACACAAGACCCTTCATTATATTCCTTATCTAGATCCCCATAGAGATACGTAGTGACCACATTCGTAAGCTGCATGTTCAGTTATTCAGAAACTACCAAACTGACAAGGTAGTGGAGTGCAATGACATCCATTACGAGATAATATGTCTTCTCGTAGTCGATTCCAGGGCGTTTTGTGAGAAGCCTTGCGCCATAAGGCGAGATTATCATCTCTTTTTCTCATCATGCTATCTAACGAAGACCTATTAATGTCAACAAGTTTTATGTTAGGAGGTGTTGGCATCTCAGGCCCGAAATCCTTCCTCTTTGTTAGTGAATCCAATTCAACCTGGATCGCATCTTTCCATTTAGGCCAATTTTCTCTACGTTGGCATTCTTCAACGGAGTAAGGTTCGATGTCATTGGTCTCAATAATCCCATGTCTTCATGTACACTAGTGTAATTCGTAGAGATCTCTATATTCTCAGGAATTGGTTCTAACATTGAGGCGTCCCCCAACGATGTCTCTTGGACATAACTACAATCCAGAATATTCTCATGAGACGGATTTTGAGTATCAATTATCAATGGATCAAGTTGTGCCAAACTCGCTCTCTTCCTAGGGCGAGAATCCATCGAACCTATGGGTCTCCTACGCTCTCTAGCGGAACCCATGGCCTATGACGCCATTATGCCACCTTGTGGCGTCACCATACCACCATCCATGGTAGTGGTGCCGTACCCATCTCCTCTAGGTGGCACCATGTCCTCCTGTGGGGACATCAATCCTTGCAGACATGTTTGCAACATGTATATGTAATCTCGTCACTTTTAGGGGATCAAGATGAGACATAGTGGGGACAGACCACGACAATTCCTGTTGTTCCTGTTGAACATTGACGTTCTAATCTCCCCCTAACGACGGGAAGACTGTCTCATCAAAGTGACAATTTGCAAATCCAGCAAAAAAGAGATCGCCTGTCAAGGGTTCTACATAGCGGACATATAGTTGGAGACTTATGTCCAACACAAATATATATATGCATTCGTTGCAATGACTCATGTTGATGCGTTGTGGCGGCGCAATTGGCACGTAAACCGCACACTCAAATATGCATAAGTACGAGATATTAGACTCGAACCCAGTCACTAGCTGTAACGCAAATAAAAGTTGAGTGGCTGCTATGAGTTGTAGACGAATTAGCATAGCTGCATGCGATATTGCATAACCCAAGCGGAAATATTGGTGCGCATAACCAAAGTCCGGGCTACCATCGTAGTCTTTTAATGGTGGCTTTTCCGCGAGACCAATTGGGTGTGTACATGGGAATATGATACTTGATATCAATACCCAATGATATGCAAGTCATCGAAAATTTTCGATGTAAACTCTCTAGCATTATCAAGTCAAATTAACTTAATGGGATGATCTGGGTAGTGAGCCCGTAGCCATATGTTCTGGGCTAGGAGTTCATCATAAGCAGCATTACGAGTGGATGATAGCGCGACACGTGACCAGCGTAGGGATGGCAATGGGGCGGGTTGGGGATGGGGATCACAATACCATCCCCATCCCCGAGATCATTTTCCACCCCCATCCCCGCCCCAATCCCCAATAAAAATAAACTGGGGATTCCCCGTCCCCATCCCCACTGGGGACTAAGCCTCCAAACCCGCCCCAAATCCCCAATAAGAATTTAATAAATAAAATAAATTTTTTCTCATATTGTCTTTTTTAAAATCAAAATCTACAACAAATAAAATTAAAACATGATTAAATTCATAAATCATAATTTAGTGAGTGCAAAAGTAAAAAAAAAAACTATTAAAGTAAAAGTGTAGCCATTAAAGTAAAGTAATAAATGTATATATTTGTGATTTATATAATAAAAATATATATATATATATATATATATATATATATATATATATATATATATATATATTATTGGGGCGGGTTTGGGGATGGGGATCACAATACCATCCCCGCCCCATCCCCAATCTTAGATAGCGGGGATTGGGGATCCCCATCCCCAGTCCCCATTTGTCCCCGAATTCTCCCCCCATTAGGGGCGGGTATCCAATGAAGCTCCGCCCCGCTGGGGATTTTTACCATCCCTAGACCAGCGTGTCCGCACATTAACCAACACCATAAAACATCTAAGCAGTCCGCAAGTTGGTTGAATCGATCCACAAAATCCCCTTGGATTCTATGTAAGAATGAAATTATTTCTTTAGTGTCCTTTGCATAGGATGGTCTTGATCCTAAAAAAACAGGCTTTACAGAACGAAAGATTGGCCTTATAATCAACCAATGAAGGTTTTGGTTGAGCCAGAATGTCACAATTTTCTTTGAGAAGTAGAGAGAGGAGCCAAGTCTCCATACATGGCGTCAATGCCATGTATTGGCCGCAGGGGGTAGGCGGTGCCGGCCAGGTGTGGCCAGTCTTGCACAATCATGGCGCCATGAGGCGCATGTGCAGCTCCTCGAACCAATTCTTGGTTCTTACTTCTTTTCGTTTGGAAAAATGGATGTCCGTGTGAAGTCTTTAATACACGGATCATCATATCACGACCTGGGTGTCCAAAACGGTCACGCCAAAGCCTATATGTGTCAGAATCCCATAAATCATCTCTCATGACATGGTTGGATTCAATGACTCGAATAGTGGTTGCATACAACCCACTAGAGCGACACATAAGTTTCTCTAATACTCGTTTATGTCCGTAGTCATTAGAGGTGATGCAAAGGAACTCTTGTTCATTCTCACAATGTGTTTCCACATGAAAACCATTGGCTCTTATATCTTTCAAATAAAGTACGAATTAAGGATGTCCAAGACATTAAGTAAAAGAATCGACACTTTATTAATAGCCAATGATTACATCAAAGTTTCTTAACCAAAGGCTAATCCAAAAATAAAAGTCAAGCTTAGACAGATTGTAGTCACTCAATCCGTTCGGTGACTCCAATCAAATATGACCAGGAAAGTAGGAAGAGATGTCGGTGGAGCGAGGCTCTCTTAAGTACCACTAATCTCAATTACTTTCCTAGACATCATACTTAATTAATTAGGTGAGCCAAGTGAGAAAGAGTTAAAACAAAATGTCATTTATTGATTTAAGGCATAACTGCCATTACATAATTCTTGGAAATAAAAGACTATTCTAAATAAAAATCTGCGGCATTTTGTCTTCATTGCCAGATTTAAAGTCTTCTTGAACTTGATGTCTTGATCACTGTGAGGCAGCTACCTTCTTAGGTACATTGCAAACTCAGGTACATTACAAACTCAGGCCCATTGATCAGACGTTCCATATCAGAAATAGATACCATGAAGAGGATTCTCCCTTGATTGAGGCGCATTGGCGCAATGTGCATGGTCCCTAGGACCTAAGGCGTTGGAAGATTATGACCATGGCCAACGTTGGCTCTATGGTTTCCAACCCTTAGTCCCTCAAAATCAAGGCTCCTACGGTGGCATGATTGTCGCCTTTGGCGACTACCTTCATGAGCATTTCGATCATATGGATCATGACGTCTATGGCGACTTTCTCTAGCCATGGGACGATGCTCTGGATAGCTATCTCGAAGCCTATCAATTTCTCTTCTCACAAGCTCGTTGTCTTGCCTTTCAGCAATTTCCATAGCTTCAATAAGCTTTTGAAAGCTTGTGATCCGTCTTGCATTTATATGAGTCCGAAATAAATCACAGGACCTCATAGCATAGACAAGGAAGGTATTGAGGGTTTTCTCAATCAATTGTTCTTCTGTGATCGTCTTGCCACAGAAGCGCATCATTCCTGTGATGCGGAGAGCTTCCAATAAAATTGTATGACTGTATCAAAGTCAGAGAAGCGAGATCATTCCATTCTGCTTCTAAATTCGGAAGGATGGAGTCACGAACATTGCCATAACGTTCACGAAGCGCTTGCCAAAGCTTTATGGCGCTATCCTCATTCATGAACTCAAACTGGAGGTCTCTATCCATATGACGCATCATTAAGGCAAGCGCCCTGGAATTGTCAATCTCAGTTTGAGGGTCTGGAGCAGTTCCTTCAGAACAAAGCTCTTGGATTGTGTGCAATAGATCACGGGAAATAAGATGGAGCTCAACGTCCTGAGCCCACAATAGGTATCTTTTGCTTGTATAATCCAATGGAACAAAATTGAGTATGTTCGAGTTTGACATCCTGAAAAAGGGTGAAACAAGAACGAATTTGTTTCGGAGCTAAACTTCCACGAAAACTAATAATAATAAGATTTCCGAGCTATGCTACCAAGAAATCAATTTCCAAGAATAATTGGATTAGACCAAACAATGATGTTTTAATATGGTCACAATTTCATGCTTGCGGACGCTCTTAGTCCGAATATTATGAACACTCTTAGTTCATTGATTACGAACGCTCTTAGTTCGTTAAGTGTGAATCTCCACAATTCCGCTTATTAAATACTCGAAGCCATATTCATATTATACAAATCTGCAGCAAATAAAGGAATTTAAAAGACAAGAAAGCAGGAACTTTAATCTTTTAAAAACTTACTTGATGATTTAGGGCTTGAGTCACGCGCGTGTTGATGCAAGCGTGATGGGGAAAAGTTTGCAGCAGTGTCGGATACGCGGGGCAGCAGGGATTGCAGTGGTAGAGTGTATGCAAGGCAGCAGTGTTGCGGGGCTGCGAACCTACGGGGATGCAGGGTTGCTAGGCTACGGAGAAACTTGACTGCAATGCCGCGTAGCGGTCATTGTCATTATGAGGCGTTGCCTTACCGCTTGGCGGTTGGTCGTAGACCATAGACTCGTAAAGTTTGTATCTGCATGAAAAAATGACAAACACATAGAGCAAGTAATAATATTTTGTTTGAGTGTCCCATGTTTATTTAATTGAGTTGCAATTAAAATAGAAGCATGGCATATGTGTATAGCATGTACTTGTAATATGGATGCTAATAACATTGTATTATTGTAAACTTGCTTAGAGATCGTTTGAGATCGGTATACGAAGCATGGCATATCTAGCATGTGAGACCTAGAAGGTGTTGCCAAATCTACGAAATGTTGTAGGCATGCTTAAAAGTTTATGGAAGCATGTAAAAGCATATCAAGTGTGATATATTGTTGGCATGCATAGAAGTAGTAAAAGCATGGCATTGGCATTGGCATGGCACTGGCTCAAATTGAAAGAGCGTAAATGAAGATATAGTTACTTATCTTATGCCAATTTGGAACGAGTTGGAGTTGGAATTGATTAAGTGCCCAAATTATGTTGGAGTTGTCCTAGCCTCGCTAGCAGAGGAATATGTCGTCGCCGGACCTGCTATCGGAAAATGTCGCCGCTGGATCCGCTAGCGGAAAATGTCGCCGCGGACACGTTGGCGAAAGATGTCACCGCCGGACTCGCTTAGCAGAAAATGTCGCCGCTGGACTCGCTAGCCTCTGTTTGGCTCCAATTTTGTTGCAGCTGGTCAACAGTCTCTTTTCTTGCGCGGGCGTGCTAGCACCGTTCGGGTGCGGTCGTCGGGGGTGTCCCTTGACCTGACTTCTATCAAGCGATTGTAGACGAGGAGAGCACCAACCTCGTCGTGGGATTCTTTGTGCCTCATGGTGAGGACTTTGCTGAAGTTTCTTCTTGTTCACAAGTCGATACTCAATATTGCAGATTGAGCAGAGCGAAATCACCGGGAAGTATTGAGATCTTGCTAAAGCGTGACTTTAGCTTGGCTGGGTTGCTAGGGCGTTACCCTTGCTTGACTGGTTCTGTAACCGTTGTGGTCGCGGCACTACCGTCGGCTCCCGAGGAGACTAGGACCGAAGCACGTTGACAGAGGGTTTGGTGGCACTGAAAGTCGGTTTCTGAGAAGACTAGGACTAGGAGTGTGATCACCGGTAAGAGAAAGAGAAAGAGAGGAGTTGCTCTTAGAGAGGTTGCTCTAGAGAGAACTTAGATCATCTTAGAGATGTTGTTGTTGAATGTGAATGTGTTTTTGTGTCGGTGTTTGGTCGTGGTACTACAATCGGCTCTCGAGGAGACTAGGACCGAAGTACGTTGACAGAGGGTTTGGTGGCACTGAAAGTCGGCTTCTGAGAAGACTAGGACTAGGAGTGTGATCACCGGTAAGAGAAAGAGAAAGAGAGGGAGAGGAGTTGCTCTTAGAGAGGTTTGCTCTAGAGAGAACTTAGATCATCTTAGAGATGTTTTGATGTTGTGAATGTGTATCTTAGAATGAGAGGAGAAGGTGTTTATATAGGGAAGAAAAAGAAGAGTGAAATGATGAGTGGAAGAAAAATAATGAAAGTAGATCTAAGTTCACTTGTAAAATATGGAAAAGATAGAGAAAAGATGAAATGAAAGCAAAGCATGAAGGTGCAGCAACATGGAAGTGGTGATGATCTATTAAAGAGATTGTAGAAGAAAAATATATCCAAGGAAAAAGAGAAAAGCATCTAGCTTTCTTCATGTGGGTAGGAAACATGAACATGTGAATATTGAGCTGGTTTTAGGTCAGTTTCTGCCCCTTTATTCCTTCAATTATTTCTCCAACAAAACTTCATTATATGCCTTCAACTTCTTCATATGAAATGTTCCACTATGAGTGTAGATCATCCTGACAAATTTTCAGATTTATGTGGTTGGGCCGAAAATGCTGCTGGACCTCTTACAGGTTCAGTTTTCCAGTTTTGCTTCTGTAGAAAATTGCGCTGATTGTTTGAAGGCCTTCCACTCAAAAAAAGCTCTTGCACTCTTCATAAGAAATGATCATTGGGCTGTCTAGAATGGATCTGGAAAATTTCAACACATTTCGATTTCATTTGGTTAGTCTGCCACCCCTCCTTCCTTGTTTAGCTCGGTTTCTCCTACCCGAAGTAGGAAAATGTGCTAAAGTTGACTTTTCATGTTTCCATGCTTCCATGCTTCCATAGTAGGCTTTATTTAGCCTCTAAATATATATTTCGAACTTGTCGACAATATATAGCTTGAGCCACTGACATTGGCTCAATTTCTCCAAGACACGCCTTGTCAGGCCAAAATGCTTATTTTGGGTCCAAACAGCCTCGCTGGAGGAATATGTCGTCGCGGACACGCTGGCGGAAGATGTCGCTGCCGGACTCGCCTAGCGGAAAATGTCACCGTCGGACATGCCAGCCTCGCTGTAGGAATATGTCGCCGCGGACTCGCTAGCGGAAAATGTCATCGCTGGACATGCTGGCGGAAGATGTCGCCGCCGGACTCGCTTAGCGGAAAATGTCGCCGCTAGACATGCTGGCGGAAGATGTCGCCGCTGGACCCGCTAGCGGAAAATGTCACCGCCGCAATGCCAGCCTCGTTGGAGGAATATGTCGCCGCGGACTCGCTAGCGGAAAATGTCGCCGCTGGACAAGCTGGCGGAAGATGTCGCCGTCGAACTCGCTAAGCGGAAAATGTCGCCGCTAGACCCGCTAGAGGAAAATATTGCCGCGGACACGCTGACGGAAGATGTCACCGCCGGACTCGCTTAGAGGAAAATGTCGCCGCTGGACATGCTGGCGGAAGATGTCGCCGCCGAACTCGCTTAGCGAAAAATGTCGCCGCTGGACATGCTGGCGGAAGATGTCGCCGCTGGACTCGCTAGCGGAAAATGTCGCCGCTGGACATGCTGGCTGAAAATGTCGCCGCCGGACTCGCTTAGCGAAAAATGTGGCCGCCGGACATGCTGGCGGAAGATGTCGCCGCTGGACCCGCTAGCGGAAAATGTCGCCGCTGGACATGCTGGCGGAAGATGTCGCCGCCGGACTCGCTTAGCGGAAGATGTCACCGCCGGACATGCTAGCCTCGCTGGAGGAATATGTCGTCGCGGACTTGCTAGCGGAAAATGTCGCCGCTGGACCCCCTAGCGGAAAATGTCGCCGCTGGACATGCTGGCGGAAGATGTCGCCGCCGGACTCGCTTAGCGAAAAATGTCGTTGCTGTCCTGCTAGCGGAAAATGTCGCCGCTGGACATGCTGGCGGAAGATGTCACCGCCAGACTTGCTTAGCGGAAAATGTCGCCGCTGGACATGCTGGCGGAAGATGTCGCCGCCGAACTCGCTTAGCGAAAAATGTCGTCGCTGGACATGCTGGAGGAAGATGTCGCCGCTGGACCCGCTAGCGGAAAATGTCGCCGCTGGACATGCTGGAGGAAGATGTCGCCGCCGGACTCGCTTAGCGAAAAATGTCGCCGCCGGACATGCTGGCGGAAGATGTCGCCGCTGGACCCGCTAGCGGAAAATGTCGCCGCTGGACCCGCTAGCGGAAAATGTCGCCGCCGGACATGCTGGCGGAAGATGTTGCCGCCGGACTCGCTTAGCGGAAGATGTCACCGCCGGACATGCTAGTCTCGCTGGAGGAATATGTCGCCGCGGACTTGCTAGCGGAAAATGTCGCCGCTGGACCCCCTAGCGGAAAATGTCGTCGCTAGAAATGCTGGCGGAAGATGTCGCCGCCGGACTCGCTTAGCGGAAAATGTCGCCGCTGTCCTGCTAGCGGAAAATATCGCCACTAGACATGCTGGCGGAAGATGTCGCCGCCAGACTCGCTTAGCGGAAAATGTCGCGCTGGACATGCTTGCGGAAGATGTCGCCGCCGAACTCGCTTAGCGAAAAATGTCGCCGCTGGACATGCTGGCGGAAGATGTCGCCGCTGGACCCGCTAGCGGAAAATGTCACCGCTGGACATGCTGGCGGAAGATGTCGCCGCCGGACTCGCTTAGCGAAAAATGTCACCGCTGGTCATGCTGGCGGAAGATGTCGCCGCTGGACCTGCTAGCGGAAAATGTCGCCGCTGGACATGCTAGCGGACCAAAAGTTCAAGGTACATGATGAAGCCTTTTTGTTGGCTTCCCACAGACGATGCCAATGTTAACGTTAGTGATCGAGGGGTCTCTAGTTAGCTTTAGAGAGAGAGGGAGAGAGAGAGAGAGAGAGAGAGCGACACAAGCGAAGTATAGTGGTTCACCTCCCGCCTTAGCGGGAGACTACGTCCACTTGAATGCTACACTAGTGTGTTGAGCCTTGCGGCCCAAGGGGATTACAAAAGATGTAATGAGATGACTGTTTAAGTGAGAGGAGGCATTCCTTTTATAGGTGAAGGAATGCTTCTCCTTTACATTTTCTTAGATGTGGGACTCAAAGTTACTATTCTAGTCTAGAAAAGCATATTGTAGAGGCAACTTGGCGAGGCCGGAAAGGTGGCTTCCCGGCGACGGATTTGTGACTTCCGGATACCGTAGCGTAGCTTGAACATAGGGCTACAAGATGCAAGTAGCGGTTGGGCCTCACCATGGCTTGTGGGTGTCCCAAAGAGGGTGTTAATTATGCTTGGTGAGATAGCAAACTAGTCATGCTAGTAGGTATCTACAAGCTAGGGTTAAAGCTCGTGCTGATAACGTGTTGTAGTGAAAATGGAATTGCTGGGAGAATTGTGTTGTATTATTGATAATAGGAGCCCTTTATATAGGGAGTTTACAGAGTACATGAAAGGTAATAGAATCCGAACATAACTAGGAAATCTAGAACCTTCTCCTATTACAACTCTACGACTAAAACCCTAGTTTGAAGAGGCACACATGATGTCGACTTCCTTCAACAAATTGCATATATTTGTCACCTTATTTTATCTTCCTAATATATGCAGGTCACATTTTCTTTGGAAGAATTAAGAGAACAGTTTATTCATCCACTATCAGTAGCAGTGTTTTCAAAGGCGATGCCGAACCGAGCCCAGGGCGCGCTCTGGTGTTAAATCGCCTTGCCGGTCCAAACTAAGACGCGCTACTGGAAAAGCGTACGGAAAAGCGATGGGGCGCCTGTTTTTGCAGAAGGCGAGCTGTGACGCGGCCTGGGCGCAAGGAAGAAGGTGAAGTCGTAGGTCCCCTTTTTTTTTTCTTTCATCTTTTGCATCAAAACGACGTGGGTTTGAGTTAATTGCTTTAAACGACCTCCTTTATACGACGTCGTCTTTGGCAGTTAATTAAAGCAACAAAACGACGTCTTTTATAACCTTATTTTACCTCCTTTTCTTTCTATTTAATAATCATTCTCTATTATTCAGCCAGCAAGGTCATTTGGAATTAATTTACTAAAGTTTCTTGTAACCAATATAGACGTTTTTATACATCAGCAATAGAACTGATAGAACTTATATTGCTAGTAGTACCATGATAGTTGCAGATACCACTTGAATATTTGAAAATATATTATTTTTGTGGATTTCTTTCTTTGTTTTAATCTAAATATTTTCTTATATTGTTTATAATTATAATGTATTATTATAATATTTTCGGAAAAGGCGATCGCCTCAACGCCTTGAGGCACTCGCCTCGTGAGGCTCTAACAAGTCGCCTTCGCTTTCGCTTTCGCATTTGAAAACATTGATCAGGAGTACTGGAGCTTTTCCTATTGCTGGAAGCTAGTACACATTCAAGAAAATATTACACATCTTTCATTAATGGCTTACTGTGGAGTTGTCATCCAGTCTAGCTATGTGTACAAGAGCCTCCCATCTCATCAATCATCCTGATCACTTCCATTTTATAAAGGTACGTAGCTTACTGATATTTTTGCACTAGGACAAGAGTCCTAATTCGATTTGGAGAATATAAGCAGATTCATATGCATGTGTACCATGATATCTAATCCTACCAGTTATTATATATGTGTACGTATTACAGTTCCTATACCAGAAGTTAATCTGCAGGGAAGAAAATCCACGATGCTGTGGGAACAGAAACTCAAATGTTGGCGGCACTACTTGAAGGCAGTCAAGATTCAAAGCACTTCTGGTACCAAAGTTGGATGGGTCCTTTGTAATAAAGATTTATATGGTGCAGATTGGAAGATCTTGAAGAAGTAGAGGAAAGCCACTTTTGATCGAGCTACAATGGTTGTCAATAGAAGAAGAAGTGCCGCATTGGTTGTCAATAGAAGAAGAAGCGCTGCAATGGTCGTGGAGAATTAACCGTGCAATCTATCAACAAACATGCATGTTTAGCTAATAATAAGATCAGGTTCAATTCTATCTCAGATTATATTTTCATTCCGTCTTGCCTGACATTGCATTATCTGCCAGCTTAAGATGCAAGCAATGGGTGTAACTTCTTCCTAAAAGTCCAAATGAAATCCTAGCCCCGTGTCTTGTACGTCAATTGCTTTTTTATAAAATATATACTTCATTTCATCGCATAGCCGGCCTGCATAGGGGAAATTTTCATTAATTCCTTATGTTAAGTTCGTGCCTCAATGGTGATCGATAGATGAATGAGATCAGGGCTGTGCCATCTCATGAGAATATGGAGATAGAAGCTTCTCTGATGGCAATGCTAATGGGATATGCAATATGTTTCGCATGAATTAGAAGCACACTGCCTAGGTACGTTTAGTTAGGCTTGCTAACCTTGGGGTTTAGGAATGAGTATAGGAAAGTAATAATGATTTACCAAAAATGTTTTGCCTGAAAGTACAAGTGTTTTTACCTAAATGTTGGATGGTTTTTCCAGAAATTGCAAATACATATGCCACTTTAAGTGGATATTATTCCAAATTGACTTAATTAGATGTTATTCAGCACTGAGTCTACAACCAAAATTGTACGAAATTTGGTTTCGGCGAAATGAATGGTTGTCTTTGGTCCACGGGACTAATAGTCTTGAATCTGGGACTCATAGTCTTGAATCTCAATGTTTAGGAACTACATTGCTTTAGATTTTATGACTTTTTAGAGGTTCTGGCAACAAAAAATTTTGATGCTCATAAATCATGGCATTGGTGATTGATTCCACGCATAATATTTTTTTAAAAGTAAGTAAAATAGATTTTTCCTTATTTCCTGGAAACTTGTGTAAAACTATATAGGAACAAATTTTAGGAAAAATCGGTTCAAATTTTAACTCTATGCAGTCATTTTTGCTGTTTACGAAGGGAAATCACATTTTAGACTTCTTATAATGTTTGCCAGATTATTCAACATGTCCCTATATTAATCGCTAGTTAATATATATATATATATATATATCTCCATTTAAGCAATGTTGAGTATGTCATGCATATATGTATTTGTATATAACTATATACATATTATACATAGAGTGTGACAAGTGCTCATGATGCAAAAGTCAAATGAGCTGCGAGTGCCCTCCCTGTCTTCCTCTTCTGAGCTTTATGGTTTCGCATTCAAACTTGAGCTGCTTCACATGTGCAAAAACCAGTCAAACTTGGCAACTAGCACACGAGTATGAAAGCAAAGTTAAATCTCAAATAGAACATCTGTCCACAGATATTAAAACTTATAATTCCTGATTTCATGATCGTTGCTTTATGATTTACAATCAGATGGAAATAGGGCAAACAATTTTATTATGTCAATTTGGGATGTAGAACTAGAAGGATATGGTTGCATGTTACTGTTGTACATTAAATAAAGAAAATACCAATACAACAAAGACAAATTGTGGTACCTAATTGAACTCTTCCAAGTCCATATAATAAAGTTGATAATGAATCCAAGCTCCAAAACCAATATGAATTTGAGCATTTCAACTTATTTGATGCGACTACATGGATAGATGATAAAGAAATAGTTGTTAAAATTTTCAATAATATTTTTAATTTTTCTTAAAATATCCACAAAACTCAATACAGTTGACATGTGATAGAAAAATACATATATCTAAATCAATTTCTTTCAGCAATTCAATTTTTTTCTCCACTTTTTCATTAGGTAGTATATACTATCATGATCAAAATTGTTCATTGTCTAAATTGCTTCCAAGATCATTCTACACAAAGTAATAAAATTAAAAATTGTTTAGTCATCTAGATGTATGAAAAACCCTAGAGATAGAAAAAATCAATATCTGAGGAGAGAGAAGCTCCAAAAAACTCGGAACTCCCTCGGTCTAGGTTTTCGGAATCTCGCTTGTCCGGCGGCACTCGGGTTCGGTGAGCTTTACCTCGCCGCTAATGGGCCGCTGCCGGACGGGAATTGCTATTCGCTCGGGGAGATCTGGAGAGAAGTTTTGAAACTCAGGGCTTCGGATGGGTGACGGTAGTGAGTTCCAGACGACATTGCTGGGTGGGGTTTGCGTCGTGCAAGGATGGCATGCTTCGACGGGGCTCTGCAGATCTGGGTAGCGGCGGGGTTCTGATGGGGAGCGGCGGAGTGGCTTTGAGGAGCTTTGCGGCGGTGACGATCTAGGGGATCAGACAACGGCTTTCGATCCTGGAGAGGGGTGCGGCGAAGTGGGTCATTGCGGTGGACGGTGGTGCGTCATAGTCGGGCAGGCGCGGCTTGGTTGGAGTATGGGTCGTCGCGGCACGATTAGGGCGGACATGGTGGTGGCGGGCGGTGGTGCACGGGCAAACACATGTGGATGATGATGTTTTGGGCCTTACTCCAAATCCTGATGGGCCTTGGTTTTTTGGGATTTCTCCTTTGATACCCCATTGGGCCTTTAATTTGGGCTAGGGCTTTGCCTTGGCCCATCACTTTGTTCTTTAGTTTTTTGTCTATTTACAATAAGGTTCCGTTTTCAAGGACATTCTACGCACCTTTGTGCTTCTAGTTTTAGTATTTGGTCTTGGTCTTGTCGACTTAATTCTCAGTGTCTCTAGTTGTAAACCAATTGAGGTATCTAGGCGACTAGCTTTACTGGTCAAGAGTTAGGTTGGGAAGGCCAGATCTCTCTAGCGCCTCCGGCGTAGTACCAAAGGGGGATCCCGCTATGTCTGGGTATTTGATTTTACAATGAGTATGTTTATTTTTATGTACCACTGTGGGTATTACCACTATCTTCTTGTCTGTCTAGATGACAGCGGAATGGTATGTAACGGCCTATTCTGACTTTTGATGAATATATACTCGCCCACGGGCTCTTTTTCAAAAAAAATATCTAGATGTATGAAAAAACAAATTATTCATCGTCTTAACTCTTAAGTAAGATGGATGGTGTTTACCAAATTTAGCAATATAACTTTTCCTTATTAGATAGTTTGGATGATTGAAATTATTCTGGTCTTCTGGACCCATAAAATGTCAGACTCATAAATAGATCATAGATGGGTGGTTACATGTCCAAATTGCACATTATATAAAGAAAATAAGAAAATAGACTAAAATGAAATGAAACACCCTGAACTGTTCCAAGTTTGACACATATAAAGCAACTAAAATACTACCAATAATTAATCACATTCCCATTATCAAAGAAAAGCAAACCAAACCAAACTTTTGAAAAGTCTTCCACCTCCCTCATATTTCATTCATTCATTCATTGTCTTATTCTCATTCTTTGAAACCTTTGGAACTCTATCTCCTTCTGCTCTGCTTTCCTGCCTCTAATAACTCCCATGGAGAATTATAGATCCAAGTCCTGTAGAGATGGGAGGAACACGCAGATGGAGGTCTACTATGGAGGCAGCAGAGATGAGAGGAATATGCAGATGGAGGTCTACTATGGAGGCAAGGCAGCTCCACCACCACCACCACCACCAACAAGCATGAGAGATCTCAAGAGTTACAGTGTCAACTATACTGGCTCTGGTACTTCTGGTGCATACCCAAATCATCAGATTGTTAAAGATGTGAAGATCAAGAAAGGCAAGAGCAGCTTGGGGACATCCACATCAAAGATCTGGAGCTTGGCTGACCCAGAGTTGCAGAGGAAGAAGAGGGTTGCTGGATACAAAGTCTATTCAGCTGAGGAGAAGATGAAAGGGTCCTTCAAAAAGAGCTTTAAGTGGATTAAGAGCACCTACACCCAAGTAGTCTATGGCTGGCGATGATTGATCAAAATGGGTATTTCAAAAAAAAAAGAATAAATCTTTCTTGGGTTTGTGTACTCAGCACTGCATGTTGTTCTGAAATGTGAAGTTCATTTATATATCTTTTGAAAATCTTGGATGCTAAAGAATTTAATTTAATAAAAAGAAAAGAATCAGATACTTTCGTTTTTGTTCTGTATGTCTAGTTATAGTTCTGTAATTTATTTTCCTTAGTTGGGTTCCAAGACAGCAGCTGTAGTCGATTTTAGGCTAAGCAAGAAACCTGGGTAGTCTATGATATCAAATGTGTATACATGGTTGTTTCTTTTCCTAAGCCAATGTGATTGAGATCTGTAGTGGCATGATCGGTGTTTTTGGACTTCAAATGGTTGAAGGTCTGTTGTAGAGATTTCTAAGTTCCTTTGAAAGGGGAATGTAATGTCTGTCATATTCTGACATGGATCATACTTATATGTGAGCAGAGAAGATTATACTAGTTTGATGAGTTTTGAACTTTTGATTCTTTGTTAATCTTGGTTTCTGTTTTGATCACCACTGTTCTGCTGCAGATTTCGAAAATTAACAAGCACTCTGCATTCTTAAACAATAAAGATGCCCATATTTAACTTTTGTAGATCACACTCCAGACAAAGAAAACGAACCTGCTTGTAGCAGAACAAAAAAGATCCACTGCCGTTTTTACTTTAGTAAACTATCTTTCTCAATTGGCTTCTGAGCTTTCATGGTTTGAGAATAAGTTTGGTTATACCAAAATGTGGGTTTTGGAATTTGAATGAACACGCATTGAAAACACCAGGTGGAATCTAGATGCAATATATTCGGAAGTGTCCGTCCAAACTCCGCTCTGTTTCCAACCACACCTTCATCCTATGAAACTTTGGGACCATGTCAATCCACACTTCACAATGTCGTCTTCAAGTAATAAGACTCACTACAAAGACAAAACCAAAATAATATGATCTCAGAATGTTGCCTTTGTGGATAATAACTCATCGAGTAAGAAATTAGTCTTAGATGTAGCATTTTCATAATATGAAAGCAAAACCAGTAAAGCAACGCATAAAGCAGAAAGAGTTCAGGTATGCTGAAAACTTATGTCTGCTGAAGTTAGCATTTATTGAGGGAAAAGGAAAGATGAAATAAGAGGGTAATGTTACTGAAAAAATAAGTAGAGACTGAAACAGCTACAGTGAAATGTTACATATCAGCAAAACTCTAAAGAACATATGCTTACATCAGACATAACTTCAACAGAATGGTCTCGCAAGAAGTCCACGCTTGTTTTACAAGGTTTTCGTTGCACACATTTCTTCAATAACTCAACCCACATTTCTTCTATGTGGGTGCATGGATCATCTCAACCCAGGCTTTGGAGTTATTGAAGAAATCAGAATCAGAATCAGATTTCTTCAATAACTCCAAAGCACCCACATAGACATAGACATCCAATGTTTGAGACAATGTATACTGATGTGATGTCACAAACTTACACAAGATATTCCACAGGTGATACTGACAGAATTGAAAAGGCCAAACTTTCGCTTTACCAAGCCTCTGGATATCAGGGAACC
Organism: Rosa rugosa; assembly: GCF_958449725.1. Lineage (NCBI taxonomy): Eukaryota > Viridiplantae > Streptophyta > Magnoliopsida > Rosales > Rosaceae > Rosa > Rosa rugosa. The sequence goes on along the minus strand of NC_084820.1, from coordinate 53,390,797 downwards.
TTGATAACAGAACACCCTGGAATAATCCTCCACAACTTGTGAACAGAGAAAATTGAATCCTGGTTAGATCTACTAGATGGCAGCCAATTTTTTTCTTGAAGAAATGATCGTAGGCAAAGGAAGCTCCTGCAAAACATAAACTAGTAACCCTGAAGAAGAGAATCAAGATAAATAGACCCAACACTTGAAAGAAGAAACTAGAACAAAGTCCAAGGAAATTTGAACTTTCCAAAGGGAAATGTTTTGATGTCATTTAGGAGATTTGGTAAGCTTAAACTCGGTTCAAATAGTAGTTATAGTGTGCAAACAACCTGATTTCCATGACGCATTAACCTAAGCACGCATCTATAGAAGCAAAGGAGGTTTAGTACATCATACTTGATGAAATCATAGCTATATCATGGTCATCATACCTATGTTACATACACCAATATAATATAGTTCGTGTGCAAAACCTATTAAAAGTTTAAAACTCTTGACGGTACAGAACAGGAGCAAAGAGAACTTATAATGAATAAGAACTTACAATGAACAAGTGGTTCTTCTGATGTTCTTAATCATAAAATTAAGAAAAAATAAATAGCAAAGCTTCGTCCAACAATTATTTTGCTCCACCTCTTTCCTCAAACCCTAAGCCAACGTCCGCAAGATCCATTTTTCCTTGAAAGATATCCAATAACTCAGGTACTTGATCCTGATATCTGATCACAAACCTATCCAAGAAGTAATTCTTACTGCTAGTCAGCGTGCCAGCTGCCTAAGAAAACTCCCCCTTTGTTATTAAGCCCTTCAACAGGAGCACTCTAATGACTGAACACCTAGGTATAATCCACTTTTCCAAACTATAAGTTAGAACACTCGGAGTTCCAGCTATGTATGCAGGCTGCCAACTCTGTCAAAAAAAAAAAAAAAAAAAATCAATTTTACTCGAAATATTCTTCTCGGACAATGTCACAGAAAGGGGATTATTTCAAATGCCAAAAAGAAATCATCTTCAGTCCAACCGCACTTCCTATAAAACTCCATCTTCCTTTCCCATTTTTATGGGAGCATCTTAGAAATCACACGTACTGCATTCATGAAAAATAAAACGCGAAGGGCAGAATCCCATACTGATGAGTGATGACCTTGTTGACATTTTCCTTAAACTTGGCATTATCCAGGTTCATTACAAAAGGGTTAGCTACTAGAAACGAAGAGACTGACGATCCTGGCACTGGAAATTCCCTCAGCAAGGATACATTGGGAGCAATATTGCTTAGTTTTCTGACACCGAGTACCTGATATGAGTTCCTAAGAAAAACAACCACCATTTCGTCGGGGATAGGTAGACTTTTGATGATATCAAAACAAGGCATGACATTTTCCTCTAAGCTGGAGTTCAGCATAGTTGGGTTGCTGCAAAGGGCGTGAGCGAGCAGTGCCTGTAATGCCAATGGAACCAAAAAACTCGAGTTTGAGCACTAGGGTCCTTTGGGTTTTTCTTAACCATTTCAGAGACTTGGGTGGGTATCACTGAAACCATAGTGTTTCAGAAGTAGGAGTGGTTTCTCCAAGTATTCAAACTGTACCCACCACAGCTTCTTGGACAAAGAGAAGGCAAGTTCTGGAGAGCCCAAATGAGTTTATAAGGTACGAAACTGTAAAAGAGGGACCTTGAGGGCCTAATAGTGATTTTGATGAATATGATCTGCTAAAAAGAGGTTCTTTTTTAATGCAATGAAAATGGGTAACTGAACTTGGAACTAGTAATTGTAATTGAGATTTCTACAGAAAAAACCATACATATTTACCAGAAGAATCGGACTCACCAAACCAGAGTGGTTTCTCTGCTCAGCTTCAATTGGTTAGTGCCTTACTGTTGATAAGGTTACTCAATTTGCCAATTTGGGGATCTAGGGGAACTGAATAAGTCGCCACTATTTTCATTCTCAATGCCCAAATTTGGAAATTACAACAATTGCACTACATTTTTTGGTCAAGTCATACACAGAAGAGTACAACAATTTTCTGCTTAGCCATTTAAAACTCTCTTTGCAATACAGAACATAGTAAAAGAAATGGAATTGTAATGTTTAAGGCACAATGAGATTAGTAGTAGAACCTAATCCTCAGAATCATCAAATTAGATTGCAGAATAACAAGCTTTGTCCTAGACATGTTTCACTCCACCTCTTTCATCTAATCCTAAGCCAAATTTTGCAAGACTGATTTTTCCTTGTAAGATGTCAGCAGTTCAGGTACTTGCTCTTGATATTTGATCACAAACCTTTCCAAGAACCACTTCTCGCTTGTCTTCAGAATAGTACTTATAGATACATCTTCCTTTGCGATTAAGCCCTCTAACTGGAGAAGTCTGATAACCGAACACCTAGGTATGATTCGCTTCTCCAAACTATAAGTTAGAACATCAGGACATCCAGCCACATCTGAGGGCTGCCAACCCATTGTCTTCACATAAAAATTCATTTTACTGGATATAATCTTCTCACTGAAGGACATAAACAAGGGACTCTTTCTAAATGCCAACAACACATCATCTTCAGTCAGACCCCACTTTCTATAAAATTCCATCCTCTGTTCCCATTTTGATGCATCCATCACTGATATCACAAACAGTGCTCTCATGAATGTGGCAGATGAAGGGCGGAATCCCATGCTGATGACCTTGTCAATATTTTCTCTGACCTTCTCAGAGTCAAAGGACAGTGCATTAAAATTAACGGGCACCCACAGAGGAAATGAGGATTCTGGCACACCATGTGCTCTCAGAACTTGAACATTGCGAGCAACAAAGCACAATCTTGTGAAAGTAATCCGCCTGAAGTCACTAAAGAAATAAGCGAGCTTTTCATCGGGGATACGTAGAGTTTTGGTGAGATCATAACAAGGTCTGAGACTTCTCTCTAAGCTTACTGTCAAGATTCTTGGGTTCATACAAAGGAGCCTAGCAAGGGCAGTGCCTGATATGCCAATAGAACTGAAAAACTCAAGCTTGGGCAGAAGGGTCTTCTCAGCTTTGAATAAAAACAGGGTTGGGCGTTTCTTAGCGATTTCAGAGACATGGGTACCATTGAGTCCATAGTGTTTCAGAAGCTTAATAACAGAGTCTGGTTTTTCTGGGGATTCAAACTGTACCCACAGCTTCTTGGACAGAGAGAGAGCAAGTTCTGGGGAGAACCCAAATGAGTTTATAAGGTATGAAACTGTAAAAGAGGGACCTTGAGGACCTACTAGTGATTTTGATGAATATGATCTGCTAAAAAGAGGTTCCTTTTGAATGCAATGAAAGTGGGTAACTGAACTTGGAACTAGTAATTGAAACTGAAATCTTCTACAGCAAAAACCATACATATTTATCAGAAGAATGGGACTCACCAAACTAGAGGTGGTTTCTCTGCTCAGCTTCAATTGGTTAATGCCTTGCAGTTGATGAGGTTACTCAATTTGGGGATCTAGGTTTTTTGCTCCTCCGCTAACCAAAGCGGGAACCGAGTAAGTCGCCACTATTTGTCACCAAATTTACATTCTCATTCCCCAAATTTACTACAATGCCACTGCACTTGGTACAATAATGACCACTCTTCCTCCCTTCAGTGCCAAACTCTCTGATTAGCTGTCATTGAGATCTGCACTAGTATGATGGTTGTTTTTGGACTTCAAATGGTTAAGACTTGAGGGGTGTGTTGTAGACTGGTAGAGATTTCTGAACTTCTTTTTTTGGGGGAATGTAAAGTTTGTCATGATGTAAATCTCAACATTGTTCCTGCTCGATGTCTAAATTTCATTAGTTCTTGGTTTGTCAGTCTTGGTTTCAATTTTGATCAGTTGCTCTGATTCTGCACTTTCAAATTAACATATGTCCTGATGCAGATTTCAAGAACCAAGCATTTCCACTTACACTCTACATTGTTAATCGATTCAGATACCCACATTTCACTTTTCTCAGTAAAACTCCAGACAAAGAAAACTGAACACACTCGTAGCAATACAAGATTCACTGCTGGTTTTGGCATCTTAATTAACAGTCTTTCTTGATTCTGCTTTGGAGCTTTCAAGCTTTGGGAAATAAGTTAATGTATACAGAAATCAGAAATGTGGGTTCCAGAATGTGAATGCAGACACACTAAAAAATCATCAGAACAGTGTTAAACTGAAATGAAATTAAGAAGCCAATACACCCAAAAGAATGTTAGATTGAAACTGCTGTAGTGCAGTGTTATACATCAATAGACACTGCAGAACAGATGCTTATATATTCATAAAAGCTTTAAGGGATGGTCTTGTAAGGTATCCACGCTTGTTTTATGATGTTTTCGTTGTATATTTTTCTTCCCCAAGTCTAGATGTTCCAATCCACCCACATACACATAGATATCCAATGTTAGACAATGTTTACTGATACTATTTCACAACCTTACTCAAGATATTTCACAGGTGATACCAATAGAAAAGAAAAGGCCGAGTTTCCCTATACCAAGCCTCTGGACAACAGAGAACCTTGATACCAGAACACCTGGAAGGATACACGTCAACTTTATGAACAGAGAATTTTGAATTCTGGTCAGATAACATGCCAATTGCAACGCATTTTTTTTTTCCCTCAAGAAAGCTCTGTCATAACATAAACTAGTAACTATCAGAAGAGATATAGATCCCAAGTCCCAACAATGGAAAGAAGAAACTAGCACAATTAACAAGGTCCTCAGAAATTTGAACTTTCTAAGGCAAATGTCTAATGTCATTTAGGACGGTTAAACTCGGTTCAAATTGTAGGTATAGTGTGCAAAAAACCTGATTGTTAATCTACCACGAAGGTTTAGTACATCATACTTGATGAAGTCATACATAGAGATGCTCATGGTAGAATGAGATTTCCATTAACAATAGATATGTTACATACACAATAATTTCTTTTTGTGTGTATGTGTGCATAACCTATTAAACCTCTTGACAAGATGGAAAAAAGTAAACAGAACTTACAATGAATAAGTGGTTCTTCTGATACTCTTGAATTAAGAAAAAGAAAAGCCCTCCTTCCTACAACTATTTCGTTCCACCTGTTTCCTCAAACCCTAAGCCAACGTCCGCAAGACTCATTTTCCCTTGAAAGATATTCAATAACTCAGGTACTTGCTTCTGATATCTGATCACAAACCTATCCAAGAAGTAATTCTTACCAGCCAACAGGGCAGTACCAATCAAAGAATCTTCTCCCCTTATTATTAAGCCCTTCAAGAGAAGCACTCTAATAACTTTGCACCTAGGTATAATCCACTTCTCCAAACTAAATGTTAGAACACTAGGATATTTAGCTACAAATGCAGGCTGCCAACCCATTCTCTTGACAAGAAAATCAACTTTACTTAAAACTTTCTTCTCTAACAATGCCATAAACAATGGATTTTTTCTAAATGCCAACAAGAAAACATCTTCAGTCCAACCGAATGTCGTCTTATATGATTCCATCCTTTGTACCCATTTCGAGTGATCCATCACAGAAATCACATACAAGGCTTTCAAAAAGGTTGCAGAAGACGGGCTTATTCCCATACTGATGACTTTCTCCACGTTTTCCTTAAACTTTTGGTTTTCCCGTGACACTGCAAAAAGGGTATTGCTCAGACACAGATTGACCGAGGATTCTGGCACTTGAACTTCCTTCAGAAATGCAATATTGGGGGCAATATTGCTTAGTACATTTGCGCTGACCATGAATCCCTGATACAATTTCGAAAAGACACGACCCACCATTTTGTCCGGGATAGGTAGACTCTTGATCATATCATAACAGGGTCTCAGATTTCTCTCTAAGCTCAAGTTCAAAACATTTGGGTTGCCGGAGACAACCTGAGCAAGGTCAGTGCCCGAAAGGCCAATAGAAGCGAAAAACTCAAGTTTGGGCAAAAGGATCTTTTCAGCATTGGCTAAGAGCAGGTCTGGGCGTTTCTTAACAATATTGGAGACATGGGTATCACTAAGTCCATAGTGTTTTAGAAGCTTAATAACCGAGTCTGGTTTTTCTGGGGATTCAAACTGTACCCTCTTCTGCTTCTTGGACAGAGAGAGAGCCACTTCTGGGGATAACCCACATGAGTTTATAAGGTATGAAACTGTAAAGGAGTGACCTTGGGGTTTATCATCTATTGCAGATCCTAATAATGATGCATATGATCTGCTAAAAGGTGATGCCTTTTGAAAATGGGTCACTGAAGAATCAAGAGAAATGCTGCTACAGCTTGGAACTAGTAATTGCAATCTTCTACAACAAAAGCCAAACATAATTGAAGCAAACAATGAGAAATGGGACTCACCCAATACCAATGCTTTCTCTGCTCAGCTTCAATTGATCAGTGCTTTTCTGTTGACGATGCTACTCAATTTGGGGATTTAGGGTTTTTGCTCCTCCGCGGGAACCGAAGTGAGTCGCCACTATCGACTACATTGAATTTAGGCGAAATACCCGAATAGGCCCCATCCCTTTTTTCATATTTCGTGTTTTCTTGGGCATGAGTCTAGAAATTTTATCAATGATAAATCAAATCGAGTGATGCTAGAGATCTCAAATTTTTGTACCAAAATTGGATCTCAAATGATGTGGCGCATGCCACGTTATTGATTTTGTGAAATTTAATTTCTAACATGTCTTTCTTATAAGATATTAAATTCTTTAGTGAGTCTACCTTTTTGCTTTCTGGAACGCGCCTCACGCGCCTTCCCCAAAACCAATATGCTACTCATCTTCTTCCCCGATTGGCCTATCAACTCTAAATCTCTCCGCCTTCTCCGGCTACCTGAGCTTCTCTGGTGGCTACCCCAGCGTTCGTGTTCTCCGCCCTTCCACCGGGAAGCGGCGGAGATAAGGCTCCGATGTCGATTCAACGCAAACGTGCGAAGAATGGCGATGATATCAGCTCCGATCTGGAATCTCTTCGCATGGAAGACTTGGATTCCTCGATTCGAACCTCGCCTTGCCTTCAACCTCAGATGACCTATGCCAGTACTCTTAAGAATCTAGTTGACCGTTTCAGACAAACCATGGTGGAAGACTTTGAGTTTACTGATGAGGACTGCTCTTATTCCCAGGGTATTCATGGCCTGAATGTTTCCTTCTCTGAAAAGGTGCACAACAAACTGGATTATGATTGGCGATGTGTTGTTGTGGTCAAGCTCATGGGTAAGCCAAATTCAACTAATACCTTTGATTTCATGTTGAGGGGTCTTAGGAGAAAATGGCAGGTTAAAGGGGGCTGGCAATTAATTGACCTTCCCAATGATTTTTTCATTGTGAAATTTACTCTTGAGGAAGACATGAATTATGCTTTGTGTGGTGGTCCTTGGATTCTTGCGGGCCAAACTTTGATTGTGAAAAAATGGAGACCAGATTTTGATCCCATGACTGAACAAATTGGCAAAATGGCCTTATGGGTTCGAATTTTTGGATTGCCTGTGAAATATTTCAAGGAGTTTACTGTTGCAAAAATTGGAAAAATCCTTGGAGATGTTGTGAAAGTTGATAAGCTTACTGTTGGGCAATCTAGGGGCAAGTTTGCTAGAGTTTGTATTGAGGTTGACCTCAGTAAACCGTTGAGGCCTTATGTTGAAGTTGAATCTTCTGCTTTTCAAGTGGTTTATGAAGGAATATCTCTTATCTGCTTTGAATGTGGCTGTTTTGGGCACCCTAAAGACAAATGTCCTACTCTAAAAGTTGATGCTAATAAAACCTTTGTTGATGAAAGCACCAAGACTCCTGCTCCTAGCTGTGATGTTGCTGATAACTCTGATGTGAATATGTCGCATGAATTACCTGTTAATCCCTGTGATCCTGATGCTGTGCTAAAAGATGACATGGGCCCGTGGATGCTCATGAGTTACAGAAACAAAAAGAAGAGCAATGATTCTGGTGGCAGCAGAAAGAGCAGTAACTCTGGCTCTAGATTCTCTGTGCTGCAAGATGAGAGTGAGCCTAATTTGCCTGATAAGACCATGAATGAAAACTCTGTTGATACAGCTCAGCCGATTGTGAGACTTTGGCAAAGCTTCCAAGAGAAAAAGAAACAAGCCCCTGTGTCCACCAAAGCTAAAAATGCTAGCACTTCTAAAGCCCTTATGAAGAGCACTGCTACTGATGGCATTACTTCACCTCTCAAAGCTGGTCCAAAGTTCACTGACATATCTAGCTTCAAAATCATGGGGAAATCCAGAATTCCTATGAAGGATGTTTCTTACCTTGAAAGCTCAGGTGGATCCAAACTTGAAGTGGTCTACCAAAGGAAAACTAAAAGCCACACTTCCTCTACCACCAAACAGCAGAACCAAATCTTCAAGAGGCTCTCCTTTGAAAACATGGGTTCCACTGCTCCAGGTGATGGCATATCTGCCATTTTTGGTCACTGCCCTCCTGAGGAGCTTGCGACTAACATGGTTGCTACTTCTTCTTCATCCCAAGACTCTGCCACCTTTGTTGAAAAGACTTTTGCTGATAACAGCAAGCTGACAGCTGATGACAACCTACCTTCTCATGATGGGGAGGGTATGGTTGATGCTTAACTTGGGTTCCTACCCTCTCTTTCACTGCCTCTCAATGATTAAGATCTTATTTTGGAATGCAAGGGGTGCTGGAAGTGAAAATTTCAGGTCTGCTGTTGTAGATCTTGTTAAGATTAATTCTATCGATGTTTTGGCTTTATGTGAACCTCGTGTGCAGTTCCATAAAGCTAGGGACTCTCTTAGAAAACTGGGATTCTATGATTTTAGAGTTGTTGAGGCTGCTGGGTTCTCTGGTGGCATTTGGCTTCTTTAGAATAGTTCCAGAACACAGATTGACTTCATTGATGATAATTTTCAATCGATTTCTGTTAAAGTTACCCTTCCTGGAAATTCTCCTTGGATGCTTACTGTGATCTATGCTAGTCCTAACCACACCTCAAGAGCTTCCCTCTGGAGTTATTTGGATAACCTTAAAGATTCTACTAATCTTCCTGCTTTGTTTATTGGTGATTTTAATGAGCTTGTTTCGGATGCTGACAAAAGTAGTGGCTCTCTAAATGGACGATTTGGTGGTCTTAGGAGTTGGATTAATCGGAATGCTCTAATTGACATGGGGTTCAAGGGCTCATGTTACACTTGGAGTAATAATTCTGTAAAGGAAAGACTTGATAGGGGCTTCTGTTGCTGTGAGTGGAGATCCATGTTTGCTGAAGCTTTTATTCAACACTTGCCCAAGACAAGATCGGATCATTGTCCCATTCTTATGCAGTCATTTTCCAACATTCGCATTAGTAGAAAAGCTATGCCCTTCAGATTTCAGGCCATGTGGTTTTCTCACCCTAATTATTCCGAATTTGTATCCTCTACTTGGAATACTTTATCTGGTGATTTTTCCTCTAAAACTAATGCTCTCTCTGTTGCTCTAGCTCATTGGAACAAAGATGTTTTTGGCCATCTCTTCCAAAGGAAAAGAAGGTTACTGGCTAGGATTGGTGGTATTCAAAAGGCAAGAGACAGGTATGAGAATCCTTTTCTCATTAATCTGGAGGCTGAACTCATTCAAGATTATGAAAATATTAGAGATCAAGAGAATCTTTTTTGGAGGCAAAAGTCTAGAGACAAGTGGCTGCTTGATGGTGACAGGAATACCAGGTTCTTTCATTTGACCACCCTCATTAGAAGAAAGAAAAATAAGATTGAAGGTCTTTTTGATTCTCATGGTGCCTGGTTCACTGATTCTGAGAGCATGAAGAACATCTCTGTTGATTTTTTCACTGATCTATTTTCTTTGCAAAATCCTGAAGATATTAGATTCTTAATTCCCTGGCTCTTCCCTACACTTGATCAGAACAGGCTGGTGAGTTTATGCCGACCTGTTTCCCTCTTAGAAGTTAAAGATGCTTTGTTTGCTATTGGTGGCCTCAAAGCCCCTGGTCATGATGGCTTTCCTGCTATTTTTTTTCAAAACCACTGGCAAACTTGCTCTAATGACATTTTTAAGGTTGTCCAGGAGGCTTTCTGCGCTTGCAAAATTCCTGCTGGGCTTAATCATACCATCATATCTCTCATTCCTAAAGTTGATGGACCTCAACATATGGTCAATTTCAGACCCATTAGCCTTTGTACCACCATTTATAAAGTGATTTCTAAAATTATTGTGGCTAGGATCAGACCCTTGATGAAGATCCTCATTAGCCCTAATCAGGTGAGCTATGTTCCTGGCAGGCACATCTCTGACAATGTCATGATTGCTCAAGAGATGTTGTTTAAGTTCAAAAAGTCTTGTGGCCATAAAGGGTTCTTTGCTTGGAAGGTTGATTTGTCTAAAGCCTATGATAGACTAAGATGGGACTTTATTGAGAGTGTGCTTTGGGAAGTTCAATTTCCTGAGCCTATTGTGAAATTAATCATGCACTGCATTACTTCCACCAGTTTCCAGATTTGCCTTAATGGTGAACTCACTAATTCTTTTAAAGCTCAGAGAGGGATTAGATAAGGAGATCCTCTTTCTCCTTACATCTTTGTCCTCTGTATGGAAAAGCTATCTCATTTGATTCAGTCTGCTGTGGAGTTTGGCCAATGGAAACCTGTTAGAGCTTCTCAATCTGGCCCCATGGTTTCTCATTTATTTTTTGCTGATGATTTAATGCTTTTTGCTGAGGCCACTGCTAATCAAGCCACTACGCTCAAAAAATGTCTTGACCTCTTTTGCTCTCTCTTTGGACAAGCTGTTAGTTATCAGAAGTCTCTTATTTTTTGCTCTCCTAACACTACCAAGATAACTGCTGCGGATATTTCTAGGACGTGTGGCTCTCCGCTTACTGAGGATCTTGGAAAATATCTTGGTATGCCTCTCATTCATTCTCGAGTTAATATGCATACTTATGCAGGTGTTTTTGACAAGATCCAGAATAGACTCTCTCGCTGGAAGAGTAAGGTGCTTAGCATGGCTGGTAGACTTACTTTAGTTCAATCTGTTACTTCTTCTATCCCTATTTATGCCATGCAAACTGCTAAACTACATGCTAGTCTTTGTGATAAAATTGATAAGTTAAATAGAGACTTTATTTGGGGGGATACTGATGGCAAAAAGAAAGTCCACCTGGTCAACTGGGATATGGTCTGCCAACCCAAACAGTTGGGTGGTTTGGGAGTTAAATTGACTGCTGAGATGAACCAGGCAATGCTTTCTAAAGCAAGTTGGAGAATCTTCCAAAATGATAGTGGTTTATGGGCTTCGATTTACAAAGCTAAGTATCTATCTAAAAATCTTCTTACTGATATGAACTATAAGCCCCCTCCTGATTGTTCTAGCACTTGGAGAAGCATCTCCTATGGTGCTGAGTTGATGAGAAAATGCTTAAAATGGAGAGTTGGTGATGGGAGAAGAATTAAGTTTTGGACTGATCATTGGCTCATGCCCAATCCCCTTATCACTTTTGCTCTTCCCTTAGCTACTATCAATATTAATGCTGTTATCAGTGATTTTTGGGATGATGTTGGTTGGAAGATTGATCTCCTCCTTACTTTGGTGCCAAGTTACATATATTGTTAGCCAAATAGTCAATGTCCCTACTGGTTTTGTGAACTGTGGCAGTGATTCTCTTATCTGGGGCACTACTTCCAATGGTAAATTTTCTGTCAAGTCTGCCTACAATTCTAAGTTTGATTTGAGTAGGCCTCATGTCTCCCATTGGAACACTATATGGAAATTTAATGTTCCTCCAAAACTCAAATCTTTCTTATAGGTGGTTATGCATAAAAAACTTCTGACTAATGTCCAAAGAGCTAGAAGAGGCTTCACACTGGATCCTTCATGCCCTATATGCCATATGGAGGAGGAAACTATCTTGCACATGCTCAGAGATTGTCCTAGAGCATCTGCCATTTGGAGAGCCTTTCTCAAACCGGGTAACATTCTCAACTCTTTCTCTCTTGATTGGAATGGTTGGATTGCTGCTGAAATTCATTGTCAAACTGTCATTCAAAAGAATGTGAAATGGTGCAGTCTCTTTGTTTTCATTTGTTGGTTCATATGGAAATGGAGGAATAAGGCTGTTTTTGATCCCAGTTTTGCTATGCCTACCTGCCCTAGAAAAGTTATCTGGAACTATGCAGATGAGTGGACTAGTGTCAATCTCAGGAAAAATGTTGATTCTATTTTCAGTAGTGTTTATCTTGCTTGGCAAAAACCTGCTGATAATTTCTATAAGTTAAATGTGGATGGGACTAGGAGCTCATCTTCTGGTAAGATTGGAGCTGGAGGTGTGATCAGGGATAAATTTGGCAACTGGATTTCTGGATTTCAAGTCAACTTAGGCATTGGTGCTATCCTTGATGCTGAGGCCTGGGGTCTTTACTTTGGGCTTAAAATGGCTGCTAACTTGCAGATCCCTCAACTGGAGGTTGAGTCTGACTCTGCGGTCCTGGTTCAGCTGATCCAATGTGCTGAGCTTGACACTCACCCTCTTGGTACTTTATTGATTGGTTCCTTGAACTACATGAAGAGCATGGGAATGGCTCATATCTGCCACATCTTCAGGGAATGTAATATGACCGTAGATGCCTTGGCCAAAGACAGTATTAATCATGAGCTTGGTCTTATTGCTCTTGATAGCCCTCCCCTGCATGCCTCTCAGTTCTACCTTGATGACATAGCCTCTGTGTCTAGAGCTAGAAAGAGTGCTTGTGTTAATTCTTAGTTGCTGTTTTTTTTTTCTGTTTGGGTCTTTTAGGCCCCGCTTGTAACCAAAAAAAAAAAAATCTTTAACAATAATTTTTAATAGGATTAAATTATGTTTAGTCCATGTACTATGACCCTTTTTTCGTTTCAGTCCCTGACATTCTCAATTAATCTGAAAAGTCCCTAACGTCAAAATTTCCGTCTGATTGGTCCCTCCCGCGACAAATTAGGAGTTGACCTTAGGTAAAATGTCCAATATACCCCTCTGTTATTTCTTTTTCTCCTTTTATTTTTATTTTTTCTTTTTAATTTCTTTTTCTCCTTTTTTTTTTCTTTTTTCTTTTTAATTTCTTTTTTTCCTTTTTTCTTTTTAATTTCTTTTTTGCTTTTTCTTCTTTTTTTCTTGTTCCTTTTTAATTTCTTTTTTTCCTTTTTTTTTTTCTTTTCATTTTGCCTACTTTCTCCTTCCTCAACCCACCAATCTCATTCCGATCAAACTCCACAACCCATCTGTTTCTCTCCCCAAATTGAAACCAAACCCAGCAAAGACCTAGCTTGGCGGTGCAGAGATAGACATCGAGCAAAAGTAAGAGGCTAGGAGCTGATCGATCACTTCTTCACCTTCTCTGAAGCCATCTCCCTCTGTTGGGATCCGCCCTCGCCTCCATCATCGCCGACGCCATCTCCCAAACACAAGCAGATCCCAATCAGCTCTGAAATTCGCCGCTAAACCACTCCTCTCTTGTTTTCACAGCCTACTTCTCTCTCTCCCACTCAAATCTCACTTTCTCTCTCCACATCAAGCCTCAATCTAGAAACTTTTCACTGAAAACTACCATTTTTTCAGACCCTGAGGTTTTTGGGTCTGATTGAAATGATGGTTTTTGATGGCCAAGTTGACCAAAACCAGAAGTGAAGAAGAAGAATAGTGATGGAAAAGGAAAATGGCCGCCGGCGTGGAGAATAATAATTGGGGTTTCGGGTCGATTTGGATTGGTTCGCCAACGTGGCGCTACCGATGCAGCATAATACGATGATCATTAAAAAGGAAAAAGAAAAAAGAAAAAAAAAAGGGTCGCCGGCATGGAGAACAAGAATTGGGGTTTCGGGTCGATCTGGATTGGTTTGCCGACGTGGTGCTACCGATACAGCAGGATACGATGGTCATTAAAAAGGAAAAAGAAAAAAAAAAGGAAAAAAAAAAAAAAGGAAAAAAGAAATTAAAAAGGAAAAAGAAAAAAAGAAAAAAAAAGAAATTAAAAAGGAAAAAGAAAAAAAAAGAGAGAAAAAGAAATTAAAAAGGAAAAAGAAATAACATAGGGGTATATTAGACATTTCACCTAAGGCCAACTCCTAATTTGACGCCGGAGGGACCAATCAAACGGAAATTTTGACGTTAGGGACTTTTCAGATTAATTGAGAATGTTAGGGACTGAAACGAAAAAATGGTCATAGTACATGGACTAAACAGAATTTAATCCTTTTTAATAATATTAACAATAATAATAATAATAAGAGAAAGTTTCAGATTGCTGGAATTGTATTCTAGCCATTAGCTAGCTATATGAGTTTCCATCATCTTCTTTCATCATCATGTGTGTTGTTGTGGTTGGTATGGAGGAGGAAGATATATATAAGTACGGTAGATGATTTGGGATTGTCCTTCAAATCATAACTTCCATTGAAACTTAGAAACTATAGTTGTTGTTTCATGAATACATACATATGGAGTAATTCAGATCTACGATTTTTTTATTTTATTTTTTTGTTAATAAAAATACGCACATCCGTGTAGAGCCATGGAAGTAGCTTCGAAGAACACGACCGGAGAAGAGGCTAGGGGTCACTTATTTTGCTGCGGTTGAAATCATTATTAATTTATTTTATAAATGATATATTAATTTTTTTTTTTTGATATATATATATATATATATATATATATATATATATATATATATATATATATATATATATATATATATATATATTTGATAATGATAAAATTACAAGAGGGAAACTTCAAGCAATGAAATTATTACATCTAAAATGATTATGTGGCACTTGCCATGTCATTTGGTATTTGATATTTGGTATAATTTTTGATTTTTGAGAAATTTTTTGGTGTCTCAAGCATTTTCGAATCAAATATCGTGTTGAGTTAGATGGAGAAAATATTTAATAATGATTTATTGAATTAAACTCAATCACTTTTTTCTTTTCAATATACACTCAATCTACATCATCAAATATTCTTTATTTAGTAGATTTGAAAATCAATACATTTTCCATCCATTGTTTGGTTCCCATTGCACTCTTTAGTAGCTTGTATAAAGACATATGGAAAGAAATAAATCAATATGCCGACATTGTCAAAGTGTGATTTATGGCTTAATTCTTGCTTTGATTTCAAATTTTCATTGAGGAAAACTTTCATATATAGAGCACCATCTTTTCAAACTTATACGGATACTAGTTTAGTAACTAAAAAGCGAATGCATTGAAGATTTGGATTGGAATGACGCGTCACAATTAACGGTTAAGTGATCTTTAATGTTGGAGACATACACAGACAAGAAAGATTTGTCTAAATACAGGCGTACAAGAGAAAAGAAGGAAGCTCATTTAATTGTGGTTGATTTAGAAGAATGAAGCAATAAATTGATGTTTTCCTTAAAAACATATGGTCTTGAATTACATTAATTTCCCTCCCTGTTTATATGCAGAGAGATTCATCCCACAAATAAGCAAATACACAAAACATTCAGTTCTCCATATCATCAAGCATCCACCAAAATTATCAATCCTTCGTCCTAAAAATGAAGAATTTGATGTGCTTAGCGGCAGTACTCATATTTTTCATTCAAACTGCAATTTTACCAACCGAAGCAAATATCATTGCTCAAACATGTCAAAAAACACCAAACCCTCCGGTGTGTCTCTCGTCTCTCAAATCCGACCCTCGGAGCGCCCAAGCAGACATATATGGCTTGGCTACCATAATGGTCGATGTGGTCAAGGCAAAGTCCACGACGACTCTGAACCAAATCAACCAATTGCTTAAGCAAAGCCCGAGAGACAAAGGCTTAATAGATTGTGCTGACAGTTACAACGCAGTTTTAAAAGGTGATGTCCCAGAAGCCTATGAGGCAATCAATGTAAGAAGACGTATGTTTGCATTGGATGGCATGAATGACGCTGTGAATGAGGCTAATGGATGCGAAAGCAACTTTGCAGGCAGCAGCTCTCATCCTCTGGCAAAATTCAATAAAGATGTGGCAGATGTTGCTAGTGTGGCTGCAGCAGTTATTAATCAATTTGGTTGATTCATAAGCACTTGTTGCTGTTGCATGTTGTTTAATTTTTAACCATGCTACCTTGACATCAATAAAATAAGTTTAATAACGGAAATATTTGTTCTCTTTTATAGGATTATCTTCTTGAGTGCTTGCCAATTAGAATTTTTTTTTTTTTTTAAGGCCTAATTTCATTTGAACAATTCTTGGGCATATTCACCCCTTCCTTACTACTATTACACACTTACATATGTATTAAAATAAAAACAATTCAATTGATTTTGCTATTAACTACTCACGCTATCCACCTCAATCCCATGATTCCCATTTGATATCGGGTCTGAGAGATCGATGTCCTCCTAATTGCTCCAAACCCTTCTTCTATGCACCAAGCCACCAACAAACTCAATGCATTTCCTTTAGGTGTTGGCCTAATTGCCCAAGTCTCTCTCTTCCTTTATGCACAACTCTAGGTGTTGGCCTTGGCATTTCCCTGTTCTTAATGAATGCAACATTTCAATTAACTCCAGTTGCTTGTGCTTTGATGTTCGTCCAAAGTAAGCAATGATCATGGGACTTGAGAAAATTACGTCTACTTCAAGCTTTTTCATTAGAGTTACCTATCGTGCGGCCTCCGGTCACCGGCCTGAGAGCTTATATTTGAGAAGTTACAGGGTTAGGTGGAGAATTACAGGTTTGGTAGATGAATGAGTAGGGGATGAATGAGAATAATAGTGGATGACGCGAGGTAACTAAAAAGCTGAAGCTGAGCTTTTTTTATTTTTATTTTTTAGTAATTAATACACGTGTCATTACATACTGGGCTAATGGGAGAAAGAGTAAATATGCAGGTTTAGCCGTTTAGGGGTGAACCCAAAAATTATTCACTTCATTTTACCTTCATAATCTTTACACCTCAAATAAGTGTGCCTTTGCGCTTTTGATTTCATCATTTTACCTTAAATCAGTTCTGCATTTATTCTTCTACAACTAAAACAGTTGAATTTAAGATGAGTAGAGGAAGAACGTATGCTAATATCTCAAATCACCATTGCGACTTATGATTTATGAACCCACTCCGGAGCCATGTAACCTCTAGTTTCCTTTTAAAACTAGAGACCATAGCACACAATTTTTAGGCTAAAATGACATGTTTTTATTTTCTCACTAAAATCTTATTACTCTCAAATCATGATTTTGAGCAATTCCATAACAATCATAATATACAAATCTTGATCCGATTTTTTTTTTTTTTTGTGAAGTTGGAAAACCGAAAAGATCATTAAAAAAATAATCAAGTCAATTGGAGAAGCTCTTGAAAATCCAGTTTTTATAGCCTGTCAATTGGAGAAGCTCTTGAAAATCACGTGAGATTACAACACCATGACACTGAAGAATTTCAATAGAAAAATAAAAGGCATTGACAAAATTTGGCTTATTTTCACATGCTATGCATGTCACGTAATACCCCTAGCTGCCCCTTGACACTTACCTCATTCCACCTTTTTTTTTTTTTTTGGTCTGAAAATACTTCAATTGAAAATCCGAAAGGGAGAAGGCACAAACAAGTACATAAGCCAAATACAACTGAAACATCTGGTAGGAATACCAGGCAAAACTACAAGAACAAAATAATGAAAACTTAGTGAGGACAAGGAAGCCGGTCATTAGTTAAAACAGAGACAAGAGAGGTTGGGGGTATATTAACCCACACTTTTGTGCACAACCTCGATTTGGCTAGCTTTGCGGCTGCATCGGCAGCACCGTTAGCTTCACGGGAGATCCAATTCCAAGAGACACTGCTAAGAAGATGACGGATGCGATGAAACTCAATGAGAACAGGGTAGATTCTCCAATTACCTTTCTCAATGTGGTTTCCCAAAGCTGAAATTAGCTCCTGTGAATCACTTTCCATAACAATGTTGTCTAGGTTCAATTGCTTGACCAACTTCAGACCATCCACAAGAGCTATGGCTTCGGCTTCAATAGCAGATCCTGCAATACAAGATCTAGAGGAACCAGCTATGAATTTACCCCTTGCATCTCTAATAATCACACCTGATCCGGAGGAGGTGGTATTCTTATCTCAGGCACCATCGACATTGACTTTGATCAGGGGTTCCATGGGAGGACACCAAGAATGATTCAAAGTGCCGGATAAGAAGGTTACCTGTTTCTTGGCTGAACGTTTAGCAATCTGAAATTCCATCCAATGTCTTGTGGCAGTATGTATGATATCACAAGGAGAGGGAGGGGTGTGGTTAAATACAAATGCACACCTAGCTTTCCAAATTTCCCAGATGAAGAAACTGAACAAAGAAATTAACTCATTCTTTGTATGATTTGGAGGAGCAGGCATATTGGCAAGAGCTAGCAACCAAACATCAAGGGTGGTGATGTTTTGTTTGGGTATATGTAGACCCAATATACTACCAAACCATGTGCACTCTGTCCAAGGGCAGAGTAAGATGCAATGTTCAATACTTTCATCACCAACTCCACACAAATTGCAAACAGGAGATCTCAGAAGCTTCCTTTTGAAAAGATTTAGACCAGTGGGCAAAGAGTTGGATACTGCTCTCCATAAGAAGTGCTTAATCTTTGGTAATGTGTCAATGCCCCAGATAAAACTCCAAACTTTCTTATTAATCACATGGGAGGAAGAAGCTTTAGGAACTGAAATAGAAGGATTATGCATAAGATGATAACCCGAATTCAGTGTAATTACCTGATTTTTCAGCATGCCATATCAATCTATCATCAACATTAACATCACCAATATGGATGGATTTGATTGCTGTAGCTTCAGAGACAGCGATGAAAGGTTCAATGTGATCAATCACCCAAGACTGGTTTTCTTCATCAAATAACTCACTTACAGCAAGAGTAGATCTGTTATTTGTTGGAAATGGATGCAATCTGCCATCAGGGCTATTTGGGATCCATCTATCCTCCCAAACTTGAATTACTTTACCATTATTCACTTGCCAATGTGTCTCTGAGGAAATTATTTCTCTTCCAGCCAAGATGCTACTCCAAGCCCAAGATCACCACCCTAAACCTCATTCCACCCTGAATAACTTGTTCCAACCTAACTTTTGGGTCTATTAACAATGTTTTTGCAACGGGTTCTACATAAACCCAGTCTAAAGTGGCATCACATACTGTTCTCGCTTAATCATCATGGACAAAGACAGATTTTGGGTTTATCCCGATTGCCTCAATAGTAGGTCAAGTACTTATATTCCTTGCGATAATGCAATGTAAGATTTTTCCTTTACCTTAATTTGGGCCACACAACCTCAACACAAATAACCTCATTTGTCCATGCCCTCACATAAAATTTCTTGGGAATATATTACATTATGAAGCAAAGCTGGTTTTCGAAAGAACTCAACATGAAAACTTATTCTTCAAATTTTAGTTTGTGAATGTTACAAGGCATCAAAATGTTTTAGTTTTTTCTTATAGCTAAGAAAGGGGGCATGGAAAATGTCATTGAAAGCATAATTCAGGGTTTGGAGTTTTATTTTACTTTCAAAACTCCCCAGCACCTGTGAAAAAAGGAACTTACTCAATTCAATATTTCATATACGTAAAGATTCAGAAGTACCCCAAGGTTTCCACATGGTACTCCAAAAGTACACTAAACAGAAGTAGCCAAAACAACTTGGAAGTTGGAACATTGCGAAATCAACATGTTGATGCAAACTTAAACCGTTTAGTTTTCACAACACACTAAACAGAACAAATTCCACCCTAAGCACCTGATCATAGTAAACATGTAAAGTGAGCGATAAATTTAGAAGGCAAGCTCCTTATACTGTACTATCTTACAGTAAATTGGAATCAGTGCCTATCAGCAGTGCTTATACAAACTTGAATCAAAATCCGATATGCAGTGCAAGTTTGTATCCTGTTTTTATGTAAGAAAAAGGAGGTTTGACCATAACCTATCTGATCAAGTCATATTTTTAAAACCTATGGAACCTTAAGATGTAATGAGATTTCATTAGAAATGAATATGTTACCAACTTCAATATCAGCTGAAAAATACATCTTTTTGTGGGCAAAAACTCACTGCCTAGAAGACTGAAAATAGTAAAAGAAAAGCTATTTTAATGCTAAAAGTACCAAAAATAATTGACTATTGTGGCAGCAGAACTCACAGTGAATAAGTAGCCGTTCTGATGCTCTTGATAATTAAAGTAAGAAAAAGATTCACAAGGTTCATCCTACAATTGTTTCACTCCATCTCTTTCCTCAAATCCTACACCCAATTCTGCTAGAGACATTTGCCCTTGAAAGATACTCAACAGTTCAGGTGCTTGATCCTTATATTTGGTCACAAACCTATCCAAGAAGCGCTTCCTACTGTTTATCAGCATGGTAGCTTGAGAAAGTTCTCCCTTTTTCATCAAACCCTTATATTGGAGAACTCTAATAACTGAACACCTAGGTATGATAGACTTCTCCAAACTATGAGTTAGAATATCCGGCCTGTCAGCCACTTCTGCAGGCTGCCAACCCATTTTGTTCACAAGAAACTCAATTTTACTTGAACACTTCTCCTCTGACAAGCTCATAAACATGGGATTCTTTCTAAATGCCAACAGAAAGTCATCCTCAGTCCAACCACACTTCCTATAGAACTCTGTCTTTCGTCTCCACTTTGATGCATCCATCTGAGAGATGACTTGTAGTGCCTTCATGAAAGTAAAACTCGGAGGCAGAATTCCGAGATTAATGATCTTGTTTACACTTTCCTTAAACTTGCCAGTTTCAGGGGACAGCACAAGAGGATGATAGGTAACGTAAAAGGAGATGCAGGATTCCGGCACTTGAATTGCCCTAAGAACTGAAACATTGGGCACAAGATTGCTAAGCATTTTGACCCCAAATGCCCGGTTCGAGTTCTTCAAGAAAACAGCCACCATGTTGTGGGGGATAGGTAGACTTTTGATGATATCATAGCACGGTCGGAGACTTCTCTCTAAGCTTTGACCCAAAATGCGTTGGTTGTAACTGACGACCCAAGCAAGGGTGGTGGCTGAAAGGCCAACAGAATCGAAAAACTGGAGCTTGGGCTCAAGGGTCTTCTCAGCATTGCACAAAAGCAAGGTTGGTAGTTTCTTAACAATTTCGGATATCTGGGTACCATTGAATCCATGGTGTTTGAGAAGCTTAACAACTGAGTCTGGTTTTTCTGGGGAATCAAACCGTACCCTATGCTTCTTGGACAAAGAGAGAGCCAGTTTTGGGGAAAACCCAAATGAGTTTATGAGGTATGAAACTGTAAAAGAGTGACCTTGGGGTTTATCATCATCATCATCATCATCTATATCAGATCCTAATAAAGATGAATATGATCTGCTAAAAGGAAGGAGCTTTTGAAAGCAATGAAAATGGGTAACTGAAGTTGGAACTAGTAATTGCAATCTTTTACAGTAAACACCAAACATAATCGGAGCAAACGAGGAAGGGACTACTCACCAAATACAAGTGTCTCTCTGGCTCAGCTTCACCAAATACCAATTGCCTCTGCTTCAGAGTTGGGTATTTAGTTCAATTTGGGGTTTTAGGGTTTTGCTCCTCCGCGGGAACTGACTGGTAAGGCAAAACGGTGCGCTTATGACTCTGACTACTTTATTATTTTTCATTTTAATTTTTATTATTGTCACTTTTTTTTTTCTTTTTCTTTTTCATTTATTTTAAATTACATCTGTACTCTAATCATTATAGTATAAGTCTGTTTCTCTCCAATCTGATGAGTAAACTTCTTTATTTGATATACTAAAATGTGTTAAATTGTGAACCGTGTTATTATCTTCTTTTGGTGTAAAAACGAGTCCGTTATTATCTATAAATGTGCCAAAGTTGACGTATACTTGCCAATGTTTCGAACAATACTTGTTTTACAAAATTTTCATCCTGCATTTCTCCACACAAAGCCAGTTTAAAGAAAGACCTAATGAAGCCAAATACAGATATCCAAGTTAAAGCTTTTCACAGGTCCTACTACCAGACCTCGAGAAATTATTCTGTCCCGAAGTACCACAATGACATTGCTGTGTGGTGATCTGAGCCAATCATATTACTCGAATTTGGTGAGAACCATGCATGGATGAAAAAAAAAAAAAAAAAAAATTAAGATAACCAATCAGAAATATATACAAAGTCATGTGGACCAATCGCATCAACCGACCACCACATGTACTATAGTTCAGAACCATGTTAATTTCCCGCAGAACTCATAAGTGCAGATTTAGTCCATACATGCCACACATCAATCAACAGCACAAGATGAAGGTCATAAGCATGATTCACCCATTATCATGCAGAAGAAATAAGTCGTATGATAAGCTTGATTCTGCTCTTTAAATCAACTATATACAGATCAAATGTAAAGAAAAGAAGTTGACAGAGAATCCCAAATGTTGTCTTTACATGTCATTCCATGCTCAATAGAGCAGTAAATGTTAACAAACTAACTCGAGATGCACTTCACACTCGAGTTAACCATGTTAGAGCAGCAAAACACAAGCAGGCATCTTAGAGCAAACTTTTTGCACCCATGGCTAAACCCTTGATTCCCAACCTACAATCCATATACAACTTGTTACAAAACACATTCATGTAAATGTAGCACAAGAATCAGTCATCCATTTTCATTTTGGTGAAGATTCAATGCGTCCATCTTGAAATTGCAGTTTCAGAATTAAAACAGTAAAAGAATGACATTGTAGCACGTTTACTGATCCTGTTAAATGATTGAAGCAAATACAAATGTTTGACATTTGGTTTTTTCAAAAGAAGATAAAGGTAAGCTACAAGGGCTTTGGATTTGAAGTGATCAAACTATTAGAACTAAAGATTTTAATAAGACTTTCAATTACTTGCCAATTCAAACACTTACAATTACTCTCTTTAGACAGAAATACTAATGAAATTTGAAGTGTCCTCTGCTGATGAAGGAGGGTTAACATACCTGTCAAGAATCAGTTCAGTAACTCATTTCATCATCCATTTTTTCAAATAGACTCTAAAATCCATCTGTTGATAGAGACTTTCCTTAAGCCTCGGAGTTTAGGCAGTTTGACTGAGTTCAACCTGCAAAAATAAACTTGTACAGCAATCCAATTGGAGTCCTACACCTCTCTCTGTCTCCAAGACTTCATCTCTCAGAACTAAGTGGTTTAAGGACAGCATATTTGGTCGAGCAAAGGATATGATACTGTAAAACTTGACACAGAGCAAGACTTGACATTTGTACGAGAACTTAATCCTCTGAATCATCAAACTAGAATGCAGGATAAATCAACAAGCTTCGTCCTACAATTGTTACACTCCACCACTTTCGTCGAATCCTAAACCAAATTCGGCTAGACCCATTTTCCCCTGTAAGATGCTCTGCAATTCAGGAAATTGTTCTTCATATTTGATCACAAACCTTTCCAAGAACCACTTCTCGTTTTTGTGCACAATGCTAATTATATATAAATCTTCCTTGACAATTAAGCCCTTTAACTGGAGAAATCTGATGACTGAACACCTAGGTATGATTCGCTTCTCCAAACTATAAGTCAAAATATCTGGACGTGCAGCCAGATCTGCAGGCTGGCAACCCATTTTATTCAAAAGAAAATCCATTTTAGCTGAAATATTCTTCACACTGAAGCTCATAAACATGGGATTCTTTCTAAATGCCAACAACACATCATCTTCAGTCCAACCCCACTTCTCATAAAATTCCATCTTGTGTTTCCACTTTGCTGCATTGGTCACCGATATCACATACAAGGCTTTCATGAATGTAGTAGACGAAGGGTCAAATCCCATGCTGATGACCTTCTCGACATTTGTCTTAACCTTCTCAGAGGCAAATGACAGTGCAAGCAAATGAGAACACACCCACAGAGGAAATGACGCTTCTGGCACCTGATGCGCTCTCAGAATCAAAGTATTGTGAGGTACATTGCTCAATACTTTGGGGTTAAACATATAATAGTTGCTAATGAAATAAGGGACCTTATGCTCGGGTATTTCTAGAGTTTTCATAATATCATAACAAGGTCTAATACTTCTCTCTAAGCTCAATGTCAAGATATTTGCGTTGACACGGAAGATCCGGGCAAGGTCATTGCCCGAAAGGCCAATGGAAGTGAAAAACTGGAGTTTTGGCCAAAGGGTCTTTTCAGCATTCGATACAAGCAAAACTGGGCATTTCTTAACAATGTCAGAGATGTGGGCATCACTGAGTCCATAGTCTTTAAAAAGCTTAATAACAGAGTCGGGTTTTTCTGGGGTGTCGAAGTGTATCTTCATCTTGTTGGATGCAGAGAGAGCCAGTTGTGGGGAGAACCCAAATGAGTTTATAAGGTATGAAACTGTAAAAGAGCGAGCTTTATCATCTTGGACCCCTAGTAATGGTTTTGATGAATATAATCTTGTAAAAGGTGGTGCCTTTTGAAGATGGGTGACTGAATAATCAACAGCAATCCTACAACTTGGAACTAGTAATCGCAATCTTTTACAGCAAAAACCAAACATATTTGGATCAGAATGGGACTCACCCAATTCGAATGCTTTCTCTGCTGAAATTGAAGCCGACAATTTAGTGCTCCAGTTCCCTCCGTCAATTTGGGATTTAGGGCTTTGCTCTTCTTTTCTGGAACTGAAGAACGAAGAATACTATAATTCGTATTTACAAGGGATCACTTTAAATATTTTAAGGGGAGAGAGGATCCTGTCCTCCAATCCCGTTCCAATGGTCAGCTGCTGACCATGGAATTTTTGCTCAATCACCGTCCGATTGAAATCGGACGGTTCACAGCTAAGTGATGAGAGAGGAGAAGAGAGTTGTGAACCGTCCGATTTCAATCGGACGGTGATTGAGCAAATGATCCCTGGTCAGTTGCTGACCAGGTGATCAGGACTGTCCTCTCCTAACCTTATAATCTTCCTAACCTACTTATGCTTTTCATCACAAGATGCTACGTGGATAAAATCACATCTAATGACTGCTATTACTTGAACTCAATTTTGATTTGTTTTTTTCACCAAAACTCAAATACAAAGTAGACTTGGACTCTCTCTCTCTCTCTCTCTCTTCATTCATCGAAAGAAACCGCTCCCAACCCAGCCATTCAGGAGCTGAGATTTTCGTCCAAGATATGGAGATTTTTGGTTTTCTAGCAATTAGTTGAAATCTACATGAGATTCTAGCTTGATTTTGCAGAAAGATATTTATTTTTGTATATACTTGTTAAGTGTTTTGCATTGGAGAAACTTTGATTGGGGAGAGTTTGGATTAAGAGTTGAGGAAATTTGATTAGGGATGTTGTAATTGCTCGGAGTTTCAAAACTTTTATGCATCGAATTGACTTCGTGGTTTCTGGGTTAGGAACTAGTGTGGCAATTAGTGGGTGTGTAAGATTTAAATTTTTTGGGGAAATAGAAAATTGCTGGCTTGATTTGGATGCGGATATGGTTTATGGGTTTTGTGATTTGAGATTGGAATGGTGATTGTTCAATTGAAGAGTGTTGGTTTTGTGGTTGAGGGCAGAAGGAGGTTGTAGTTTGTAGTTGGGGATATACTGCTTGAAGTATTATGAGCTGAGAGAATGAAGACCAACACTTGCTGATCGTGTAAGTGAAAGAATAAGAGGAAAAGAATAAGGGAAAGAAAGGGAAAACCTAAGCCATTAGATGTTACATCTGGACACGTGTCAATTTGTTGTTCAAAGCTTAGGTAGGTTAGGAAGATTAGAAGGTTAGGAGAAGATCCTCTCCCTTTTAAGGGAGCTTCTATTCATACCTCCAAAATTGGTATTTGGACCTCTTTCTTTTTCGAAGTAATAGTTGACTTTGTCAACTCATGTCAAATTACCAATAAAGACATTAATAAAGAAAAAAAAAATCTCTTCTTATCTCTACGAACAGTAATAGTCTTCAACTTGAGCAAAACTTTCTCCTCCAATGTAAACCCTAAAATATATATTGTCAAACGTTATTTAACGTTGTAGTCAAAATTTTCAGAATTTGACTTCCCTTGTAAAATGAAGGATGAACTTCCAAAAAAAAAAATTTGCTTTATCCAAGAACTCGTAACTCCACCAAAGTCGTCCATCACCCATAATCCCCAGGATTCATGAGAAGTTATACCATGATCTAGGCCAAAAATAGCTACAGATTCATTCCACGCCATAAGACGCAAAACAATGAAACATAACTCCACATATAGGTCTCATATACAAAATCTGGAAGCAACATATTACGAAATACCTCATCACCCATATCAAATTAACGAAATGATCACTAACCTAATATGATGCTCCTCTTGAAGATCATAAAAATTTTGGTATTCCTTCAGTTGCTCGCGCCCATTCCTCTGTTACTCGTACATAAAGGATGAACTTCCAAAAAAAAAAAATTGCTGCAATTCTAAATCTTCAAAAACTGAAGGAGGTTTAACTATTGATTTTTGAAAGTATAAATAGAATCTAAAAAAAAAAGGTTTTTCTTGATTTTATTGGACGATGGGCATTATAGGAAAATTAAAAAGGTGTAGATAGCAAATTGGTTATTTGTAAAAGTAAGTTGGAGGTCTATTAAGTGGGGAGGTCAAAATGCCAAATTTGGAGGTATGAATAGAAGCTCCCATATTTTAATTCTTTTTCAATGTAATTTTTTTTTCACTTTTCATAGGGTATAAGCTAGATATCACGGTATGGTATGTAAACACTAATTTGATATTTTAAACATCTCAATTGCTTAATGGTATGCGATAAAAAGATTTGTAACTCGTTGTTTAAGCCTTGTAAGGTTAAGGAATAGAGTGTTTCTATTGAGATCTCCAAATTTGCTCACTTGACCTCACTCTATTATTAATTATTAAATGACATATATAACCTCGGACAACAATTATACCAAAAAATATTATATTTATTTCTCTTGACTTTCCAATTCAATAATATTATATTACATTCTTTATTATTTTCTTTATCTATTTTCATTTTCCAATTTCACTACATACTCATTAAAGCATTTATATATATTTAATAAGAATTAAAACTATGTTTAAGATCATGTGACATAAAAATTTCTACTCATACATATTGAATGCATACTGGTGAGGGAGAACAAAAGAAAAAAAAGCTAGAAATTTAAAAAAAAATTAAAAATGATTGAATAATTAATCATGAGGGACAAAAAATAGAGAAAAAAAATAAACATTAAGAAAAAATGATTACTCTTCATTTTTTTCTCCTTTTCATGCCGAGTTACTTGCACTCAAAGAAGGCTTATGGCTAGCGCAGACTTTACAATACACAGAGGTAACTTTTGAGAGTGACTGCGCTTTTTTGGTTCAAGCTTTGCAACAAGAAGATCAAGATTTATCGACAATGCGCCTCTTGATTGATGAGATTAAGAGCCTGCTTCAGGGAAATCCTGGTTTCCAGGTTATTCATGTACAACGAGAAGCGAATACGGTTGCTCACCTATTAGCTTCTCACGCATTGAGGAATAGTGATAGCCAATCATGGTTTGTCCAAGCTCCCGACATTATAAGGGATGCCATTCGAAACGAGTATACTCGTTAATTGATTTAATGAAATTATTTTTCAAAAAAAAAAAAAAGATTACTCTTCATTTTTTTTTTCTTGGACATCTAAAAGATAAAAAGAAAAGTTAAAAGAAAAAGATTTTTTTTTTTATTAGATAAGAGATTTATGTTATCTGATTAAGAAATGAACATGTAATTAAGATTTATAGAGTAATCAAATCATTGAAATAGCTAAAGTTTTTTATTTTAAAGATAATAAGTTGTTTGCAAATTATATATATGAGTGAGGTTATTTGAGGAACTTGAGTGAGGTTTAACGAGTAAATTTAGTATTTGAAAATTTTAATAGGAGGTGTAAAAAGTATAGGAGGTCAAGTGAGTAAATTTTGAAGTGCCAATAGAAAAACTATAAGAAATAATCCAACAAGTCAGATAGATTGAAAAACTGTTAGAGATGCTCCTAGTTGTATAAACATGACATGGCTTAATACTGATCAATCTTCCTTCTCTTAAGGAGCTTAATACCTTTTGATCATAAATTGGACTTCATCCCCAAAGTATTCAGCCAACATCTAAATAGTTATGCATAGTCTACAATGATTCAAACATCTAAATTTCAATTAATTTGCAAACTTTAATACTTTAATTCTTGATCTTTTAAGTAAACCAAGATCGTGAAGTTCTTATTCTGTGTAAATCCTAATGAATTGCAATCAATGTTGGATGACAAGATATGCAACCAATTCCACATATCTGGTCTCGTACATGTAAACCCTGAACTTTACGCTCTTGAGACCTAATTTGAACTGGTAGAAGTTGGAACCTGTGTTTGAGCTAAAGAAGCTTCACCTGAAATGAACAAATACCAGAGCCGAACAACTAAAAGCATTCAAAGCAAATTGTAAACCAGATTCGATCACTAAAAGTTGAATATCTAACACTGATGAACAAATATTGGCATTTGGGTGTATACTACCCTGCTTTGCAGCAGTCAAATCGATCGCTTCTATGATCTTAAACTTCATTACAGTTAGTATGAGGCTTGTTTCTACATTTTTGGTACTTTTCCTGCTGCTACATATCATTGTTCCTTCTCCCACAGATTCAACTCAGGCGTACTTGGCGACCAAGCTAACACCAATCACATGAGCACGATCAGGTGCATAGAGAGAAGGCAACCACTGCTGGAATTCAAACAAGGCCTCATTGATAGCCTTGATTGACTTTCTTCATGGACTGCAGAAGATTTTGTCCATACATGCTGCAGATTAATCGACAGCACAAGCAGAAGATAATAAGCATGATTCACCCATTAGGTGACAGTGAAAACAAGTCATATGCTTCGTGATATGAGAAGCTTAATCTTGTTCGTTTATAAAAAATATACAGAATGAAATGTAAGGAAATTACTCACGAGTGAATCCCAACACTACTTTACACTGAGTAAACCATGTTGAATGGACCAACCCCAAGGAAGGGTGATTGAGAGATTTGTTTACATCCATGGCTAAACCCTTCCCAACCTACAACATATACTACTTACCAAACACTCCAGATGTAAATGTAGCACAAAGTTCTCTAAATCTTGAATTACTTATCCATTTTCATGTTGGTCAAGACTCAATACCCGCATCCGCATTGAAACTGCAATTTCATATTTATCAGAGTGAACCAGTGAACAGTAATGTCCCGAGTTACTGATCCTATTACAGGAGTGCAGTAAATACAAATGATTGACATACAGTTTCTTCAAAGGAAAAGAAATCTAAGCTACATGGCTTTGGATTCGAAGTGTTCACGTACATAGTAGTGTTCAAAAACTTAGAGAGTGTTAAACATGTAATATGAAGATGCCTGTCAAGAAGCAGTTCAGGAGCAATCCTATCTGAGTTGAACACCTCTCTCTCTATCATAAGAATTCATCTCTCAGAACTAAGCGGTTTGAGGATAGCATACTTGGTCAAGTCATACAGAACATCATTTTCTGCATAGCCATTTAAAACTCTCTCTTTGCAAGACAGAACATACTAAAAGAAATGAAATTGTAATGTTCAAAGCACAGTGAGATTTGTAGTAGAACTTCATCCTCAGAATCATCAATTAGAATGCAGAATAACAAGCTTTGTCCTAGACTTGTTTCACTCCACCTCTTTCATCTAATCCTAAGCCAAACTTTGCAAGACTGATTTTTTCCTTGTAAGATGTCAGCAATTCTGGTACTTGCTCTTGATATTTGATCACAAACCTTTCCAAGAACCACTTCTCATTTTTCTGCAGAATGGTAATTATAGATACATCTTCCTTTCCGATTAAGCCCTCTAACTGGAGAAGTCTGATAACTGAACACCTAGGTATGATTCGCTTCTTCAAACTATAAGTTAGAACATCTGGACATCCAGCCACATCTGAGGGCTGGCAACCCATTGTATTCACATAAAAATCCATTTTACTGGATATAATCTTCTCACTGAAGGACATAAACAAGGGACTCCTTCTAAATGCCAACAACACATCATCTTCAGTCCAACCCCACTTGCTATAAAATTCCATCTTCTGTTCCCATTTCGATGTATCCGTCACTGATATCACATACAGTGCTTTCATGAATGTGGCAGATGAAGGGTCGAATCCCATGCTAATGACCTTGTGAACATTTGTCTTGACCTTCTCAGAGTCAAAGGATAGTGCCCTAAAATAAAAGGGCACCCACAGAGGAAATGAGGATTGTGGCACATCATGTGCTATCAGCACCGGAATATTTCGAGCAACAATGCACAGTCTTTCCAAACTATTCCGCCTGAAGTCACCAAAGAAATAACGGAGCTTTTCGTCGGGGATACGTAGAGTTTTGGTGAGATCATAACAAGGTCTGAGACTTCTCTCTAAGCTTAATGCCAAGATTCTTGGGTTGTTACAAAGGAGCCTAGCAAGGACAGTGCCTGAAATGCCAATAGAACAAAAAAACTCGAGTTTGGGCAGAAGGGTCTTCTCAGCTTTTAATAAAAACAGGGTTGGGCGTTTCTTAGCGATTTCAGAGACATGGGTACCATTGAGTCCGTAGTGTTTCAGAAGCTTAATAACAGAGTCTGGTTTTTCTCGGGATTCAAACTGTATCTTATGTTTCTTGGACAAAAAAAGAGCAAGTTCCGGGGAGAACCCAAATGAGTTCACAAAGTATGAAACTGTAAAAGAGCGACCTTTTTCATCAATTTCAGCACCTGATAATGATTTCGATGAAAATGATGTGATAAAAGGAGGCGTCTTTTGAAAGCAGAGATAACTTGGAAATAGTAATTGCAATCTTGTTCTACAATAAACACCAAACATAATTGGAGCAAAGGATAACAAGGCAAGGGACTCACCCAATACCAATGCTTTCTCAACTCAAAATGAACCAGCCACCAATTTCTTGCTCCGTCAATTTGGGATTTGGAGCTTTTGAGCACCGGAAGCTGAACGCCCGAAACTCTGTTTTCTTCGGTGTGAAATTACAGAAAATAGAACTGAACACTGGCTCGCCTTTCTTATGTGCCTTTTTTTCTTTTTCCTCACATAGTATAAATTGAACCTTAAATTCTTATTGGTAGAGCTGTCACTCGGTCGGTTCAAATCAGTTACAAGTCTTTATCAATTTTAAAATCAAAGCTTTCGATTTAAAAATGGAGCTACCAATTACCAACCAAAATTTTCAGTCTTTAATCATATCTACTAAATTCAGTATTTCGGTTTTCAATATTATCAACATTACAACAAATATAACCACGTGGTGTGGTGTGTTGGTCGAATGGCCTAGTCTGGAACCCCCAGGTCTAGCGTTCGAATCCCAGCTCCATCCCGTGGCCAGCAGATTTGAGGGACCCTTTGGGTTCGTGTGTCTGCGGTGCAGTGGATTAGTCTGGCTTTGCCAGGCTTTCGCCGCAATGTCGGTGCAGGTGTCCTGGCGCTGGGATACCACTGCATGGGTGTGTGAGTTACTAACAACTAACCCGATCAAAAAAAAAAAAAAACATTACAACAAATATTTTTTTAAATATAAATTAGAATGAATAATATTAGATTTGATAAGTTGTTGAAATCTTTGAACTCATCTACTAATTTGATTATGGCTTTCTTTATTTACATATGACATCAAGTTTTAATTATTTTCAATAAAACTAGTATTTAATTATCTTTTACTAAGTTACTTAAAATACATATACTATTAATCTAGTATTAGTAATAATGTTAATACTATTATGATAATAATTATGTTTACATTTCTTAATATACATGTATCTGTATTGAAAACTAGAGTATATATAGCTAATTTTTAGATAATTGGTAGATTGGATATTTACTAAATGACTAAATCAAATCAACTTTTTCAGAAATATTCTATTTCAGTTTTATTGATTTCGATTACCAAAAGTTTGTTTATCAAATCTAAAATATCAGTTGATATTAGGTCGGTTCTATAATTACCAAACCAAATGACAGATTGACAGCTCTGTTACTGGTATGGATTTATCATTTATGTGTCCAAATTCTCTGTTATGGGCAATATAAATATATGATTAACGGTTCAAAAGTTAAATTAATATTTAAAGATCATTTTTGTAAAATATTATTCACTTTAACTCATTGAATTACATCAAACATAATTAAGTGATCATTTGATGAATTACATCAAACGTGCTTATCACAAACTGGTGGGAGTTGAGACTCTAACTCTAGACATGGGAGTCCCATACTAGACTGCATTGAGCTTCTTTTTTTTTTTTTAACTACTTGATATAGAAATATTTATTAAATGAACCTAAATAAAAGATTGAGTTAGAATATATGTTAAAAGAAAAACAATAGGAGATCTTGATTCTGGGACTAGGCATATCTTGCACAACATGCTCTCTTGGTTGCTAATTTCTTTTGTTTACAGCAATTCCATTACAAGCCAATACCACCCAAAAAGAACGTGGAGATCTCAATCTCACAATTTCCTTTGATTTCCTCACTACTGGAAAAGGAAGTGGATCTTCTGTAGGTAACCACTAGCTTGACAAATTATGTTGCAGCACTAATCTTGAAGCAGAGATACAAGCTTCTTTATCTACCGAGGTGACAGCCAGATGGTTACAACCTCCAACACTAATGCAAATAACTTTATAGTCGTCGGTTATGAACCATTTGGTTTTGTAGGTTATGAACCATTAACTTTGAACATCAATAGCTCTCTGGCTGATCAGGAGGATGGGGCTTGTTCTGGTATTGGCTGTGGCCATTCCTCCATTCCAAGAGGTATCGAGTACTTTTTTCCGAAGGAGGCAGAGAGTATAGTAAACATAACTTTATTATCCATGTATTTCTGGTTTACCATGAGACATAGTGTTACTGGTACACCATCCAAATCCAGCCTCATCTTTCCTTTGTCCATGGTACGAAACATCAGTAGTGCGCGACAGCCATACTATGAAAAACTAGCTGTCTTTCGCAACTGTGATAAACGATCTGTACATTCACTCATCAAAGTTGGCACACATGATAAATTGGTATACCACATGAAAGTGGGAGGGGTTACCTTCCAAACAGCGAAGTTTTTCGGGAATATTTTACTCTAGGTCTTGTCTTTTGTTGCTTATTTCTTGTGTTTGGGATCACTGGGATCTATTCCAGTGTGAAGAAACAGAAGTTGGTTAAGCAAAAATCCAACTTCCAGAAAAATGGAGGGTTGGAGCAGCATATTAATGCTTCAACCAGAGGATGTACAACAATCTTTATATCCAAGGAGCTAGAAATGACCATCAACTGTCATAAGAAGTCACATATTTGGTCCAGGAGATAATGGAGTCGAGCATTTCATAAATGAGATTATCACTCTTACCAAAATCAACCATCAAAATGTGGTCAAGTTGTTGGGCTGCTGTCTGGAGACTCAAGCTCCCGTACTGGTCTATGAACTCGCCAGACAGCAGCTGCACTTGCTTATCTGCATTCTGCATCAATCATCCATGGAAATGTCAAGTCTTCCAACATATTGTTAACTGATTGTTTTGTGGCCAAAGTCATCGGTTTTGGACCTTCGAGGTTAGTCCCTAGTAATGAATCACAGATAAGCACATTGGTTCGGAGGACACTAGGCTATCTAGACCCGAAGTATTTTCATAAAGGCCAATTGACAGATAAAAGCGATGTTTACAGCTTTGGAATGGTTTTGTTAGAGATTGTAACAGGACAGAAGCCAATATCATTTGGTAGACCAGAAAGTCAAAGAATCATGTCTTCCCATTTTGTATCGTCCATGGAGTTACAAAGTGGTCTGTTTGATCAGATTGTTGGGTCACAAGTCATAAAACAGGGACACAGAGAACAAGTCAGAGCAGTAGCTGAGCTTGCAAAGAGATGCCTCAGTTTGAGTAGTGCAGAAGGACCTGCTATGGAAGACGTGGCCAGGAAGTTGACAATGTTGAGTTGACCCACCCCTACCCAGCTATCTCATATAGTTACATCTTCCTCTATATGTTCATTATTAATCTAATAGCAGTTTAATTTCTTCAAAAAAAAATGAACCTAAATAAAAAGACTAAATGACATAGTAGAAGAATATAGAAATTGAGAACCATTATTGAATTATGACAAAAAAGTTCTATATAGAAAAATAAATTTATAAGATACAGATAACAATAAAATTATCAATGAAGAACCTTCAAAATAACAAAGAACATAGGAGAATTAAAGATGTTGGAGTTCAACAATGATTTCTAATATCTCTGGTCTATAATTTTTTTTTTTTTTTTCTTTTAGTGGTGAGTGAAATGAAAGCAGCTTTAGTGGAATGCTGCACTCTAGAAAGTGAAAGTCACCCATTAAGTAATTTTAACGAGCAATTATCCATCAGCAAAGACACACCCCCTTCTTTTTCTTTTTTTTAAGAGCACTGACAAAACTGTGCTGACAAAGAATTGTTGATCTTTAATTTATCTTCTGTTGGCGTCAAAATAAGGGAGTATTCGTGAAAAATACCAAACATGTATGTATATCAGCGTCAAAACTCTTACATGGACCATTAAGAACCTAATACGTATTATTTAAAATACCTTTTATTGTCAAACCCTTTGTTGCTTATATTTCAACCTTTTGCAGAGAAAAGACGAAATATTAAGAGGAAGAGGGGAAGAAGTGAAAGAGCATGAGATTTGAAATGTAAAAATGCCACTTCATATGTATATATTTTTTGAACCCTTGAACCATAGTTCGATTAATTACAGTCTACTACAATTTTCAAATAAAAAGAAAAAGAACAAAACAAAAGCAATCAGTTTATCTAATGATTGTTACCAACAGAACAATATCATCTCATTACCTGTTCGACAATAACAGTTGATAACAATTCAACTTTTAGGAAATGCAGAGATTAATGTGCTTAATCACCAGAACTACAGGCAATTACCTATACTTTGTAGTAGGAAAAAAAAAAGTTGTTATTTTGTCTACTGGGGAAAAATAGGAAATAAAGACCGGCAACTGATCTCACAACACTCATCATACTGAAAACACATGGTTTGAGAAAACATGAAAACACTAGGTCGATATTTCTGCATGAAGCCCTAATGTATGTCATGCAACCAAATACAACCACATCGAGCTCCAATAATATATGCAACAGAAGTGCCTAGTGCCAACATCAATCGGTAGGCTTTAACACTCAGTTTACCTGCTATATCTAGGATTACAATATCATAATACATCACAAAATCAAAATGTTGGTGTACTTACAGTTTTACAGTGTCTATCAGCATTTGACCCACACAGTAGTGTTTGACAAAAGCACAAACACTCATTTGGACAAGGTATAGAGACGGTGAAACCACAGTGACACAACTTGTGCTGTATTGACAAAGGGCCTTCTTACCTGGGTAGGTCTTCTGGGCATCAAATTTCCACTTCTGTATGTTGTCATTATTGCAAACTGCTTTGAGACAACCCCAAATTGTTGCAGCTTTCCTCAAACATAGTACATTTAAGAAAACAAATTCCACCCGAAGTGCATGAGAACTGTATACCGTTTTTCAAATTTACAGTGGCCGACATATTGAGAGAAGCGACTGCTAATACTGTACTCTCTCGTCGCTATTAAAATGAAGGGTCTCAATACCTCTGAGGGTGGACTCTAAGTTTTTTACGGTCGAAATATTTCTACCAGAAGTCGTACGATTCTGCTCTGAAGATACAACTGGTGAACTTCTTTGGACAGAAGAAATTTTACCTAGTGTTCCAGGACTTGCCTCTGTGGTTTGAGGGCGAGAGGGATCGGATTCACAGCCAACAATTACTGCATCCCGACTGCTAGAAACTACAGC
The DNA here is from genome assembly GCF_958449725.1 of Rosa rugosa. Lineage (NCBI taxonomy): Eukaryota > Viridiplantae > Streptophyta > Magnoliopsida > Rosales > Rosaceae > Rosa > Rosa rugosa. The sequence goes on along the minus strand of NC_084820.1, from coordinate 53,354,932 downwards.
CCTCCTTGATGATCCAGTTGACCGCAAAAAACTAGAACTTGATAACTGCACAAATCCAAGAAAAACGACAAATTACATTAATCCAATTATACACTTGGCCAAATCATGATGACGACTGAAATGAAACAACCTAGGTGTAAAGCTGGTACAGCTGAAGATCTGGTCAATAAAAAGCAACACAAAATCAGAACAGAAACAAAGATACTTACCATTGCGTCTTTAGACACAGATGGATCATTTGCAACAGGACTTTTTTGTTTAGACAAGCTTCCAGGATTTACAATCGGTCCAGAATTTCTCCTACGTGAGGGATCTGCCAACGACCAACCAGTAGGTCTAACTTCCTCCCCACCTGCAAAACATTAATTAAAAATAAATACATAAATAACATCTTGGTTAATGAAGACATTACATCCATAAATACTGGAATCGAGTCTAACTTCAATAGTTAAAGAAAAGAATCTGGAAAAATACAAAACCATATACAATAAACAGCAAATTTCAACCACAAAGAGAAAACAATGGCTGCAATTTCTGAGATATTATACTAAGTAAATACGCAAACATTAAAAAGAAAGCTTTTCCACGTAAATATGACAGTGATTGAGAAAATGAATGATTATACAATTACCTGATTGTCTTTCAACATTTGCAACAACTGGAGGCAGTCCAGAGCTTGGTCCAGCACCACCCTATAAAATAGTGAATAATATAAGATAACAAGTTAACTTAAGGATGTGCTCAAATAGTAATATATGTGTCACTTACAGCAGCACGAGTAGGAGGTGTGGCAATCTGCGACTGCTGATATTTCAAGATCGTCCAATCAAAGACATAATCAAACTGAAAACCTGGCGTAATAAGACAGCAATATGTTAAGAACTCTACAAAAAGACCACTACAGCAGTATTAAGTAAGCTATCAAAGAACTATATTTAAACAGATTTTCTGTGTACGGGGAAAAAAAAAGAAAAAAAGAAGAAAAAAAAAAAGGGAAGAATGTCAAACCTTCGCGAATAAAAAGGTCACGAAACAGTCTCTTCAGATAAGCATAATCTGGTTTATCATCAAAACGTAGAGATCTACAGTAATGGAAGTATGAGGCAAATTCGGTGGGATAACCACGGCATAAGGCCTAAGAAAGAATTAAGAAAGCAGCAGTTAATATTCCATACTTCCAAGAATACCATTGAATCATTTTTGTGCATAAAATCAATACTATGAGATTCAGTTAACCTCAATTGATGTTGACACTTTCTTTTCACTGATCTTCTCATACTTCTGCTTTTTAGTTCCAGCCTTCAATCCCTGCCATGGAAGACTATCCAAAACACAAAGTCATGACATAATCGAATATGCAAAAGAATAAAAAGAAAAAATACCAGCAGGTGCAATATTTACCTTCCTCTTAGGAAGTACATCAGCACATATCCAAGTGACTCGAGATCATCCCTTCGGCTTTGTTCTATACATCAACAATTACAAGATCAGAGTCGGCTAGAGGGAGAGGGAGAGAGAGAGAGAGAGAGAGAGAGAGAGAGAGAGAGTTAGATAGCTTACCAATGCCAAGATGAGTATTCATGCTTGCATATCTTGCTGTCCCAGTCAAATTCTTATTATCTCTGAATTCACATGAGCACATCAAAACCATAGATAAACTAACTAAGAAAATGCCATTCCATATCAAAACACCCAAGACAATGGGATCGGCAAGGCATGAGCACATCAAAACCATAGATAAACTAACTAAGAAAATGCCATTCCATATCAAAACACCCAAGACAATGGGATCGGCAAGGCAGATAAATATAACAGGATTAAACTAGGGCAGGTGCCAACTGAACACTTGTTCAGAAATAAATGCATTATGTAAGCAAAATCGTGTGGTCTGATTACCTTACAGTACTGCACATCACAAGTCTCACCAAACCAATTCATAATCAACCAAATTTATGTTAAAAAACTTATTCCAAAAAGTGGATCTCATTCATTTGGGGTAGACACCGACCAACTACAGCCTCAATCCACGCTTTGATGGTAACTAAATACAAGAACATGAAAAAAATATCCTCATACCTCCAAAACATCACTAGTCAAAAACTAAATCACTGAAAATGCTTTCCTTGCTCCTTTAAATAATTCTACTTAAAATGACATAAAATACTGGCTGAAGAAACCTGCTCTAGAGCAATCATAAATTGCCCAAGCGAAAATAAATGATATCAGTTCCTACACCATGAATCCATGATTGTATGTAACTAAATAGAGAATCGGCATTACAGATTGAATGTGGGTAAACCCTCAACGTCCTTGAAAGTCCATGTGAATCTAATGCTGGTACTTTAGACATCGATAGTAGCACAAGTTAAAGCCCGACACATTAAGAACCACCACTATAAGTCTATTAGGACTCTAGTCTTCAAACACATATTCAAGAGAGGAAGAGAAACTAAATGACAGAATTTCAGAATTAGGGATGAGCTGTGAAACAGGTCAATATTCAAAAGGCATTCAAAGCAACCAACCTATAAGGAATATGCTGATGGGTTGATGTGTCTCTATACTTCTTAGCGAGGCCGAAGTCAATGATGTAAATCTACAAAAGCAGAGAGAAAGTAATGCATTTACATATAGCACAAAAATGACAACAATAGTTACATGGAACATAAACACTGAATTAGGAATTAAATAGAAAGTTCAAAGGACCTGATTTGCCCGACGACCCAATCCCATTAGGAAGTTGTCTGGTTTGATATCCCGATGTAGAAAAGACTTGGAATGAACAAACTCCACTCGATTTATCTAACATGAATTTCAATACAAAGATGATTAAACCACAAACCACACTAGATTCCAGAAAATATGCATCCATCACAAAAAGAATCTTACCATTTGATCTGCAAGCATGAGAACAGTCTTAAGAGACAACTTCCTACTGCAAAAGTTGAATAAATCCTCAAGACTAGGTCCCAATAAATCCATCACAAGAACATTGTAGTCTCCTTCAGTGCCAAACCATCGCAAATTTAGAATTCCAGCTGACAAAAGTCATAAAAGAGTTCAGAAAGATATGTACTTCAACATACAGAGTACAGAAAAAGCAAAAAAGGATAGTGGTGAAGGCTATTACTTCCTCCCTGTAGTATTTTATACAACTTCGACTCATACAGCAACTGTGGATGCTTTGTCTTGACATTTTCCTGAGAAAGAGAAGCACAAATCAGCAAGAAGAAAATATAGCAACCCCATGTCATCCGAGACAAGAACAAATAAGAATATCCAGCCAAATATGCAATTGAAAGATTAACAGATCATACACAGATTTTCAGCACTCATTTTGATAACAGTCAAAGGGAGCAAAAAGCAGAAATCTCATTTAATGAACAGGGCTAAGGGTCATACCACAAAAGCAAAAAGAGTAAAAACTCACAACTGCTTCGCCACCCTACCAAACCCCGCTTAACAACCCCCACTGCCCCACCCATGGGTGTGTGGGAGAGCAGTAAAAGTGCTGGGAGAAGTGAAGTGTTCAAAGTGCACAAAAGGCACTATAAACTTGTAGCTAAAAATCACCACACAAACAAACAAATCCAAAGAATTTCCTATCTTAACAGGAGACTCATATGGTGGTGGAACCTTTTCAAGCCCACAAAACTAACAGGACCTGACACCAAACTCTTACTACGCTTGGGACAATCCAAAACGGCGTAACGGCATGCGCCAGATCAACCCGAAATACACAAACGGCATTCTGCATTTTCAAATTACCCTTTCCCAGCATCACCCAATCAGCAAGCCCTCTCGATAACCGCCTCTACACTAACAATTACATAACAACAGCAAAAACAATTCCTCACAAGAGACAAAATTTCCACTCGCACAAGTCCCAACATGGCTTTCTTTCTATTCCCAGAAACCAATCCCTCCCAAAATCACAAACTGATCAAAATTCCAAGGTCAATTCAGCACAAACTCATCATCTCAGCCAAAAACATCAAAGTCAAAACCAACAATTTCTCAATGCCAAAACGCAAAATTGAAAAAAAAAAAAAAGCAAAGAAAAAACTCACAAGCTTAATCGCAACCTCCTCGTTCGTCTGAATATTAGTACCTGCAAATCATCAAAAACAAAGCCAGAAAGAAACTTAAAAAAAAAAAAGAATCGAACGACGAAAAAACAAGCGCGAAACCAAAAGAGAAAGAAGTGAGGAAAGCGGACCTAAGTAGATCTCTCCGAAGGATCCACTACCGATCTTCCGGCCGAGTCGGAACCGCCCCCCAACTCGAGGCTCCATAAGCCCAAACAAGTCGACGATCACAGTGAAACCCTACCCCTAAAAATCAAAACCCTAAACAAGAGCAAGAGCAAGAGCAAGAGCAAGAGCAAGAACAAGACTAACGAATCAAAATGTGGACCGTACCAAGGGCCCTTGACCAAACCCCGAGTCTTGGAAAAGGAGTTGGATAGATAAATCAGCTCCCGCAGGGAGTGGCAGAGGCGTGTAAATCAGGGCGGTGTCTAGGGGTACAATTGGAAACTCATCTCTCAACGAATCGAAGCGGCATTTTCCTGTGGCGTTTTATACACCCTTTCCCCGCGTTACCTTTTTGGGTAATTACGGCCCAAAAACGACGTCGTTTGGGTGGCTTCCGGAGTTTTGAATTAGTGTCCTTTTTGGGCAATTCTTGGATGACCTAACTGTTACACTTGACTGTTAGATAGTTACATTTGACATATGTATACTGTTACATTAGTTAGCTGTCGAAAAGAGGCGACACGAATCAATACTGGAACAATTGCGTCATTTAGGGTCTTGAAAGAAAGCACATAAACTGAATAATCGTTAAAAAAACTTTAAAAAATAAAATTCATAACTATGTGTTGTTTAAAGTAAAATACAGATTAATTGACACAAAAAAGTAAAATACAAATTAGTTATTGGTTTTGGTTTTACATTAGATAGTTCCATACTTCCATTTGACATGTGTATACTGTTACATTAGTTAGTTTTACATTGGCGGACACAACCGAATGAAGCCAGATTGACTGCATGTCGAAAAGAGGCCACAAGAATAAATACTAGAACAGTTGCGTCATTTAGGGTCTTGAAAGAAAGCAAATAAACTGAAGAATCGTTAAAAAAACTTTAAAAAATAAAATTCATAAATCAACAACTATGTGTTGTTTAAAGTAAAATACAGATCAGTTATATCAACCTCACTAGTCATGCATGTGATCGAGGATGGTTTTGGTTTTGGAAATAATAATATTTTTTTTCATGACTTAGGTGCAACTAATTGAGTCATGAGGGTGAGATGTGTTCTCTTTAGGGCTAACACAGTAACATGTTTAGAAAGCAATCAAAACTACTTGACAATATGGATCATGGGTTGGGTAAAAAATAATCATATTCCATGTTAAATGGGCAACCAAACAAAGACCTTGTGGTTATCAGCCATCACACACAAGACACAACCATACATTGAGCTTTATGTATCTGCATTTTCTGCTCCATTTGTAAATGTTAAATAGTGACAAGTAGTTCAGCCTGTACAATTCGATTCTGGCGGTCCGAAAAGTCGAGAACATATGCAGAAGCAGGAGAGGCAGAGAAACATGTTGGCAAATTGACATCTATCTTCACTCTTTTGAATCTTACAGACGTATTGTACATATGAAAGCTCCTACGCTTTTCCTATAACGAATGGGACTTAGAACCAACCCCACGTGAGTGGATATAACAATACCAAGAAAAGAATTACAAAAGGGCCACAACATAAAAACTGCAATCGGCCTCAAACCCTAAGATATAAGATTTCCAAAACTGTAAAATCATGCACATTGTCACAAAGGGGACATAGCGTTACTCTGGGGTTGCTTCTTGTGCAGCCTTGCTCTCAATTGTCTAATCTTTGCATCTACCCGAGCTGAGAACCCAATCTTGGTTTCTTGTCTTGCTTTAGATGCCTCCCTCTTCCACATGCGTTGATCCTGAACATCTTTCCGGTAGTATTTGATTTCTTGGATGATATGATGATCCATTGGATTGAAACTTCTTTGGAAGGCTATGTGGACAATGTAAGGGAGATTACAAGCAAGAGTAACTAATAGGGTGGCTGACCAAAAGATGGGTGCAGGACCGAGGACTTCAACTAGAATCTGGTAGGCATTTCCAGACCACGTTGGTGTCACTATGCCGTAAATTAAGAGAAATAGGTACCACATTGCAATACTGCCCCAAATAAAGCAGTGTTGAATCCATGTAAAGTGACACATTGCCAGAGCAATCTGGCAGTTGACGGCCCATATGATGCAACTGAACATAGTTGTACCCATAGCAGCCATATCAGCAATCTGGCCATCAGACCTGAAGGACTGGTCTTTGAATATGATAATGTTGAGGAAGAAGACAATGAGAGAGCAATATACACCATTGCCCATCCACCCCAGTATTCTGTACCAGTCGAAGAACAAATTTCGGGCTCCTTGCTGATATAATGCAGGGAACTGCAAAACCAGGAAGTTTACAATCTCATTACAGGGCTACCATCAAAGTATATATGGTTAAATATTAACACGAGTGTTGCTAGAAGGACTAACCTGTAAGCAGACCTCGGAAGAAACATCTTGTTCAAATACTCCAAGTGATATGACAGGCAATGAGGTAAGAATAACATTGAACGTTAGCATGTACAAGTCAGCATATATTGATTGCCCCGAAAATCCCGTGAATGCCTCAAAGTAGAAGAGGGTCAGACCAAATGCTATATTTTTGTAGAAGAAATAGCAAATCTGAAAGTAAAAGATTTCCGTCAACAAGTGGATGAAGTTTAAAAAACAAGACTGTAGACACATGCTCTTGTGTTCCTAGGCGTGTGCAAGTATACAGCATATAACATACAAGCACATGCAAGTGGCATTTTAACAAATCTGTGACAATAAAGTACTAAGATGAGCATGCTGATATTACCATCTGAGCAATCCTTTTATAGCACCAATGTCCATGGACAACCAAAAGTCTCTCCAAAAACCGAAACTGGGCAATAGCGAAGTCACTAGCCATCACAGCCTGCAAGCAATTACCAACTATCATGAGATTCACTGTAAAATGAGAAACTGGTTCCCACTTCCACCACAGATACCTTGCTTCCCATTTAGATATGTAATACAAACATTATCACAAGTAAGCTATTATATGTTATATGAAAACAGACCCAGACCACCCTCCACCCACCCACACACAGACCGACACATGGTCTGTCTGTTTATAGTCAGGTAAAAATTCTATCCGAAGCACCACCATGTCATTGTAGTATCTCTGTTCCTAGGAGTACTACATCTTCATGTGTCCTTAACTCCTAATATGGCTTCCATTACATGCACTATTAACTGAACCTAGCCAATGAAAGACATAAAAAGTATAAAAAAAAAAATCAACTTTATGCAACTACTGTTTATCTTTTCAAATATTATTAGGTTTTTGTCCATATTTATCAGAGTAAATACATTTTTTGGCTCTTGTCCTCCATTATTGCGATCTTTTTAAATAAATAAAACAATAAGAAATGATGTTACATGTGTATAAATTTAAAAAAAAAAAATTAGAAAAGGGGGGAAATGTAGCATTGCATTATAGATGCACTATGAGAGAGTGTCAGAAGTTCCACCAACCTGCATACCTTCGACGCCACTGATTCCAACACCAATATCAGCTTCTTGAATCATTCCAACATCATTTGCACCATCACCAATTGCTAATGTAGTCTTCCCAGTTCCTTGTCTTACTAACCTCGTTACCTAGTGCCAAAAAAACTGAACAAATCAAGACACGGCACACTGCTATACATACCCATATTGATAAGGATATAGTTCATTTGACAATTGAAATAAGAAAAATGAGATTTTGGAATAGAAAGCAACAAAAATTCTTACCAATGCCTTCTGCTTAGGGGAGACACGACAGCATATGACAGATGCACAATCAACAGCTAATTCCAAGAATAGATGCTTCATATCAGCGTCCAAAGCATAGGTTAAAGTTTTTCCATCAATAATTAGTGCAAACGCTGCATGTGGATCTGTTTCCAACTTGATCATTTGAGAGGCATTTGTAATTTGATTCAAAATGTTGTCTTTCACAGCCTGATCATCAGTGAAAAAAACAAAGACTAACATCATATAAATTTATCTCCTGAAAAAGAAATTCATGTCCCCTTTCTCACACAAATATGTACCTCTCTTCCATCTTGTCCCAATGTGTCTAAATTTGCTGTTGATATACAGATCTGCTTCATGCCCTGTCGGAGCAAACTACATGCAAATCTGCAGGCAAAAAACCACACCCAAAAGGAAAAGAAAAAATCATTACACTCTTAATCAGGTAGAATGGAAAATGTCTCATCATTATTCACGGCAATGCTTTCTACTTAAATGGTTAGAGACAAAACCCTATGTTGATTGCAGTTTCCATCTTATCCCCTGTCAACACCCAGATCTTGAGACCAGCTTGTGCAAGATTGTCTATGCATTGGGGCACCTAAGAGAATAAAAAATGGTACTAAGTTGCCGTAAATCAAAGAGGCAGTTCCTTATTTACTACTGTAATAAGAAGCTTATCTTACCCCTTTTTGCAATTTGTCCTCCACAGCTGTAGCACCAACCATGATCAAGTCTTTTTCCATCTTCTCTGCTACTCGCTCGAGCATCACCTCCCTATCAGCCCCAATAGATGATTTTGCTTTCTGAAATTCGTTGTTCCAAGCAGAATACTCGGACTCCTCAAGCTTTTTATAAGCAAGTGCCAACGTACGCAACCCAGCTTCTCCATATTCATTCAAATGCTTGGTACTAGCTTCCTCATAAATTCTTCCATTCTTTGACAGTCGATCGAAAATGATGCTGTGGATATAGATAAAGGATTGATTTATGGGAATTAAAGAGAATAAGATTACATAAAGATAAAAAAGATCAAAAATCCATGCTTTCCTCTCCCCTTGTTTAGGATGCTTTGGGGAGGGGGGTGAGAGAGGGGATGAAATATTGCAGAGTCCAAATAAATGTTTGTTATATCTAGTTATCAATTTAGAGTTGTAAGCCTCTCACTGCTTTTCAACCAGTACACTAAATAATATATTTAACTGTGGGAGAGAGGATGAGATAAGCAGAGTCTAAACTTTTTTGTTATAGCTAGATATCTATTTAGAGTTTTAAGACTCTCCTCACTGCCTTTTTTTTTTTTTTTTTTTTCTGGAAATGTATCCTCACTACTTTTCAACCATTATACTAAATAATATAATTAACCAGAAGGAAACCCCAAATAAAACATTCAACACTTAGCAACATACGAAAACTGCTTGAATATACCACATTATTTGGCCTGAAAAGAAAAGGACCCTAAAGAAACATATAACAGCATTCAAAACCAATTCCCCAAGGAATTAAAGACCAGATGTGAGCCTAACCTGTCAGCACCTTTGCAGAAAAGTAATAATTGCCCATCTTCGTCACGCACAATTACTGACATACGCTTCCTTTTGCTGGTGAATTCCAATAGATTTAAGACTTGATACTCCCTGTTTTTCCAAGAGATGACCCAGGTATTAAGACAGAAGAAATTGAATAGAAAAGTTCAATCAAATACTTTGATAACAACAAAAAAAATTCAGATAATCACCTTTCCACTGGTTGTCCTGGATCAGGATACTTTTCGCGGACATACACACTTGACTGATTTCTTTTACAGAACTCAAAACCTAACTCACGTGCTGCAACAAGAAAAGCTCCTTCGTCGGGTGACTCTGCTTCATATGTATACTGGCCAGTCTCTTCATTTAGCTCAGGAATTGCAGTATGGCAAACGGCTAAAATCCGCAAAAATAATAAAATCACATCACAGGTGGGCTCTCTCAACCAATTTCCATCCATGAGGCGGTTGTCCACAAAGCTAAACCCTTTTATGGCAGGTTTCGGATCCTTACCATCCTTGGATGTAACAACAGTTTCCAGCTCAATTTCTGATCCTACTTCATTCCCCCATGATACTTGTTGACTATGTTTATTCCTGGGAACATTGGCAAGTTCTTCGTCATGCTCGTCCTGATCATCAAGGTCAGTAGCCATCTGTTTTGCTGCTGCAAGTTCAACTTCACTAGAGCGGACACCGTATGCAATGCCAGCAATGCAACACTTCAGAAAGTCCATCTGGTTGCAGGTTAAAGTGCCAGTTTTGTCAGAAAGGATCGTGTCTACCTGGCCTAACTCCTCATTCAAATTTGATGTCCGGGCTTGAGCAGGAGTTCCATGCTCTTCATCATACATGTGTATGTCATTGTTAATGAACTTTGCTTGCAAGACCTTCACAACCTCAATTGAAACATAAAGAGAGATGGGTATTAGATATCCATAAAGGATGAGAGCAGTGACCAGATGGATAGCGCCAGCCGCTGCAGGTTTTTTTGGGCTATACATATCTTCTGCATCGTCTGGTCGTAAGTACCATGCCGATGGCATATCTTTTCTTGTCTTCACACCAAACCCTATTGAGCTGATCAAGGAGATCACTAAAAGGATGAAGAAAAGGATGTAGATAATCTTGTCCATTTTCTTTTCTATTCCACTCCTTTTTGAGGGGGACTTTGTCGAATTCTGCATGACTTTGCTATCATGACCTGTAAATATCACTACCCCATAGATATAACTTGTATTCCTAAGCTTTGAATCTCTCAGGAGTATCTGACCGGGTTCAAGAGGATAAATCTGCCGGTCATGATCAAGATTACCCACAAAGGAATAAAGATTGGGATTTGGATCTTCACATTGAACTGTTGCTGTGAAGTCCTTGAAAACTCCATCGTCATCCAAAGGTGAGGTTACCTCCAAGCATCTCTTGACCTTCAAATTTGTCTCACCATCTAAGTTCATAGTCTCAACATAGCAGAAACCATCCTCATAACTTGACGACAATAGAAGCAGATCAGCAGGAAAGAATTTATCCTTTTCCACTTTTACCACATCTCCAACCACAATCTTATGCCATGGCCTATATCCGAAAACACCATCTCCTTTATGAACATTTACTTTCCGGAGATTAACCTTCATGTCCTGCAAGAACCTATTCCAGTCTTCCATAGCTTCCTTTGCCATACTGAGACCAACAACAAAAGCCAAAGGAGCTATCATGCTCCAAGGACCGAATGGAGAAACAGAAGTGAGTGAGAGACCGGCAGCCAAAAGGAAATAGATATTGGCAACCCGTCTGAACTGCTCAAAGAGTGCCTTGGGCAAGAAGGTGATCGGGTTATACTTTGTGGTCGATATGTAATTTGAACGGTATTTGTAAGGTTTCTTTTGATGGAGCAGAGGTTGGTTACAATGTACAGTTCTCGAGTACCCAGGACCTTGGATTGGATGAGGTGCCCCTGACTCATTGCCCCTTGGCTTACGCAAGAATGTGTAGAGGTGGCTCCGCCGTAGCCTTGCCCTTATTCTTCCTCCAGCCATTTCTCTCAATTCCAGCCAAAACCAATCACAATTGGCACACACCCATCACAGAAATGCTTGCCCTCAGTCCTCACCCTGGGATCAACGCTACCCCTTATCTCCAATTTCTCCTTCTAATGCCTAACATAAAAAGTAAAACGAAAATCAAACCTAAGCAAATGAGAAATTGACAAAGTCCTACACATGAAATACTTAGCATATTTCACACGCCATGTAAGTAATCAAAACTTCATGCATTAAATATTTAAAAGAAAAACTAAATTCCTAAAGCTTCATTTCAAATACCTTGCATACTAAGATTTCCAACTTTCCCAACCCTCCAGATTTGACAAATGGCACACTCAACCTCAAAACCCGAATAATCAAACAAATGGGTTTACAATTCTTCCAAAAACAAAAATCCAAACATCATTCCAGCTCAGAACCAAGCAATGCCCAGCTCAATTCATCAAGCAAAGCTCCAGACTCCTCTTCCCTAAAACCCCAAAGATTCGGCCAAACCCAGAAATCCAAAGAACCAATCTTTTGACCCAGAAAACCAAGAAAGTTGCCAAATTTAAACGAAAAGGCGCAATGGGTACCTGACATCAGAAGCCCCGGTTGATCTTGGACGCCAATTAAGACGAACCCATTTTGATCACGGCGAAAAAGAAACGAACTTTGGCAGCTGCAGATCACAAATGGGTAGAGAGAGAAAGAGAGAGAGGAGAGAGAGAGAGAAGGAGGGAACAGAAAGAGAAAAAAGAGAAAAAGGGAAAAGAATGACTAGCACACACACAGCTTCCTCTTTCTCTCTCCCTCTCCCCGTCGTGAAGTCCAAACCAATGCCAGGAATTTCCGGGCCCTCCTTTTCCTATATTTATAATTGTAAATAATAACCAAATTTCCCTTCTTTATTTAACAAAATGAAAATTTTGGTTTTTTTTTGTTTTTTTGTTTGGGAGCTAAGAAATGACCTGTCTTGGTTTGAGCAGCCACCGAAGAAGAACGAACCAGTCTGGGTCTCCCCCCCCCCCTGCTCTTTTTTAAGGTTTTTAGCCCGCCACCCTTGTGTTCAGAGCTGTGGGGCCAGCGTGAGCTGAGATGGCGAGTCAGAGGGCACGTATTGGTCAGCGAAAGCAGGGTGTGTTTTTTTTTTGTGTGTATTTTAGGATTGCTTTTACTACAAGTTACAGATTTTTGAAACTGTTACACGTAGTTTGGGAGAAATTGAATTTATTGTTATTACAGTTTTGGTTTGGAAGGTCGTGTATGGCAGGCGTTTAGGAGACTGCAGATCTTTTTGTACCCCTAAATCTTGGTGTGTAGGGTTTTGGGTTGCATGACTTGCGTCTCAATCTTTTTGGTTGGCAAAAAACTAGCCAGGTTTTGTGAGAAAATGAATGAGGTTGGTGTGGAGATACACAATGCGTTGTTTAGATGTGTGTAGGGAAACCCAAAATCTTTTTGTAGATCCCAATCTAATTCTCACATATGAAATGAGTTTTATCATGTGTAATGCATTTGCTAGCAAACTAGCAATTCATCATACTTGACTATAAATCTATAATATTGATACGAAACCCGACTATGATAGAAGCTCTAATCAGAAGTGAATAACTTATAGTATGGTTAAAGCCTTGTCTTCAAAATATTTATTGAAAATTTTTGTAATGATATTTTCATGATATCCATAATATATTAGAAACTAGATTATAAGTATCAATATCAATAGATTTTTTTTTCAAACACCCCACCCAATATCTATAGATTTTCACTCATAGTTCATATACTAACTCAAAAGTTTTTCTAAAATTACCGTAACAAAATTTCCAACAATATCAAAACTTGAGACATTGAGTATTGTTAGTGTGAAATATGGGTTAATGGTCTTGGATATGCAGAGAACTGCTTTCATGCAACCAATTGAGCTAATGCAACCAACAGACTCCATCAGCTACCACTGCCTGTCAAGAGAATCTGTTAACAAATTACGAGTCGTGGCGATAGGGACACAAAGTAAAGATGAGACTAAACTGGCTCGCCACGTTGGTCTGTTTCTATGTTGTCCTAATTGGAATGACAAGCTTGTTGTACTAATCATTTTATAATCGTGGCCAAATTTAACGGAGCTTCTTCCACCCACCTGGGTGGGTGCTCACCTGGGGTCTTCAACGGTGTGTGCAATGCACGCGCTGTTAGGATCTGTTAGGTCAAAAACAAAAAAAAACACAAAAAGATTGAGATGGCTTGAACTTGAGCTACCACCCCAACACATCATGCATTACCGACCGCACCAACACCAAGACTAATGCTATTTGTCTTTGGTTCACCAACTTTAATTAGTTCTGAGGGCTGATTCTTCTTCTTCCTTCTCCAGACTCACCTGCGATTTCAAAATCTTTAATCCCTTCTTCAACATTCTTCCGACTACAATTATCCATCTATTCACCCATAAAATTCCACATTCCTGTCTTGATTCTAGGTTGGGGCGGATGGGTTTTGCTCTGCTAGGTCTGGAGAGTTAGTGTTCCTTATGGGTTTTTAATCTTTCGTAACCACTTTCTCACACTTCAAACTTCAACGAGCAATGGCGGAGAAGATGAAAGAAAATGAAGATGAAAAATAGGACTGCAGGACCTCTGTGTCTTTGTTCCTTCATAGCTTCTATTAGCTTTCAATTTCATTTTCATTTCACCATAGATAGATTAATTATTTTGTTTCATTTACCCGTTCCATGGATTTTTACCTCTTTTGACTGTAGAGATTTTTTTTCCAACACAGTTAACGACGCTGACGGTGAGCTGCTTTGTTAACAAACGACTAATCTGATGGCTCGGATCGCGTAGTCGCCTCATGAAGCTAGATCGCTTGACAACTCATTAGGTGACCACCCACCTAGGTGGGTAGAAGAATTTTCTCAAATTTAAATGGCCAGGTTCTGTTTTGGCAGGTTGTACCAACTACCAACTGAACGGCTCGAAATAATGGAACTCATAACATGATCTGTTTGCCGTTTTACAGAAAAAAAATATTGATAATTCGATTAGTCACTAATAGCCTAATAAGAGGTGATTAGATTAGTAGTTTAGTACGAATTAATACCAGCGTCTGAGATATTTTGCCATGTTCTTTTCAACTATATGTAACCTAACTACCTCAGTTAGATCCATCACATCATGGTTCTGAATCAATCACTTGTTATTGATCACAGCTTATATTCAAAATTGTATAATATAGTACGTACACATAAATACAAAACTGTCAACCCACTTAAAAATCAAACTTCTTAATATATTTTTTTTCCTGTAATAAAAATTAGGGCATGAGCATGAGAGTATTGGTGTGGAAAGTGAACCTATGTTAATCTTAGCAAATTTTAGGTGACTAAGAACAAAAAAAATAGCGATCAGACCGAACCTGATTTGGTCATTTTGCTTTTTGTTTATATCTTGACTAAGTTCAATTCTAAATCAACTTTTTACCCTCATTACTTGGATTAAGTCTTAAAGGCTGAAATTTATGTTTTCCGAATATCCTTGGAAACAAAAAACTGAAAAAAAAAATCCATTTTCGTAATCAGGGTAAACGATAGATGTTAATCTGGTTTGAGGGTAATGATTTTGATACTTTTTCTTGTTCATTATGCACTTGATCAAAATTGAGGGAGGGACAGTGACTTGTCAAACATTCAAAACATGAGCTTTCAAACCCCAAACAAGAATGATTAGTTGAATGAGTCCCTCAAGATTAACTACATATGCGATACTACTTAATTAATCAAACATTCAACCTAATATATATATATATATATATATATATATATATATGCTGTCGGTTGAATATTCACATATAATTAGGTCCCCTACCATTATACAATTATGGTTCATGGGCTCCATACAATTAGCTGATAAAGAACGAAAGTAGCTTCAATTAAAGTTCTACCTAGAAAAATATCTGAACTAAATATCTTAGCAAAGATAAGCATAGTTTGAAGAGTCTAAAAAAGTTGGCCAGTTCTTGCAATACTATGGCATGGTTGTTGAATTGCAGTACTACTTGTGACATTATCAATCCACCTTTTTTTTTATTTTATTTTTATTTTTGTATTTTTTATTCTGGAAGACAATGTAACTCCCAACTCCACCTCTGATGTCAATGAGATTTGAACTCATGACCTCAACGTTGTTAGTTATGCTAACTAACCAACAGGTCACGACTCACCGACATTATCATTCCGTTTAAATGCAATTTCTTGCTTTGTACAAAAAAAAAAACAAGAAGTCATGTTTATTTCACTCATAATTTTTTTCCTTTATCATAATGAGAAACGTTCATTAATAACTATGGTCGATTACAACCACGGTGGTGACGGACTTACGGTGGCCTCATCAGTGGTACTATTTTTTACTTGATCTGATGATCTGATTTCCCTCAGGATTTGACATGTCTGCTTTTATATAGAGCAATTCCAACAAATATCTAATTTTGTAACAAATTAGCTAAAATAGTAAATAAATATATTAAATAAGAAATAAGGCTAATTTCATCTTATTTTTTTACTAACTTAACTTTTACACCTTGAATTATTTGTACTAATGCATTTCTAGATTCATCATATATATATACTCATGTACTTATCAGTTATCAAACTATAAGTTTTGTCCGTTATATATTATGTTAACTGCTACCATATATGGTTTTAGTAAACATTTGTTTATAATGATGTGTCATTGATGTGACATGTAAAATCAAATTAAATGTGACTAGAATTTTAATATATTTCACACAACTGGCAATAAATGAAGGGTTTGACAACTTTGATGAAAATAAATGACTATATATGCACACATGTTTTTTTTTTTTTTTACTATATATGCACACATGTTGAAATTAGAAATATAGGAGCACATGTGATAAAATTGGAAATATAGGGGCACAATTGATTTACAATGTAACAATAATGTAAAATGATTTATAATGTATGGGAAGTTTTTCAAGTTTAGGTCAAAGTACGTACCTATTGCTAGCTAAAAACAGAGAACTAGAGAAAAGCTCTTTGTTATCTTTCAATTCTTCCCTACAATAGCTAAAGAGTGAAGATGACAAAGTTGTTGGAGTTGCTCTTAAATTAACAATTTAACTATAAATTAATTTCTTCGATATAAATAGTGATTCAAATTTTGGAGCATGATAAAAATAAAAATAAAATTCCTAAATGGAATGATTCACAACTAAAGGAAATATAACCAGATCTCGACGGAGTTTCATTAACGGATTAACTAGAATCCTGTTTCCTACTGCTCCTTGACAAGTTATATACATACAATGTTATTTTGGACAAAATATTCGTATCTTCCGATCTGTTAATTATTTGTAAACCTTAATTGGAAAATTCTTTAATTGTTCGTTAAAGACTTGGGATAGAGATGTGAAGCTTTTGTTCTTATATTTCCACCAGACGACGGAATGTCATCATAAAATGTGCCTTAATTTCCGGAAGGGACAAATGTGCCTTAATTATCAGTCTTGGTTTGGAACTACGTACTCTTCTTAGTCTTCATTTTAGGTCTCTAACCAACTTGGATGCATGCACGCATTATTATATTATTGACTAAACCATAGAAATTGTGGAATACACAGAATTCATGCAAACAACTAACAATTACTGCTACTTGTCGAGTACTGCATAAAATGACACTCAATATAACGTACATGTATATATAAACATCCACACCGTATATTGCAAAGCAATAACTCCGATCCTACCCAACCACTAGTAATGTAACATGTAAATTGGAATTTACTCAGTTGGTCATAAAAACAATACTGAAACATTATCTCCGGACAAGTTTGTCAATCTACTGCATCTAACAACTCAAAATATCAATATCTTAAGCACTAAAAAACGATACCAAAATGTGTAAAGTGTAAAAGTGGGACTTGAACAAACATTCATCTTTGTCAACTAGTAGCAGTAGAGGAAATCAATCAAGTCTAGAAGGGGCAATGTTTGTTTTCTTCTTTCTTGCTTGCTAGTTGGTGCAGAATGATTTCATCATTTTTTCTTTGGAATTATACCTACTAAAAAATGTGTAAGTTGCAGCTGGATGTTATTGACGTAGATTATGCTCAGTTTTGACTCTCTCATGATGCTTGACCTTCTAGAGAAAAAGTATAAATAGTACATCTAACGACATATAACTGACTTTCATCGCATATATTACTAGTTTTCTACGCGTTCTTGACTTATACAAGTCTTTAAGCTTTTAGCTGAATTAGTTCTAAGAGGTCGTGAGTTTGAATCATCCTACTTTGGGTTAGTTTGACGTTATTGTATTTGTTTTCAAACATTTATTTACATGAATTTTTTTCCTTAACCAACAAATATAATAGAATTGTTAAATGAAAGCTGCTGATTCCATTTTAATCAGTGTAGAAGGCTAGTCGGTGTAGACTGATTTTCATTTTTGGAATGATACCAAGTTACCAACAACTGCATTGTATTTTCCAAGAGCAAAGAGCAACGCGCAAACGTGTAAAGCTGCTGGGTATTATTGACTCGTTAAGACCAAGCAATGGTTTCTAGAGGCGCATATGATATTGTACAAATTGAGTACATTTGGATCCTAGTAGTCCTCTAATAATAATGACTCGTTAACAATGACAGAGTGACCTTCCTCCCAAATACTGTTAGGTTTGTAAGCATTGATGAGAATCTATTTATATGTCTTTATGGTGGCGGAACTTAGTACAGTGGATGTAGTCGATATGAACAGATGACTCGTGCTTATTGGGAATTTTTCATTGAAAACCGACAATTGCAACATTTTATCTTATGATGCTTAAATTTTAAAGATTATTCAGACCTGAAGTTAAAGACTATAGGCTTGGGAATTTTTCATTGAAAACCGACAATTGCAACATTATATCTTATGATGGTGAAATTTTAAAGATTATTCAGACCTAAAGAGCAAGGCTATAGGCTTGTTGATACATCAGTGCGCGCATGCGGTGTAGAATATATAAGGTCATTAAAGACCTGTTATTGCCTTGACAACAAAGTATAGCGAACTACGCTAGATTCTTGGAAAACTATTTATTATGTATGTACTGAAAGACCAACAAGAACATATAATGTACATTTGCTTTGTCGTTGTGAAACGAAAGTCTCGCTTCATGTATATTAAGCCTATCCTAATTTTTAATTTTTAAGTTTTAATTTCGGACTGATACCCTTCATGGTGCAGCCAGGAAAACTTTCAAACTTAGACATTGCGGGGCCGAGGAGCCCATTACCTTCATGAAGCGAAGCATTTCGTGTTTAATTAAACCCCAGCGAGGATTTGGCAGCACCAAGAATTTTTTAGGCGCGGCGAGAATAAGGCCTTCACATTTTTCATTTAACAGGTCAATGGGCCAAGAGATTGTTCTATTCCAATTCAGTAATAAAGAACCTAATCTTCAGATTTGAAATAAACGAAACAAGAACTTTACCTTTTCTAAGATGAATCAAAATGAATCAAAAGCAACCAATAATGAAGCCCACAAAAGAATAATGGTATAAGGAGACAAGCTCATAACATATGATCCAGCTGATAATCCAATGACATCTACAACATGAATTAAGAGAGCATGACCTTGTCAATATCAAAACAATTTCATCAATCACACCAAAAAGAAGGCCAACTGATTCAATGCGTTGGCACTCAAATCATTTTAGAAGGGTTCTGGTTAGATGTTCCCTTGCTGTAGCCCATGCTTGTGTTATAGTCTGCAGAGTTCAAAAATGAGGACAAGGATTAGATTAATACTAAAGAAGAAGAGCTTCAAACTATTGTAGCAGGTGGCCTAGCTGTGGTTTGTATACCAGTTCGTAAAGTTAGGGTGTTAGTGGGGTTAGTGCCGCCAGTTGATCTGAAATTAATTGTACATCAAGATTTCATGAAATTAGATAGCAAGCTATCAACAAATTAGGGCCTGTTTGGGAATGCTTTGGCAGTAAGCACTTTTGCTCAACAACTCTGTTGCCGGACGCACTTCTGTAAGAATCACACAAGTGCTACAAGTGCATTACAAAAGTACTTCCTATAATGCACTTGAAGCACTTTGGGAGGAAGCACTGAAAAGTGCTTGAATAGCCCAGAAAACACTTTCAGCTATTTCTGGTAAATGCCGCTAGAAGAACATTTGAGTGTCTGAAAGCGCTTTTAGCACTACCTAACAGGCCCTTAAACAGAAAGTTTGCATTACCTGCTCAGACAATGGTGCATCAGCATCCATGGTATGAGTTGCCACCTTTCCTGCGATAACAGTTGGATCTGTTTCAAGTATCATCCTGCAATACAAGTTAACTACATGAGATGTATAATCAGATACTCATTGACAGAACTAAGGTCAAGAACAAACCAAGCCCACTTCAACTAAGTGACTTTGCCAATACTCATCATTCGAAGAGTGTGCTAACTTTAGAGTTATATAAGAAATATATTGCATACCCTCCATCAACGATCTCATCAAAGCATAGAAGTATGAGATCCAGGTTCTCTAGTGCCTCTCTTTTGTCGACGTTGTTCCTGCAAGTAGGACAGGTATGAATATATAGCAAAGGTCAGAAATAAATAATCATCAAAAGTGAAAGGAGTTTAAGGCAAAAGTTATGACCAAGTTTACCTCAAGAGAAGGGCAACTGCATCAAAGAACCCCTGAAGTACAGTGGCTAAAATGAGTTCGTTTTCATCATCACCTCCAGTCACAAAGAAGTGAAGGTCCTGCACAAACTTATATGTAACAACGTGGCTCTCGAACATCATTATCTCCGCTGCATAAGATACAATAGTAAATTATGAAGACTGCAAATCTGGTGATATAACATGACTTTCTGTAGCATATCGATAAAAGAAAAAGAAAAAAGAAATCACTGGACAGGCAATGCATTTACTTCACTGATATCATTGCTGCATACCTTCTATCCTTGCATTTGTCTTTAGAGTCTTAGCAAACACAGATCTTTCAAAAGCTAGCTTTGCAGCATTCGTCGGCCAATCATCAGAGTAATACTTGACGGCCACACGCTTCCCTTCAGAGTCTAGAAGAAGAATGTTCTTCACAGATGGACTCGAATCCTAGATAAAATAAAAATCGGATCAGAACAGAACAGCACGCGTAAAGATCACTCCAAATCCTATACGCCGTTAGCCTAATCGATCCACTCAATTCACATCATCATAAGTTCTATTCAAATGGCATCAATGCAGTCCAAATTCACACAGAAATGCAACATTCACATATTCTACCGAAACTCTGTCGGAATCTAAGCCAACATTCACATATCAGCTAGAACTGACAACAGCAGTGTATCCTTGGATCTTAAATTCTGATTGAACATTACGACTCCCCATTTGCAACATGCCCAATCGATTCAAAATCAGCATAATTTTGGTATACACACATCAGTTGGTGACTTCAGGTATCTTGTAAACTACATAAAAGATCTGAAACTGGATCGTTTTGCTACTAATCAAAGGAAATACAAACATCTTTAGACGTGAACTCAAACAATCACCCACTCAATTGCACCAAACAAATCGATAGAGGTAACTTGAAAAATTCACATATTTTCTCAGAAATTTTACGGATCTCGTAAAACAATTACTTGCTAAGAACCAGAAATGATCTTTACAGAGAATTGGAATCGCAGAATCAGAGAGAGAGAGAGAGAGAGAGAGAGAGAGAGACTTACACGATAACCGAAGAGACTCCCCATAATTGATGTAATGCAAATGAAGGTACCCCGAGAGCTTTAGCCTTACAGTCTTCTGTTCAGCGTTTCAGGGTTGAATCTTCTTCTTTAGAGGGACGAAGATGGGTAGTTTGGTCATTTAAAAGTTTCTCGTGCTGAAGAACGACGTCGTGTTGCTTGTGCCATTTCTGCTTTGAACTTGTTGCATGTTTTTTTTTTTTTTTTTTGTTGATATAATTAGTTGGGCAAATTTCATTTTATCTCCCTAATTTTTACACCTTAAATTATTGGGGAAATGATCATTTACTCAATTTTAGAGTTAATTAACCCCACTTGCCCAAACACTCTAAAAGATTGCCCACTTACTCAAACACTCTAAAAGATTATTTCCCTAATACATAATTAATTATTTTTTTATTCTTTTTTATTTATTTTTGGGACTTTTTTGCCCTCTCCTTCTTTCTCACTTAGAGAGAGAAGTCATCGGAGACCTTGCCGGACTTCGGTGACCAGTGGCTGACTCCGGTGACGGACTCCGATGACCAGTGACCGGAATCCGGCGACCGGTTACCGAAATCTCGAATCCGGCTACCGAACTGGTGACCGGATTCCGGCTTCTGAATTTATTGCCCCCTAATAATACCCAGTAACCATATTATTGCCTCCCAATAATCATATTATTGCCTCCCCATAATCATATTATTGCCCTCAAGTGAATTGTATAAACACCCAAAGCCAAAAAAATACATCTCTCCAAATGCGTTGTCGTCTATACGAAACTTAAAGAGGACTACTTCCCACCATTTCAAAACCCTAATCATTTCCCCTTTTTCTCTCATTCTTTGGCCAGTTCGCCAACCAACCCCCTGCAAACCATCAATGGCAGAAGATGAGACCGCCGCAACGACACCACCATAGATGGAAGAAGAACAGGAGGAAACAACTGTGCAACCACCGAGGGAAGAAGAAGAGGAGGACGCATCCCTGATCCGACCCAAATCCGGAGAAGAAAACGCATTCCAAACCGAATCCGACACAGCAACTATCCAAGCCGTATCGGAAGAAGAGAACACGCAACCACAGATCGGAGAAGAAGAGGAACCACCGGTGGCTGAAGAAGACGACGCAGCCACGACCTGATCCGAATCCGGTGAAGAGAACGCAATCGGTCCAACCCTGACACCGACCGCATCCACCGCCGCCACCACTACCGCAACCCTTCCCTTGAGTCGCGGAAGCGTGAGCGGCTCGAGTCGATGGTGGAGGACGAGAAGGACCGACAGAAGGTGGTTCGGAGAGAGAGAGAGAGAGAAAGAGAGATAGAGAGAGTCTGGGAGGAGAGAGAGGCTGAGGGGAGTAGATAGAGAGAGTATGAGGGCAATACTGTCAATATATATTAGATTGGGTAAATTGGGTTAAAAAACTCTTAATTGAGCAAGTGAGCAATTTTTAGACTAAAATTGGGTAAGTGGTCACGGCCCCTAAATTATTTGTGCCCTTTGCACTTTTAATTTCATCATGGGTGCCTCTGTACTTACCAATTTCAATCAATCTTATCTAACTCTTGGCTTTCTTCCCAACTATTATGTGATGTATTTTGAAATTGTAGTCACATACAATATAATTTTGTATGTCACATTAGTGAATTATCATTATCATTATAGATCATCTCTGCAAAATTTCAGCCAAATTGATGATCGTTAAGGCATTCAAAACTGCAAATTACAACAATGTACACGAACGGTTCCGATTTGACAGATTCGGTTCGTTCGTGTAAATTGCAGTTTGGATGCCTTAACGATCATCAATTTGGCTGAAATTTTGCAGAGATGATCTATACATTAGGACCTAACAACTGAACGGTTAAGATGTGAATATGTGATCAAAAAGTGGCCAAAAACTGGAAATCCGTTCCATAAGCTTCGGTATGGATATCCTTCCTTGAGAAATTTTGTATGTATATATATATATATATAACACCCTAAAAAATTGCGAAACAACTAAAAGAATATGGACACTTTGATTAAGTTTGCCTTAGCTCTTATATATGGCTACATAAATTAATGAAGGGGAAATATCATCAATGGTCACTGAGTTATGACTTATTCGACACTTAACTCACTGTATTTTCAACTATGATACTCAGTTTTACATCCGTCTTTCACTTAACTCACTGCCGTTAATTCTACCGTTAGAAGCCGTTAAAATTGAGGGTATATTTGTCAAAACACTTAAAAATCATTTTTAACTTAAAAAAATACATTTATTAGACTTTTTTTCAATTTTTTTAAATTTCTGAAATTTCTAATAAAAAATGATTTTTTTAACTTAAATATAATTTGAAAAAAATTGTCTTTTTTTTTTTTAAAAAAGTTAGAAATGCATTTTTTTAGTGTTTAGATAAATATACCCTCAATTTACATTTATTAGACTTTTTTCAATTTTTTAAATTTATGAGATTTCTAATAAAAAATGATTTTTTTAACTTAAATATAATTTGAAAAAAAAATTGTCTTTTTTTTTTTTTTTAAAAAGTTAGAAATGCATTTTTTTAGTGTTTAGACAAATATACCCTCAATTTTAATAGCTTTTAACGGCAAAATTAACGACAGTGAGTTAAGTGAAAGACGGATGTAAAACTGAGTGAGTTAAGTGATATTGTTGAAAATACAGTGAGTTAAGTGTCGAATAAGTCATAACTCAGTGACCATTGGTGATGTTTTCCCATTAATGAAATAGATGGAAAGAGCATGTAGAGGAGGTGCCATGAATTAGAGATCTAGTAGCTAGGGGACAAAACATATAGTACAACAGAAAAAATGGCCCTTATCGACATTGAAAAGGAAAACAAGCAAATTTAATCGTCTAGAATGTATGGAAATGTTTAAGCCGACTCAACTCATGAAATGAAACTCATTGATTTTTCATAGTAAAATTTGTCTTTGAAGGTAAAGAGAAGAACCTAACTGTTCTAGAGATATCCCATCTCCGGGCACAGTCTTTGCAAAGAATATGGTTTGTGCGCCTCTACTCCCTCCATTCTTCTATTGTAATTTCCATCACCCTCCTTATGTAACGTGTCCCCAGCCCAATCGGCATCACTGTAACCATGGTCGTCCGAAGTCTAGAGAGAACCGTATCGTCCTGCAAATGATAACGAAGAGATATTGGTGCCAGAAGTCTCATATCTAAGTGCAATAGGCGCATTATTGTACTTGGCTTAATGCCCTAGACATGACATCTCATTCGATGTGAACTTGTTAGCTAGATATAGCTCTGCGCCAACACGCCGCCACTGGAATGACATAAAAGACATTTTTCGCTACCTTAGAGGTACGGCGGACACGAGCTTATTCTATCCCTATGCATCAAGGAATGGATCAAACCCTCTTGATCCTTAGAATGATGCTCGCCTTGTTGGATATGTTGATACAGACTATCTATTAGACCCGCACAAGGCGCGTTCCCAAACTGGTTATGTCTTTACCATTGGGAATACTGCAATTTCTTGGAGGTCTAAGAAACAGACCTTTGTTGCTACCTCTTCGAATCATGCTGAGATTCTAGCCTTTCACGAAGCAGTACGTGAATGTATATGGTTGAGAGCCATCACAAAAGCATGTTCGAAGCACATGTGGACTGCATTCCACCATTGATGAATTGATCATTATCTACGAGGATAATGCTGCTTACATCGAGCAGATAAAGATGAGTTTCATCAAAAGAGACAACACCAAACAGATTGCACTGAAGTTCTCCTTCAATCAGCAACAACAGGAGCATCAGAAGATTGAAGTTAAGCAGATTTGATCTGAAGACAATCGTGCAAACCTCTTCACCAAGTCACTACCGAAGTCTACATTCCAGAAGCATGTCCAAGGTATTGGTCTATATAAACTATCTAAATTACCTAACATGTAATTTTTAGGGGGAGTCGAAATCAGGGGGAGTATCTTGAAGCGTACCCACTTGACCATCGTGTACTTTTTTTGTCCTTCGTCCAGGGTTATTTTGTCCCACTGGGTTTTGTTACCTGGCAAGGTTTTAATGAGGCACATCTTTGGCATGGTCACCCCACTTACTACATCCTAAAGATGCTTTGATTCGACACATACACATTTGCTCGTCTTTTCCCTTCGACCACGGGTTTCTTCCACTGGGTTTACCGGGCAAGGTTTTGGTGCAGCAACTCTAATGCATCCCTCTCGTAGACATACTACCTACTTATAATGCTGATAAGAAGACTTCACCTATCTCTAAAGCTGTGATACTATTACTCCACACTCACGCGCGTTGTGCTCTTTTTCTCCTTTGACCAAGATTGTTTTTTCTCACAGCGTTTTTATTACTTGGCAAGGTTTTTGACGAGGCAACTTAGAAGCGCACAGCAGGGCAACACTATTGACATGGAATATCCAAAGGGGAGTATTGTAAATATTAATGTGGCTATTCATGTAATACCAATTAGTGTTGCATGATATACGCCAATTAGGATTGATTGTGATTAATAGAATATAATTAGCGATTGATTGATTTGTAATCAGACGAGTGATTGGTGTAATCGTTGAATAGTTACCTTTTGTATACCTGAGGTAGTCCTATATAAACCTCATGGTGAGATGAATAGAAAGACATCCCATTCTCTGCGTCATTTCTCTCTTCTCTCAAACTCTCTCACTTTATGTTTTACAACACAAAGCTCATTGTTGAATAATTACAACAACTTGCTTCGCCTCTTTTTGACAACGTGCAAAGCGCGATGTTAAGAACTTTTGGACTAACCACTGCAAGTGGCCTAGTGGTTCTTGCCTAGTTGGGTGTGCTCCCCAACCTAGGTTCGAACCCCGAAGCTGTCAAAGTGGCTAGGCACTGTGCTGCAATGCACAGTTGGAGCATTTCACATGCGCCGAATGGGTTTATCTTGGGCCTAGGAAGCCTTTAGGTTCCCCTTGACAAAGTCAAAAAAAAAAAAACTTTTGGACTTTTAACGACTCTGACATCTACAACATGCGCCGAATATTGTTGAAAGTGATTGACAGCGTGAATTGCATGTTGTTAAACATGTTTTTTTGTTGTAGTGTGAGAAACATATTAAATGGAAAGCGAATGGAAAAAACACCATTCCTTAAAACACAAGAATTACATTGCAAACTAGAGCTATATACATACATATAATCAGGCAGCTACTGGGCACGAACGCCCTCTGGTTGTTGATATGGGCACTCTTCAGTCCAATGTGCATCCCACACGCAAAAGGCTCATACCTTTCTAACAGCAAGCGCTTCTCAGGGTCTTTCAGGGTGGCCACCCACCAAATAACATTCCTTGCAGGCTAATGCATACCCAGGTCCAAGAGTTGCGCCCTCGGGGACAGAGAAAAGGTACGGGCAGTGTGAAGCATAGATGAGCACCTTCAAACAAACTTCACAAACTCCACATTCTATTTCTTCTCCTAGTTCGACTGGTGGGCAAGCTTGAGCATCAATATCTTTAGGAAACTCTCGATCAAAGACAGTACCGTCTGGATATACAATTCTATAGTTTAAACTTGTGAAGGGAGCCTTCTTTTTGTCTCCTCCTGCTGAATTATTGCTACCTTCTTCTCCCTTCTCCTTCTCCATTGGCATTCACTATTTGCAATCTCTGATTTTTCGAATCACTGAATAAGATCTCTGCTTCACCCTATTTATAGTGAAATTAGTTATAGGTCCTTTGCTTGAGGCAATAAGTCAATCACATAATTTTTCTTTTCCTTATCAGAATGGGGCGAGTAATTAATTTTTGATAGTTGTCAAGTTCCCATAACTTCTCTCCTTTTCCTTATAGGAATCAGATCCTTTTCCTTATACGAGTAGGCAACGCCGAAGAATTTTGGGCCTGCGAAACTGCGTGTCCTTTATGCAAATAATGTCATTTTTGTGAGTTGAGACCTTGTTATTTTCTAGCCACAAATTATTTTTTTCTGATCAGGATTCAGATCTATACAATATAGGGACTCTGTTTCAACCGTTGCAGGTGTTCTCAATTTGATCGTGTTCATGATTTTCAGTTGTATTCATGAGCTCATAGACAGCAGCAATCTGCTTTATTTTAAGGTCATGCCAAGTTTCAAGCTTACAACAGATGTTTCTTACAGGAAGCCCTTTGGAGCCAAATCATAGTGTATAAAATATTTTGTAGATGATGGAAAAGAAATAGTTCCCCAACTAAAAATCTCACATTTAACAGTTGCTAATACGTGATGACGACACCCAATAAAATGATAATAAATAAACAAAACATGAGTAGCTGAAAGCATATCCTATGATTAAACATATAAAATCTACTTGGGAAGAATTCAAAGTCAATTGGAACTTTGATTTTGTACAATGGAATGATCACTATTACTACATAGAAGGAGCCGAATAGATGAAATCAAATTTGTCTAAGGGCTGTAGAATGAAGGGCCACACTTGCATTTCCAACCCTCTGGCTCATAATTTGCATACTGAACCCTGAAATGGGTGTGCTTTTTGGTAGTGGGCACTTGAATAGCTTCACATGGAGTGCATCCATAACACTTGTTCTCACAGCTTGGAGGGCTTGACCCTATTTTGCTTCCCCCACTGTAGGTTGCTATTTCATTTTTCTTTGCCACTCCAATAGTTGAGCTTGTTAATCCCTAATTTGATGGAAGAAACAATGTCAATAACAAACACTAAGCTAAGCAAAACACACGCACACACAGGGAAAATAAGAGGAACCTGTTCCAAGGTAACATCTGAAGACTGATCTGCATTCGGTCCTGAACCTGTGAAGCATTAAGATTGAAAGTTGGTTGAGAAAGCCTGGAGCTTAACCAAAAACTATGAGAGAAAGGAAATACCAAATACACTAAATAGAAAAGAAAATTGGTTTGAAATGAAAAGGGTGTTAATTATGAGATAGGAAGAAGAAAAGTGGCTGGTATTAAGCCAAAAGAAACTTTTCATGAGAAGGAATTCTCCAGAGTCTTATGTAAACCAAACAAAGATTGTGTTCTTTTCAATTCCTCATAAAAAGGGACAAAGAATAAGAAGCGGTTACGATTAGTGTAAGGTATTACTGAAAGAGGTGTAGAAAAGCATTTGACTTGTAGATGTATACTCCAAATGTTAAAAAATAAAAAACTGAATCTTTCCACTTAGTTAAGTTGCAAGAAGACATAATCAGTAGTGGAAACAAATAAAGAAGCTCACTTTTATGCTCAATTGCTCATGATTGAAAAGGGAATCTTCAATGAGAAAAGGGGGAAACCAAGTAAGTACCTGCTTGATGAACATCTAGACCATTACTTGGAGGAAAAAGTCTGCTTGTTGCAGAAACCCAACTCATGATTTGAAGAGCTATAACAAACCAATAACTTATTCCCTTCATTGCTTCAACCCCAAAATGATTGTGGTGATTATTAAGGCTGTTAGAGAGGAACAGACAGAAAGAGATTGAATCACTCAAAGCACTTGAGGTCAGAGCTTGATTGCAGCTGGGATTCTATATATAACAAGGGTGGAAAGGCCTAGAATACAAAAAAACCCTATTCCCCAAAAGCTAGAGCGAGTCTCAGAAACTCAAATATTTCTTGGTTTTCTCTATATAGTCTGTCTATCTTTGCATTTGGTACAGAGATTTTGCTTCACAAGCAAGTGATTCTGGGGTTTCTTGTTGCAAGCTTGTACCTCATTTGACAACTCACCTCAAAAGACCCTTATGCCTGAGGAAGATCTCTCTCTCTCTCTCTCTCTCTCTCTCTTTCTTCAAATCAGTCCAAGAGAGTGGTACCAAATGTGAGCTGGTCCTAACCCAGAGTAACAGCACAGCTCCTCTTTGGGAGGTCTGCAAATTTGGTTCACCCCAAGGCAATCTTAACCTTTTTGTCATAGCTTGCACAGCTATTTTTTCCCCTATTTTTCTCCAATATCTCCATTGCCTTAAAAGGGAATTATGTAATCTTGATTCAGTTGTCAGGAGCAGAAGCCTTTATATAAAAAGTAGGAAGCATCAATGACATGTAAGTACAGATCAGAAAATTGAATGAGTTAGTTAAACAGAGTAAATATAAGGTTAATTGGGTCAACTTTATTTCACAGTCTTACAGGTTGGTAGGCGGGGAACACCCAGTATTGTGCATCTCCTTGAATCTGGACCCTCCAATTTTTCTGGGTTAAAATGGTAGACCTTCCATTTGGACCTCAAGCAGATTGGCATTTAAGAATCTGGGTAGCCTTGAATATCTTGAAAGGTACTTTTAGTTGATCACATTGATTAGTAACATATTCTGCACAGTACCAGTGCACCTATACTTTACTAACATCATCTTTGTTTTGTTGTTTTGCTCTCTTAAGGATATGCTTGGCCTTTAGCATTAAATCTGCAGAAGCATTTTCTTTTGTACAGTTGTAACAGAAGGCACTATTACTAGGGTTTTCTGTCATGGTACTTTGAAGTGCTTCTGCTTAATTGCGTTTTAACAGAAAACGCTTATGATACAGAGTACCAATGCTTTCTGTGAAAGCACTTGAAAGTATTTTCTGAGAAAACATTTCTTTAATTAAGAAGCACTGCAAATGCTTCTATACCTCAAAGAAACGCTCATCAATTTTTACCAAATGTTACCAAACATGGTTGTAATTGTTTCGAAGTGTTTTTACTGTTCTAGAAGTAATACAAAGCTAGCCTCCTCTAACTTTTTGTGGATTGTGCTTTGAAAGAAAGTCTCATAGAAGCAACCTTAATTGCACCAATCAGCGCACTCACCCCACTCTAGCTGGATTTCTTAGTAATATGGGCACTAGTCTACCGTAAGCTAATTTGGGTGTGTATTTGTTTCCAATAGAGTGCCTAAAAAGGATAACTTGGTCAGATTAGGGACGTCATAACCAGATAATAGCCCTACCCCAATATTTTACAAATGTGCATAAAAAGCAAGACTTGCTTTCTCTTTTTCTGTTTCAGAAACAGAAAAAGAGAAGAAGAAAAAGCTAGACTTGTAGGAAAAGCATTGAACAGGTCAACTTCAAATTCACACACACATGTATATACATACTGGTAACTTCAGCATTGCCTGCTGAGGAGTGTACGGCGTACCCCTTCTCTTCCACCTGAAACTACAGAGACCAGAGAGAGTTGAAGAAGGCAACCATTCATTCATTATTGTCCCTGAAAGAATTTGAACCAGCTGGAGCACACCAGGATATAAAACCCCGCACAAAAAAAACAAAAGGCCAGGCTATTATTTATTTCTGGCTATGAAAACAGGTGATGATCTGATGTTCACTTCCAGACCTCCCTGTTGAACACCACTTTTATCATGTAAACTCAATGTGGTGGTGAGCCTATATTCAAAGGAAAAACCAGAGTTTCTGCATACAGACCAAGTAGACATTAATGTGTGTCCTTTCCAATAGGAGTGAATGATTTTGAAGACGAGGCTTAAACTACTCTCTGCTCAGGAGCATAACTTCTCTGGTGAAGCATATGAACAAGAATAAGATGTAGTTTCTTAGCAGATAGGAGATAAGTACAATTTGCTATGTTAGTCTTATGGTTGATGAGGAGGTTAAAGTTCAACTATATACTACTCGATTGCAATCCATCACGAATGTAGTAGAAAAAAAAAAAATCAATATAGTATATGATTTAACTCCTGATACCATAAAAGATTACAGATTTGTCAGCAGAAAAGAACACTACGAATATACTTTTTTTTTTTTTACTTTTTTAATATCAAAACATTCTACTGAGATTTGTAGAGAGGTCATGATCCTAGTGAGTGAAAGTTTAGAAGAAATTAATGAGTACAGCATAAGAAATGTTCAACATCTTACATTCCAACTGGTGAATTAAAGTGTAAAACCTTGGCCAAACCAGAATTTCTAGTTCTGCCCACCTGACCCTTAAGGTTTATGGATCCAAAACCCCTGTAAAATCCAGGGCAATCCACCTGCGGTTTCATATTCAAAACAAAATCATTCTATATTTCAACATTTCAACAATATCATTCACGGCATGAGTTCATCAAGTGAGTTTCCAAGGCTAGGACATCGTCATAATCGACTCATTTTCTACAAGAATAGACCAAAAAAGATTGGACATATTATAACAAAACTGGAATGGTCTTGGATTTTATTTTAGCATTAGCAATCTAAAGCAGATTGTGGTCGAACTAGAATGGTCTTGGAGCTATTTGGCGTCTACATTTGGGGAGTGTTGATAGCTAGCCTAGCTTAAGTCCCTGATAATGATACGAAAAGTACGTAATGATCAAAGAATAAGTACCAAACAATCATGTAGCATTTTCATTAAAGGGGTTCCTCCAAACTACAACAATCATGCCCCATTTTATGTAAATAGCTAGAGTTCAACAAACATTCCAATCAAAGAAGTTACACAAAGGTCGAAAATACAATATTAACTTCACATTTAGCTATAGTTGCATACAACTGATGCTCAACCAACCAACCTCTCTCACTTAGAAGAAGAGTCATGGCTACTGGAATCTTTGTGAATTATCGCCTCCACAACGGCTTCGACTTCTTCCTTCACCCTTTCAAACACATTTGGTCCTTTCACTTCCTCAATTGGGGTGTTTTCATCAATGTCATTACTCGTTCCATGCGTTTCTTTGTCATGATCTGGTGATTTCTCAGCGTGATGTCCTGGTGAATATCAATGTGCCATATCAAAATATATA
The DNA here is from genome assembly GCF_958449725.1 of Rosa rugosa. Taxonomy (NCBI): domain Eukaryota; kingdom Viridiplantae; phylum Streptophyta; class Magnoliopsida; order Rosales; family Rosaceae; genus Rosa; species Rosa rugosa. The sequence goes on along the minus strand of NC_084820.1, from coordinate 53,323,003 downwards.
CCTAGAAAGATAGATAGATTAACTTCTAGGTAAATCATTGTACATGATCTAAATCCTCTCCTACATAAATATGCGATTTTTACACAAAACCCATCATCAAGATTCAATTTTTATTCGGAATATTAATGGATCAATCTCAGAATATGAACTAGAATATAGCAAAAGCAACCAAGAAAGCAGATAACAAAAATAGACAATAACCTTGGTGATTCTGTAAATACAAAGAAATAATACCTGAGAGACAGTCTTTCACCTCTTGCTTTGGTTCTGCCATTGGAGCTTCTGCTTGTGGGTCTTGAATCTCTTCTCTCTGTGATAAGTTTCTGTGTTTCGAATTGAAGTCTTGCAATTCAACCTCAAGTTCAGAGACCACCTGGAAAGTTTCCACGGTTGTGATGCAACCACATGGGACCCACAAAGTTAACCTTTACTATTACTATTACTTTTTTTTTTTTTTCACAAATTTTTTACCTTCAAAATGAATAATTACATTTAGTCGATAGAAGACTAATTGATGCATGTTAGGCTACATAAAATTAAGGGAAATTCGTCCAAACAGTGTCTGAACTTTTCCAGACTATTAATTTTCGTACCTAAACTTTGAAAAATGTCACAATGGTACCTGAAGTTTTGGCCCCGACCCAATTTCCATACCTGGAAACAGTAAAATCGTCTACGGTGTTAAATTTTGAAGGATATTTTCGTCATTTTACTATTCATCTTCTCTGAAATCGATGGGCCACCACTCGATTGTCTCCATCCTCTTCTTCTCCTCCACCGAAACCATCACCAACACCTCTCTTAGCTATCGACGGCGCGTCCCCATTGATCAACCCACAGCGCCAAATCACTTCCTTCTTCTCCAACTCCCGTCTCTAAATCTAATCCCAGCCCGGGTTCCAGCCCTAGCTCCACCATGCCTTTGCCTCTCCAATCCAAGCCCAATCTCAATCCCAAGAAATTCAAATTGCTTCAACAGACCGTCCAGACCTTTAAGCGCTTACAGCGAGGTCCTTTGCTCACTCCCGAGGCTCCGGTGGCGGAAGAGGACGAGGAAGACAGTAATGATGATGATGATGATGATTCCATTTCCACAAACCGTCAGTTACAATCTTTCTCTCTCTTCCATTTCCTGTTTTCTCGCGGGTCCTCTAACGGCCTCGCCATGGCGGCTCCGGAACCCGAGGATGAGAAAAGCTGGCAGGAGCTACTCAGAAAGATGTTGCCTTCCGGCGCGCCATTGCCGGACGATGACCATCTCTACTACTCCATCGCAGTTGAGTACGAAGGCCCTCCGCTGCCCTACGAAGTCCCCAAGGTTGATCCAGTCGACATCGATTCGCTTCGCAGCGCTGCTTCCGGAGCTTCAGGTTCGGTTTCGGAGCTTTCTTCGATTCCGGTGGCCGAGCCGGTCGATCGGGACGCCTCTCGGTTCAGCCGGATCAGGAACGGCGACGCCGCAAACGAAACGCAGACTTCGACGTCGTTTTCGGTAGGTTTCAGCTCTGAATTTTCAGCTCAGGACTCAAACTCGGAGCCAAAACCGGTCGAGGACGACGCCGGAGGAGGAGGAAAGAGAGCTGCGGTCGTGACTTTCAACACGCCGAGAGAATCGGAGACGGAAGACGACGGCGACCGGTCCTCGCCGCCGCAATCGGAGCCGGTGGGATCGCCGGTTGCTTGGGCCTCGCCGCTGAAGGTAGCAAGTAAGAGAGGGATTTGCAGCAGGTGTGGAAAAGGGAACATATTGAAGGAGAGGGAGTGGTGCTTGGTGTGTGACTCAAAGTACTGTAGTAACTGTTTGCTTAAAGCTATGGGATCAATGCCGGGGGGGCGAAAATGTGTGAGCTGCATTGGGCAGCCTATAAATGTGTTCATGGTCTCGTAGCTCCGGTAGTTCTTTCCAAAGATTAATGTATTCACATGGTTGGAAAGGAATCGAGTTGGTGGAGGAAAAACATTGATAGCTAAGAGAGGTGTTGGTGATGGTTTCGGTGGAGGAGAAGAAGAGGATAGAGCCAATCGAGTGGTGGCCCGTCAATTTCAGAGAAGATGAATAGTAAAATGACGAAAATATCCTTCAAAATTTAACACCGTAGACGATTTTACTGTTTCCAGGTATGGAAATTGGGTCGGGGCCAAAACTTCAGGTACCATTGTGACATTTTTCAAAGTTTAGGTACGAAAATTAATAGTCTGAAAAAGTTCAGACACTGTTTGGACGAATTTCCCTAAAATTAATAGAGACTCTTGATATTATTTTGAGACGTTCTCTTTATGCTTATTATAATCAAGGATTTAGGCATCATGTCCTTCCTTGTATTCTGTGGTTTCATTAACCAAGAATTTAGGCACAATTTCCAAGAATTTGACAATATGTATTAATTAATTAGATTCTATTGTTTAACTAAACAATTATGAGAAAGACATTGTACATGTCTATTATTTAAAAAAAAAAATTGAAAATACAATCGGGGGGGGGGGGGGGGGGGACCAATATTAAACACTCTTCACCCATGTATACCATGTCGGTTTGATCATATATGGATCAATGCATTACGAAGTACAATATGAGCCGACTTATCTTTAATTTTCCTATGTCGAGCAAGGAACTCCTCGAATTGTGTAGTTTCATTAGTTACCAACTCAACAGATAATGCAGGGGCTGGATTGAAATCATTTATTGGAGCACTTAGATCACGCTCATCTTCGATTATCATGTTATGCATTATGATGCATGTAGTCATTATATCATGTAAAACACATTTATTCCAAAAACGTGCTGGTCCCTTGATAATTGCCCAATGTGATTGAAGAACTCCAAATGCTCGTTCAACGTCCTTCCGACACGACTCTTGTTTTTTGCCAAACAATACTTTTTTTGGACCTTGAGGATCATGAATAGTTTGCACTAGTGTAGACCACTTAGGATATATACCATCGGCTAAATAATAACCGATGTCATAATCTTTTTCTAAAATCTTATAATTAACAGGAGGAGATTTACCTTCTGCAATATTTGCAAATAGATGAGATGTTTCAAGCACATTGATGTCGTTGTTGGAGCCTGGTAAACCAAAATGTGCATGCCAGATCCAAAGATCATAATCAGCTATTGCCTCGAGGATAATAGTGATCACCTACGCCATGCATACATTCCTGCCCAAGCTGTTGGACAATTTTTTCAAAGCCAATGCATGCAATCTAAGCTTCCTAACATTCCTGGGAATCCACGTTCTTCACCTATATACAAAAGTCTCACAACATCCTCAGCGTTAGGTGTTCTTAGATAGCGGTTTCCAAAGACCTCTATAACAGCTTGACAAAACCTTTTCATACATCGAATTGCAGTAGACTCACCAATTTTTAAATATTCATCAAGAGCATCAGCTGGTACACCATATGCAAGCATTCGAAAAACAGCTGTAAATTTTTGCAAAGATGATAATCTGAGCTTACCAATACCATCGCGGTGTTGCACAAAGAAATTGTCGTGATCTTTGACGGCTTCCGCAATTTGATGAAATAAACTTTTGCTCATTCGAAATTGTCTGCGAAATTTGGCTTCTCCGAATCGCAGAACCTCAACAAAGTAGTCCATGTATAGATTATATCCAGCTTCTTGTCGAGGACGATTAATAACTATATGGCCAAGAACTGCTCCTCTACGCCTTGATTCGGCCTCGTCGTCCTCATTGTCATCCAACTCCGCCAAGAGGTGATTATTATTCGCATACATGCGAATCAATAAATCTTGCTCCTCATCAAATGAAGCCAGGACCCGATAATAATAATCATTGGTTCCGTTTGAAGACAAAGATGATGATGATATTTGAAAAGTATTCATAGTCGAAAATGGATAGAAGACTAAGATTGAACAAAAAGGAATGAAAAATGAAGTTATGGTTTTGAGTTTTTATAGAATTTTGTGAAAGTTACTGTTATAATTGACCAATTAGCCGTTGTGATTTTTTGAAAAAAATAAGTAGCCGTTGCATGCAATCTTTGAATTACAGCTTACCAATTATGGCTTATGGTGGGAACTACATGCAATCTTTATCAAAGATTGTCTAGAATATTCCTATGTGATAACCCATATATGGCTATATAGCCTATCAATTATACCATACGGTGGCAGATGCTCTTAAAAGATGGAAGATTTGTTTTGGTCTTTGTTCTGTGTCCCCATGTATGTGGTTTTCTGTCCTTTTGATTTGATCTACTGACGTGTCAAGACAGAGAACGGTCGTTTTTTTGTATTTTTGTTTGTTTGTTTGTTTGTTTTTTTTTGTTTTTTTTTTTCTGAAGGGAGAGCCGTCTTTTAAAGCAAAGAGTGAGTACGTGTCGACAATCGAACGGTTCGCTTTAATAAAATGTAGGGCTATTTAGTAATTTTAGTCGACAACCTCGTATGTATATATAGGGTGTCGAAGAGTTTGATAAGCTCTCATTCAATTCATCAAAGATGGCCGAGTCTCTCTCTTCATCTCTTCGAAAGGTTCAACCTTTGCTTTATTTCTCTCTCCTAGAAGACTCCATGTTCATCATTCTCTTCCAAAGGTTCAACCTTTGCTCTATTTTTCTTCTTGTTTTCCCACGAAGACGAAGACGAAGACAAATACGAAGATGAAGATGAAGACGAAGACGAAGAACAATACATATAAGTTGTCTACTAGTCTAGCAATCGTTTTCGTTTTTCACCTCAATTATGTTTTCCAAAACCGGGATCTGGGATTGTTCTTTTCGTGTTTTGGATCAAAACGGTCCGTCCGGCTCGGTGGTTTTCAAGAGCCCGGTAGAGGTTGGTTTTAGTTTTTTTTTTCTTTCCCTAAAGTAAAGGGGTCAGAGGTGGAATTTACTAATTTCCATTTCAAATTTGAAACCGTCGGATAAAGAGCCCGGTTAAGGTTGGTTTTAGGTTTTCTTTTAATTTTCCAAAAGTAATGGGTTCAGAGGTGGAATTTACTAATTTCCATTTCAAATTTGAAACCGTCAGATCTTATAATGATCTGAAGGCTGTAATGGCTGATTCGCGTGGCCGGAAAGTTCTTTTTGATGGCGATCCATGTGAAAAATCTAGCCTAATTTGAAATCGTCGGATCTTATAATGATCCGACGATTGTAATGACCGATCCGCATGAAAGTTCTTTTTGATGGCGATCCGCGTGAAAAATTTAGCGTAATTTGAAACCGTGTGATCTTTCTAAGATCCGACGGCTGTATATTGAGCGATCCGCGTCAAAATCTAGCCTAATTTGAAATTCGAAATTCAAATTCTCAAAATTTGATCTCGCTCTATATAAACCACTTCAACAATAACCCAACCTCAATCTCAAGTTCTCAACCTCCACTCTGATGGGTTTTCAAGGTTTGAAAAAACGTATCACCACCACTCTCTGTTCTGGTTGGCACTTCAATGACTCCGATGTGCTTCCGGAGGATTTTTTTGACACGATCCAGGAGTTTCCAGTCATGCATCCCGTACTGGAGGAATTGAAGGGCCAGGTGGAGAGCAATTCCGCCCAATTGACATGCTTAATCGGACTACTCCGTGTGAAGATGTTGGATAAGATCGTTGAAGCCAAATCGCAGAGCTCTGTTTCGGCACAAGTATGGGTCTCCACTCGTCAGTTTGTGAAGCTGTGCTACGACCTGCCCATGGAGCTCAACCTCGACTGCCAGGTCCAGCACCGATACAAGGTGGACAGTGTACTGATACCGTGCCGGCAAGTTCTAAATGAACTCGACTCGCTCCGGGCCAATCTGGGCAACTTCCACACCCACACTGATGATGACGGCGAAGAGGGCTTTCCTTCCTCCCTTCCTCCCTCACTTTATCAGGCTCTATGGACATGCCATAGAGCCCTGATAAAATGCGAGCGTTTCAACAAATACCTTCTCAACTTAATGGATGAGATGTGATCAGATGTGAAGGATAGGATACTATGGGCATCTTCCACCATAGGCCAAAGGCCAAATATATTTAGCCTACCAAAAAGGGAATATTCCCTCTAAGATGCTCATTTGGCCTATTAACAAAAAACAGTTTTGTCGGGCTATTGTAGAGATATTTGGGGAGCAATATCTCAGAAAGCCAACAGTCATTGATGTCGCAAGACTTCTTCATATTGATGAAGAACGTGGATTTCCAGGAATGTTAGGAAGCTTAGATTGCATGCACTTGAGGCAATGTTCTAAAAAACGCTAGGCGCTAGTCAGGCGGAAGGCCGGGGACTAGCGCCTAGGGGCATAGGCGGGGACTAGACTGTTTTTTTATTTTTATTTTTATAACATATAATTATATAAATAAAAATATAAAAGGTATTATAATGTTTGAAAATAGTAAAAATACTCAAAATATAGATAAAATGTTCAACAACAATGAGATAATGAGTTCTTAGAAATAAATTAAAAAATTGCAAATTTGATTCTTCCAAGCCTAATCCTCAAATTCTGCTTCTCCATATCCCTCTAGCACTCCCTCCTCATCGGACTCAAACTCAAAATCCATCTCATCTTCTTCCTCTTCATCCGACACAAAATCCTCCTCATGAAGTTCTCTAATTTCTTGAATTCTACAACTTCTCCTAGGCTCTAAGCTACTATCCACTCCCAATCTTGATCCCTCTCCAACTACTTCACTAGTAAGATCGGAATCAACATCTTCATCACCACCATTCACAATCCATCCTTGGGTCATAGTAGCTTCACTAGCAAGTAATACATCTATATTCTTCTCTTTCATTCTTCTCTTTTTGTTAATGATCTTGGCATTGAATTGGACATAGACTAAATTGTTTAACCTCGTTGTATCTAGTCTATTCTTTTCTTTGTATGGATCTACATAAAGAAAAAAAAATTAGTATATTATGAGTTTCTAAATAATTAGTAAACTACATTACTACTTGCTTATAAACTTACAAAAATGCATAACTAAATAAGTACTTACCCCCTCAAAAGTGCTCCAATTTCTCTCACATCCGGATGTGCTTGTGGTCAATGAAAGTATCCTTTTAGCCATACTTTGCAATTTTGGTACAAGGTTTCCATAAATATTCCACCACAAAACTAAAAAAAAACATAAACAAAGCAACAACAATTATGAATTAGCCAAACTCCAAAAGCAAAACAAACAAAACAATAACAATTGGCTATATAAAAAAATAGGTCTGGTTCCTAGGACACTTTATTTTACACATATTTTTACACTTCTCTTTAGCCATTAGATTTAAATGTTTTGAATGGTCTTGATTACTTTCAAGTATGGTGTGACAAATGATGTGGAAACAATTATATTTTCTTAAAAAAAAAACTTAAATAAAAATGATTTTATACAGAAAATCAAATCAAATTAGAAGATGAATGTCATCTTCTTCTTCTTCACGCAAAAAGAAGAAAAGGCATGGCCTCTCTCTCCCTCCAAGTCTCCAACTATATATTCTCCAAGTTAATTGCAGTAACAATAATTATGTAATTGTTAAATATATTTCGATCGCAGAACCCGGTAAGATTGTGTAGATTGAGAAATAGATCGAAAAACCACTCAATCTTCTTCATCTAGATCTAGATCGAATGATGGGTTGTGATTTTGGCCTAAAAGAAAGAAGAGGGTATGCAAACAATTGAAGACCCGAGAAGCAGAGAGATCTAAAAACTTGTAGTACAATTACTAATACTAACTTGATGGAATAAAAGAAGGGGATTATGGGAGGATGGATTTTTACAACACAAATTGCAGTAAGACATAATGATTTGGGTGAGAAGATTTTTTTGTAGCAAATCGTGTGAAACCTAAATGAAATGAAATCAATAAGGTATCATTCAAAAAATAAAAAAGTTGATTGTTCAACTCAAGAAAAGGTGAGATGGTGCTGAAAGAAGAGCAGCAAAGTCTCTCAATCTCTCATATTTTCCAGAAGAAGAAGAAAGATGTTCATCCTCTATTTATTGGTTTTTGATTTTCCTTATAAAATTAGTTAATTGAAGCTTACAGAAAAAATATTTATATAATTATTTCCATGTCATAACCGCATCATGTTTATAATGAATTAAGACCATTGAAAGTACTTAAATCTAATGGCTAAAAAGAAGTTTAAAAATATGTGTAAAATAAAGTGTCCCAGGATCCGGACCCTAAAAAAATATGTTGGTATTTCTTACCCGGATTATAATTGTCATCATTTTGTGCGCATCCCGCCTTAGCCAAAGCTCTTCCAAATCCACCTTCTTTCTTCAAATACTTGTGCAATTCTACATTTGTCACCAAACTTTGAGTTTGAATGTCATCGGGAAAGAATACCTCAACACAAGTGAAGAACCCATCCATGACCACATTATCATTCTCAATGCTTGGATTGGCATATGTGTAGTAAGGGTTCAAGAGGTAACCCGCTAAATGCAATGGACTATCAAGTCGACCACGGGCTTTTCCATCAACAATGTCAAGGATTGGACGATAGTGAGTTTCTTGATATTTGAATGCCATTTTAATCTCCTATTTGGCTCTAAGTAGTTCTCCATACACAAAGCCCATTGATGACTTTCTATCCCCATCAACAAGGCGAAGCACCTTGACTGAAGAGGCAAACACCTTCAAGCAAAAACTTACCACATTCCAAAAAGAAGCACTCAAAGCAATATTCACCGCCGCCTTCCCCTTTACACTCTTTGCATGCTTGCTTGCATTCCATTCATCACTAGTAATCATAGCTCTCAAATCATTCTTCTTCTCCATCAAGCTTTGCAAAATGAGGAAAGCAGTTGCAAATCTAGTGACTCCCAGCCTCACTATATCTCTTTTCTTTGTAAACTTCCTCATCAATGCTAAAGTCTTGTGATGTGCATAAATATAGATGGTGAAGCTCTTTGCCTTCTCAATCACCCATTTGAATCTAGGTTGGTTACCAATTCCTTGAAGCATAAGATTCAAGGTGTGAGTTGCACATGAAGTCCAAAATATGTTTGGCCTCTTCAACTTCATCAAATCTCCCGCCGCCATATTATTTGAAGCATTGTCCGTCACTACTTGAACCACATTTTGTGGCCTAACATCTTCAATGCACTTGTCCACATATTCAAAAATATACGTCCCGGTGTGTGTCTCATCCGATGCTTCCTTAGAAGAAAGAAAAGTTATGCCTTCCGCACAATTCACACACAAATTCATGATACTTCTTCTTTTCCGGTCACTCCAAGCATCGGTCATAATAGAGCAACCATTCAAAGCCCACTATTCTTCTTGCTTCTTGAAAGAACTTTTAGTTCTCTCTACCTCTTCCTTCAATAATGGCTCCCTTAATTGGTATTGACTTGGAGGTCGGTAACCCGGGCCAAATTGACCAACCGCTTAGACAAACCTCTTGAAGTTAATACTATCAATGGCATGAAAAGGAATCCCGGCTTCATACACCCATCTAGCCAAGTATATATTGATGCACACTATGTGTTCTTTGCTTGAAAAGTGCATCATTGATATTTTGTTGCCTTATCTTCCTATTTCCATCCAATGAAGAATCCGGATCGATGGGGGATGCAAAATGGTCCATAGGCCCAAGAGTATGCGGCATTCTTCTTGTCCCTTAACTCGCTTCATTGTCTTCATCTCCTTCAAGAATGACTTCTTGCCTCACTTTGGCTTCATGTCTACTCTTTTGTTTCTTCTTAGACTTTGCCTCTTCAATAGCATTCTTGCATTTGGCTTTATCCTCATCCGAAGACTTTTTACAAGGAGCCATGTTTCCCTTGATGTGGGCAATATGTTGCTTCATTCGATATATTTCACCACTCACTAATTTCCCACACAACTTACATTTCAACCTATCCAAGTTTGAAGCATCCGCCAACTCCGCATACTCCCATCCAATATCACCCGAACCACGCTTTAATGATCTATCCATCTCCGACATTGCATTAGATGCTGAGGAAGATGATAAATAAAAATATCATTCAACATTCAACAACCATTTCTATATATGCAAATATGCAATTATGTTTACCAAAACAATGAAACCTGTGAAGTGATTACCAAAAACTCAAAAATTCCATAACAGAGGCACAAAGCATAATTAATCAAGTATACAACTATACAAGTATACAACCTGTCAAGTGTCAATTGATTATATTCCCATTCACAGAGGCCAAATTCAATTAATCAAGTCCCATGACTCCTATCCAAAACGGCCAAATATTCAATTAAGCAAAACAAAACAGTCCAAACTACATGTCAACAATCAAAGAATCAGAAACTTAGTCCAAAAGGACCAAAACAGAACAGTCCAAACTTAATGACAGAAGCTTCAAACAATCAAACTTAATCTCATCAACAAGACAACAAGAGTTACAAGACAACAGAAACCATCAGTCATCTACTCATCACAGTTCAATATAATACCCAGCAACTTAATATTCACAATTTGATACAGTTTATAACATTCACAGTTTGATACTTTGAGACAATGACTCACAATGTATTGAAGAATCACCGAGCTTGTAGAATCAATCACCGAATCCAAAACCCAGAAATCGAGCTTCAAGCCTTCAAGAATCACCGAGTTTGAAGTTTGAACCCAGAAATCGAGCATGAAGAATCACTGAGCATGAAGCCTTGAACCCAGAAATAGAGCTTGAAGAATCACCAAGCTTCGAGGTTGAAGAATCACCGAGCTTGAAGCCTTGAACCCAGAAATCGAACCCAGAAAGCCCTGAAAAGTGTGAACCCAGAAATTGTGAGATTGAAACCTAGAAATTCGATTGAAACTTTGAAAGACAAAAACCCAGAGAGCTGGAAGTCCAGTTTACAGGCGAGCTGGAGAGCTAGAAAGCTGGCCGGAGACTCAGAGAGAGACTGAGAATCGAGGGACGACCGGACAAAGGAGCGACGGAGCGGCGTTCCTTCTTAATTTTGAACCCAGAAAGGCAGAAAATGACACCCTATTTCGTCTTGTTTTGGTTTTCATTTAGTTTTAGGTTTTCCTAAAAAAAAAAAAAAAAGACAGAAAGCGCCTAGGCACCGACCGCCCAGCCCCGCCTAGGCGGCCGACTTTATTCCCAGCGCCCAGCTCGCTCGACTAGGGGAGAATCGGAACGGTGTTGCTGCTCCTAGCGCCTAGGCAGATTTTTAGAACCTTGACTGGAGGTGGAAAAATTGTCCAGCAGCTTGGGCAGGTGCTTATGCAGGGCGTAGTGGATCGGCGACAATTATTCTTGAAGCAGTTGCTGTTTATGATCTTTGGATATGACATGCATATTTTGGCTTACCAGGCTCCAACAATGACATCAATGTTTTGGAAGCATCCTACTTATTTGCGGAGCTTGCATGCTGCAGGTAAATCATCTCCATGTACGTATTTTATTAAGGATAAGCAATATGATGCCGGTTATTACTTAGTTGATGGCATCTACCCCAAGTGGTCCACGCTTGTTCAAACTATTCATGATCCTCAAGGTCGGAAAAAAAAAGCAATTTTTTGCCACGAAACAAGAATCATGTAGGAAAGACGTTGAACGTGCTTTTGGCGTTCTTCAATCATGTTGGGCAATTGTTAAGGGTCCAGCACGTTTTTGGAATAAACGTGTTTTACATGATATAATGACTACATGTATCATTATGCACAATATGATCATCGAGGATGAGCGTGATTTGACAGCTCCAATTAGAGAATTTAATCATGCACCTGCCCCTACTGTTGAGATGGTTGTTGATGAAGATGCACGATTTAATCAGTTTCTTGCTCGAAATAGGCAAATCAAGGACAGAAAGGCTCATTTTGAGCTTCGAGATGCATTGATTGATCATCTATGGGATCGTCATGGTAAAGATGAAGCTTGAAGTAGTGGATTAGATGTTTAATTTTGCGTTATTTTTTGTTTGATGTTATCTGTTTCTCTTGATGTTCTCTTGTATTCATTTATGTTTCCTTGATTGTATTTTCTAATTATAATGAAATAAATGATTTAGCATTATTCCAAACAAATTTCACATATCTCATTTTGCACACATTTCAAAAATATGTATCTCAATTATTCTACTATCTGAACACTCAATAATGAACTGGACAACATTATTTCACATTGTCCAATGTGATCAGATAAGATAGGATTGCCCCAACCATTAGATTAGATTACATGAATGCATCAACACCGTTAGATTTAAATATTTAAAATGAGTATTTATCTACATGATAACCATAAATACTCCTCTTCTCCCACAATACACAACACACCAATTCACCTACTACTTCAATGTCTTCTTCTAAGCGTGGGTTGAATTTTACAGTAGAGGAAGATTTACAATTGTGCCATATATATCTTGATCTCTCTCAATGTCCAATTAATGGTATTAAGCAAAAAAAGGATGCGTTATGGGAGAGGATTGTTGTTATCTACAATGAAGATAAGCTTGAGGAAAGGATCAGATCTGGTGGGTCTCTTCAAAGTCGATTTTCTGATCTATGCTTACCAGTCAGTAAACTTCGTGGTCATGTTCGACAAATTGAGTACCAAAATCCAAGTGGTGCGTCAGAATCATATATCGTAAGTATCGCATAACCATAAGTTGTAGTATGATTAAGTCTTACACTATCTAAATCTTAATGGTTGTTTTTTTGTTTTTTTGTTCACTTTCTAGTTGAAGAAAGCTAAGGAATTTCTCCTGGATGATCCAACTTATAAGAAGAAAAAGTTTCAATTTGATCATGTGTGGCCTCTTCTAAAAAATGCGGAAAAATGGCTTGATAATGCTGCCATGCACGTCGCTAAACCGCGTAGAAGAAAGGAGTCATCTGAAGGATCTCAATCAGGTTCTCGCACATCAAAGTCATCTGAAACTCCATCATTTTGTGTTGATTTGAATGCAGATGAAGATGAGTAAGAGTACATCAATGATGAAATTGCTTCACATGATCGTCCCATGGGAACGAAGATGGCAAAGATGAAAAGGAAATCCACTGAGGAGAAGAAAAAGAATTATGATAAGATCATGGCCGACAATCAAGCGATAAAAGAGTTCCTTGAAAAAAGTATGCTGGAGAAAACAAGCTTCGCTTCCAAAATTGAGCATTACACGTCAAACAAACTGAATATCCAACGCCAGCGCAATGAGGACAAAATCATGCTAACCAGTTTGGATTCCATAACAAATCCAATGGATCGTGACTTCTTGAAGATGAGAAAGGTGGAAATTATGCAGAGAAGAGCTCGTGAGTTGGGCAAGGACCACCCGCTACATTTGGCTACGGTAACTTTAGTAACCTAAACTCATTCCAAAATGGTTTTGAAGCTACCTTTCATTATGGAAATTTTGGTAGTCCCTGACAATTTCCAAGTGGATTCGGAGGAAGCGGTGCGTATGGAGGAGTGCCCCATGCTGGAGGAAGTAGTCAATTTGGAACAAGTAGTGCTGAAGTTGTGCTTGACGACAATCAAAGTGGTGGATTTAGAACAAGTGATGGTTATGGAGGAAGTGATGCTAATCTGCCGGAATATTAGCTAAATTTAGTTTTTTTTTTATGTGTATTTCAATAATTGTTAGTTTCATTGTTTTACTTTCTGTTGTTATGTTTTAGCACTTCACACTCTAGTACTCTTTTTTTCAGCTCTCAGCTCGGAATATATTTCCGAGTATGGTTTTGACGAGGCTATTAATAAAATTAATCTATTTTACTTAAATAAAAACATATATGTGTGTGTGTATCATAAAACTTGAAAATTACACAAAAAAAAAAAAATCTGAACATATAAAATATTAGGTTCATATTGAAGATCTCAACAAGATATTAACAATGGTATAATTTTTATATTCGGAAACGTTTATATTAGAAAATTATAATTTTATAAATGTATAAAACATAACATATAAAGAAATAAAACATAAAAATTAAATGGGACCTACCATTTAGCCTACCAATTGGGAAGCCAAATTTGGCTTATGAAATGTTAGCGGGCCATTTTTTTTTTGAAGCCCGTGTACTAGCCTACGGTGGGAGAGAGAGATAGGCTATAAATGGTGATATAGCCTACGGGGGCAGATGCTGTTAGGGCCTTTAATTTTTAATTTTAGTTTTTTTTTTTTTTTTTTTTAATATAGTTTTCGGTATATGTAATTTAGGCCTTTGCTATCAATGAAATCTATTTCTATTTCTGTTTCTATTTCGATTTGCTATCAAGTTTCTCCACATAATTAGTGGTAATAGCAAGGATTAAATGGCTTGTTAATTTGATATCATGTGAATCGGGCTAGTATCAAGAACAATTCGATAAAATGAGTCTTTCAGTCTAGTATATGCACTCTTAGTCTTAGGCACCTTTTCCTTGCAAAGCCAGTTTTACAAGAGTAAGTTCTACTTCTAGTATTAATTAACCCTTGGAGCATTATGTTTTCTTAAATTCCTTAATTTAATTCGGCATTAGCATCCTTTGGTCTTAGAGTTAAGAGCTCTATGTTGGATTACGGTCACTATACACTGCTGCTAATTACAATCAAAATTGTAACTACCCTACTGAGATCAGGGGCGGAACTACCTTATATCATGCAGGGGTCCGGACCCCCCCCCCACCATTTATCTAATCTTCACTTAATTAACTACATATGCCTCATAAAACTATATAAGTCTTGCCTTAATTCAATACTGGACCCCCCCCCCCCCCCCCCAAAAAAAAAAAAAAAACCAATGGCAGCAAGAAGTAACGAAAAAAATAAAGAAATAATTTAAAACTAACAATACTTAATGTGTATTAATTACTCAATTTATAATAAGAAGTATAGAAATGTTGCTTAGGTTTAGATATTTTGTAATAAATTATCATTGATGTCTAATTTGTTTAATTGTTTTATTATTATGAAATTTAATAATGTGCGTCGGATTTGCTAAAATTAACATTATTATTCTCTATATCTCGTGTTTTATATATGGACTCCCCCAAGTTTTAAATCCTGGTTCCGCCCCTGACTGAGATGGTTACACAGTATGTTTGCCACAACTCCTAGTTCCTACAATGACTTCTAATAAGCACTTTCTCAGTGTGATAGAAAAAGTAAATGGAGAAGAAAACAACAATAAAATGTTTCAGCCTATAACCGAGTATATCTACCATTGCAGGCAAGTGCCTCTCGGTTGTATGAAATAAATAGTGTATAAGCATAAACTTCACATAGCTTAGGTGAATCTGACTTTTCTTAAACCTTTTCCCCTTTTTCACATTTTGTACTATATGATAAGATGTTTTTAGTACCGTAGTTTATCTTTAACTTGGTATATATAGGTTACGTTTTGATGTTAAGTTGGTTATAATAAACTCTGTACAGTTCCCCCTGTGTGTAGTTATTAATGCTCAAAGGGGACTGGATGTTATTGTGTTGCACTAGGAGTTTAACTTCTCTAGTCCACTACAAGAAATTTTTGATGCTTCAAAATATTCTGGAGGGTGAAGTTTAAAATGTCCATACTTGATACTGTGGTAGCTTCCCACTTTAGCTTCAAATTTTCGATAGGAAAGATGATTAATGTTGAACTTATTGGAAAAATGCTACATAAATATATAAACAATAGTTGAAAGGTACATAATACATATGATACTTGTGGTTGTTCTGTTACTGTTGTACTAGAGATCTCATCATGAATTCTCTCTCTCTCTCTCTCTCTCTCTATATATATATATATGTGTGTGTGTGTGCGTGTGTGTGTAGGTATGTATTATTTGTGTGTGTGTGTGTGGAGACTTGAAAGGGAGTGGTAAGAGATATGAGAGAGTGTCACCGCAAATAAATATGTCAGATCAATTGTTGTGTCCAAAGAGAATACACAAGGTCTTGGAACTAATGTTGGATTTTGCAAGGGGTAGTTCAAGGAGTTCTATTTTAGGTTAGTTCTGGATGTCTATTTTTGTTTTGGAAAAGGGAGGGCTTTCTGGGTAATCCCTAACTTTCACATGTGTTCAAGTTTTGTAGATATTACAGCTTCATCCTTTGGCTTTGGGCATCAGTTCTCTTGGGTTCGAGATAATTCTTTGTAGCCTATTTCGTTAGACTGGATGGCTGTTGCCTCTTAGTTGTCTGTATCCTCTTTTTCAAAGTTCTCTTACGAGATGTTTTGTTTAGCTGTTCTAATGATGAAGCTAATCAGTGGACACCCCTAATTTGTCCTGTCCTACTGTAAGTTGTGTTTAATAAAATTTTGTTTCTTTGAAAAAAAGAATCCAAATATCTTTGTTTGCTCGACCAGCACAGAAGGTCTTGTTGTTAGATCGTAATCTCTTGTTTCTTTGAAAAAAAGAATCCAAATATCTTTGTTTGCTCGACCAGCACAGAAGGTCTTGTTGTTAGATCGTAATCTCTGTTGACTTGAAATGCGTTAGGGATGATTGTTTTAACCCTAGAGCTAACAAGCTGAATGGGTATATACTATATAGAATGTGTATTACCCTAAAACTTGGGATTTGTTCCTGGCATTGATATTAAGGGACATATTCCAAACAAACATTATGACGATAGCTTAATTAGAGAGGAAGATACCTAATTAAAATACGATTGCTGCTTTCCTGTTGTTCCTTTTGTGTTCAGAAATGTGTATTTATGTATCAATATGTACATAGAGTGAATGAATGTATGAAAGCTGAAATGCGGCTCAGTTCGATATCAGTAGTTTGAAACTGACTTGAACAATACATTGTTTAGTTAAGCCCAACACATTACTTGCAGAGTAAGTAGTGTAATTAGAGTGTAATGCGAGTCCGGTAATCCTAATCTAACAATGAATTGTTGTTTAAAGTGGATTGGATGCCTATCTACTTGGCTATCAAGTAAAGCTTAGTTGCTCACTTCTTTGGGAGGAGCTTATTTCTTGTATGCCTATAAATAGTCTTAGGTCTGCTTTAGCTTGTCTTGGTTCCATAAAGAGGTTGCATCCATAAATTGATCAATGGGAAGATCTATAATTTCTTCTTAAGGTTAGTCCTTTGGGGTTTATATTGTTTATGTTTAAGCATGTTTATATTGACAAATTGATCATTCTTTGTATCCTGATTTCGAGTATGTATAAGAATTAACTTTCCAGGCTTCCTACTTCCTACATTAACTGATATGTGTGGAGGTATACTAGCCAGCAGAGAATCTTTCTCAATCTGTTCCCCCACAAAACAAGGAAAGAAAGTAGAAGAGAACAACCTGCATCATGAATTTTATCTAAAGGAACCTGTTTGAGTGTAAACTTATAATAACTTGGATGGATATGACTTCTCTTTTCCCCTTTTCATATGTTGTACCATATGAAAAAGATGTTGTGATTTGCCAGTATGTTTATGTTTCACTTGGTGTAACATTTGAAACCTGCTGCATTCTCTGCTCCTGTTTGCGACAAATTATGGATGGTTTAAATCGCTTTCTTTATAAGTGGGTACATAGAATTTGCATTACACCAACACTTGGTAGGTATGGACACAGGATGTGTGCCTGGCATAGTTGTTAATGAACTAGTTCAAAAGAAGCATATTTAAGATTTGTTTAGAGGAATGCTGTGGTAATTTATTTGCTTTTTCCTCGCATAGTTATTGTAGTCAGTGATGGTCCCCATCCTGGACAGTTTGATTCTTAGTTTGATGTAGTGCACTTAATTTGTAGCTTACTTGTTCATGCGGACGAAAAAGAAAGAGATAGATGTGGAGGAAGAAGTTACTACTGCAGTTTCAACTGTTGGCCAAACAACTCCTACTACTGAAAAACCTCTACCCCTGCCAACCATCACAGAGCCAGCTGTGAAATTGCGGGAACCAATCTCAGAAGATCAACAACTCGAAGTTTTTAAGTGGATTCTGGAAGAGAGAAGAAAGGTTAGACCAAAGGATCCTGAAGAAAAGAAGCGCATTGATGAGTAGAAAGCCCTTCTGAAACAGTTTATCAGAGCAAATCTCTTCCAAGAATCTAACTGTTAAAGCTTTGTTTTCAGAAAGGGAAACTACCACAAAACAAGGGTTCTCAAGTCATTCTTTGTTTTCTACTCATTTTGTGGGATTGTCTTATAAGGGATCATGTCTGCACAAATTTAGTCCTTGTTATCATTTGATGAAAGTTTGAAACTCTTATTCACATGCCTATGTTATATTGGAGTCCTCCCACCTGCAATTATTGGTTTCTCAATTTTATACACGACTTTGAGATCTGAGACTCGACCATAACAAAATTGAGCCAAGAACATTTAGGAAACCAATTCACTATGATGGAAAGGTGAAGGTAAAAAAAACAAACTTATAGATAGTCTGCGTCTGCTGTATAGGAAATGAACGATTTTTTTCACTTTGGCAAGTCTTCTTCTCAGGTGAAGCTTACTGCATAATTCTCCCTTCCTTTCTAACAAGGAAGCTCAGGTATGGTGACAAATACCCTCTCTCTCCTTGTCATTTTTGTTCGTCTCTCATGCTATACAATATTTTCACTGGAACAAAAATATAGCATTTTTCTCAGGCCTTTTTCGGTTCTTATTTTTTTCCTTGACAAACATTGAATGTGAACATCTTTATAACTTAAAGTCGCCTAATGCATATGAAGACCTCCCAGAACAATATAGGATCGTATAACATTATTTTTTCCCTTATGGTCACAAGGGTTATATAGCTTGTTTGTTCATAAGTTCTGCACCAAAAATAGAGGTCCAGCAGTTTTTACTCTCTCATTTTCATCACATTTGAGGACCCTTTCTTGTGTTTAAGACGGTTTAGCCATTACAGAAAAGGATAGCATTGCCTATACTGGCATGCTCAACATCTTTCATTAAGAGGCTAGGGATTTATATAATGATTTTAATGAAAGATTATTTTGGAAAGGAGAAGAGGGCAAAGCGCATGTGGCTTCTAGGCCCCTACCATATAAAATGAGAGGAAGGATGGGAATGAATGGGACTTGAGAGGTTGGCCTAGCTAGTTTGTAGTTTTACAGAGAGAGAGAGAGAATGATGATGATGGAGTAGTGTGGTTGGAGTTACTGAAGAGTTTCACATGAAGGCACGAGGCCACCCAGCTGAGCTTTCTGCATATGGGGGCCTGTCTCAAATCCACAAGATCAATCATGGACTTGTGGAGACTTGTTTCTTACTTAATTTCTATATATCTATATCTATTGTAAGCTTATGATGATAGCATGTATATTGCTTTGGAGTTGTTCTCTTGCAGATAATACCCGACCTTTGATATCACGAACAGCCCAAGTGAATAGTCATGTAAGTCAATGGGTTAGCTCCATGCTTTCTAATGGGGATATCAAAAGTATTGTGATACTAAGTTACGAGGAGATTTCGTAATCAACTCTGCATGCGTGGAAGGCTGTTGAGTTGGCAAGGGATTGTATGTCTAAAATCTCAACTGGAAGGCCAAACATGAGTCCTGGTGACAAGGCTCAAAGAGTGCTTGGGAGCAGAGTTGGCTCGAATAAATAAAAGTCGTGTGAGTGGAACAACCGATCAATTGTGTTCTCCATGAATAATGAACTCAGTCCTTGTTTTAAATATCAAAACATTCTACTGAGATTTGTAGAGAGGTCATGATCCTAGTGAGTGAAAATTTAGAAGAAATTAATGAGTACAGCATAAGAAATGTTCAACATCTTACATTCCAACTGGTGAGTTAAAGTGTAAAACCTTGGCCAAACCAGAATTTCTGGTTCTGCCCACCTGACCCTTAAGGTTTATGGATCCAAAACCCCTGTAAAATCCAGGGCAATCCACCTGCGGTTTCATATTCAAAACAAAATCATTCTATATTTCAACATTTCAACAATATCATTCACGGCATGAGTTCATCAAGTGAGTTTCCAAGGCTAGAACATCGTCATAATCGACTCATTTTCTACAAGAATAGACCAAAAAAGATTGGACATATTATAACAAAACTGGAATGGTCTGGGATTTTATTTTAGCAATAGCAATCTAAAGCAGATTGTGGTCGAACTAGAATGGTATTGGAGCTATATTTGGCGTCTACATTTGGGGAGTGTTGATAGCTAGCCTAGCTCAAAGTCTTTGATAATGATATGAAAAGTACGTAATGATCAAAGAATAAGTACCAAACAATCATGTGGCATTTTCATTAAAGGGGTTCCTCCAAACTACAACAATCATGCCCCATTTTATGTAAATAGCTAGAGTTCAACAAACATTCCAATCAAAGAAGTTACACAAAGGTCGAAAATACAATATTAACTTCTCATTTAGCTGTTGTTGCATACAACTGATGCTCAACCAACCAACCTCTCTCACTTAGAAGAAGAGTCATGGCTACTGGAATCTTTGTGAATTATCGCCTCCACAACGGCTTCGACTTCTTCCTTCACCCTTTCAAACACATTTGGTCCTTTCACTTCCTCAATTGGGGTGTTTTCATCAATGTCATTACTCGTTCCATGCGTTTCTTTGTCATGATCTGGTGATTTCTCAGCGTGATGTCCTGGTGAATATCAATGTGCCATATCAAAATATATACCTAGAAAGATAGATAGATTAACTTCTAGGTAAATCATTTTACATGATCTAAATCCTCTCCTACATAAATATGCGATTTTTACACAAAACCCATCATCAAGATTCAATTTTTATTCGGAATATTAATGGATCAATCTCACTCTGAATATGAACTAGAATATAGCAAAAGCAACCAAGAAAGCAGATAACAAAAATAGACAATAACCTTGGTGATTCTGTTAATACAAAGAAATAATACCTGAGAGAGAGTCTTTCAGCTCTTGCTTTGGTTCTGCCATTGGAGCTTCTGCTTGTGGGTCTTGAATCTCTTCTCGCTGTGATAAGTTTCTCTGTTTCGAATTGAGGTACACACTTGGAATTCAACCGCAAGTTCAGAGTCCAGGTGGTAAGTTTCCACGGTTGTGATGCAACCACATGGGACCCACAAAGTTAACCTTTACTATTACTATTTTTCATTTTTTCCTCCACAAATTTTTTACCTTTAAAATGAAGAAGTAGATTTAGGACTAGTTTGGGATTGCTGTGACTTTTAAAAAATGGGGTTTTGTCCATTTACCCCATTTCTAGGGATTTTTTTCTCCCTTACCCCATTAAGTTTTTTTAATTCCCTCTTACCCAATACACTCTAAGGGAGTCTTCCCTAATACCCCATTAAGATTTTTTTTTTTGTTTTTAATTTTTTTTAATACCATTTTACCCCTCACCCCTTTGTTACTTAGAGAGAGAGAGAAAATGGAAGAGAGAGAAACTATAGGAGACTTCGCCGGAGCCTGTCACCGGCCGCCGGAATCCTGTCACCGGCCGCCGGAATCCTGTCACCGGCCGCCGGAATCCTGTCACCGGCCGCCGGAATACGGTCACCGGTCACCGGATTCCGGCCAACTTTCCCCGGATTCCGGTCACCGGCTGCCGCCCACCGAAAATTGCTGAAAATCTCACCGGAAAGTGTTTTTTGCCCCCAATAGACGTCTATTGCCCCAATAGTCTATTGCCCCCTAATAAACGTCTATTGCCCCCCAATAGACGACTATCAGCCATGTATTGCCTCCCAATAGATGTCTATTGCCCCCCAATAGAACTTTCGGCCACCGCAATGAGAACTAATCTTCTTAAAATTAGACAAATAAAACTTTGATCAAAAAAAAAAAAAACGAAGAGATTATATCAATTCAAAACATCTATTGTCCCCCAATAGACGCCTATTGCCCCCGAATGGACCTTTAACAAACCTCCAATAAACTTTTGAAGTCTACGAAACAAATTCACAAAAGAGTAGAAAAAGCTAGTACCAACTAAATCACTAATGCTCCAAAATAAGAAACCTTCAGAATATTATAGGAATAGAATTTGGCATTTTCCAACTTCTAGTTCACACATGTCAATGTGATAGCCTTCTTCTGTGTTATATATCAAAAAGAGCACGTGATGACCTTCCTTTCTATTTTATATATCAACAAGTGCAGAAGGGTTTATCTCACCAAATAGTAAACTCACATTGGCCAGGCTGCTGGCATGCTTCATCTATATTTCCATGGATGCTTTGTTCAGCTAATTAACCTCTTCAGAGCTACAGAGCATAGCTAATCTTTGATTTAATTTTGTATGAGGACTTCGTTATGGAGAGAAGAGAACCAAGTGAACCTCCAGTTCAAGACCCACAACCAAGGTAACGAAAACTCACAACCAATTGAACCTCCACGACAACGATGCAGAAGGGAACCAAGTGAACTGACCCATGCTGGTTGCCAGAATTGAAGCCTTTGACCCTGACGTCCTCAATTATGATTCCTGGATACCGCTCCGACTTGCCAAACCGTCTTCTACCTTTGGTATGACGACATCCGACGCCGAACTCGTTCTCCAGCTACGGAACCAGCTCCAATGTGGTCGGGTCGAACTTTACCCGGTACAGCAAATCCGGTGAAGCAGCAAACAACTCCAATTGCCGAGATCCTTCACTGGGGGGGGGGGGGGGAAGAGAGAGAGAGAGAGAGAGGATAAGCTTACCGGAGATTTTCGACGACCGGCGACGAGCTGAGTGAGTCAGTGTGGGATGAGAGAGATTGATGTTGAGTGGCAGTGGTTGTCATTTTTTAATTGGATCGAGGGTAAAATAGTCATTTGACATTAAATTGTTTATGTGGGATCAAAAATCTGTTGCTGGGGTAAGTGACTAAGTGGGATAATTTTTGCTTATTTTGGTGCTTTGGGTCAAGGACCCATAAAAAAAACTGCTGCTGCTGTGTTGTGAGAATAATCAGCTGTGAGTTAAAACAGTTTCGTGTTTAGTAAATAATATTTTGGGGAAATAACTGGGCCCCCCCCTGTACTTTGGGTGCGTCGACAGTTCAGTCCCTAACATCCTAATTTTAACAAATAACTCTCCAGACACCCAAATCTCACACAATTTAGTCCAAAATGACAATTTTACCCCTCACTTTCCCTTCTTCTTTTTTTTTTTTTTCAATTCTTCTCTTTTTTTCTTTTTTTGTTATTTTTTCTGCTTCTCTCTCTCTCTCTCTCTCAACAACCACACCAGAACCTTCACTGAACCAACAATGGCGTCTTCTTCTTCTTCTTCTTCCTACTGCACCCACTGGCACGCCATTCTCTACTCCACCATGGCCGTCATCCTCGCCGCCATCATAGTCTCCATGACTCTTCCTCCATAATCTTCAACAATCCCTTATCTGCAACCAAATGAAACCAATCTAAAAAACAATCCGACTATCAATCACTATGAAAACCCTAGAATTATTGTTCTGAAATTCAATTTCATGATGAATATCATCAACAACCCTTGCCAAAAAGAAAAAAGGAAAAAAATAATAATAATCAAGTTTCGAGTTTCGAGTTTCGAGTTTTGACCTCACGGGCAAACAACAAACTAGGACCTCGGGTTCCGGCCGGAGATCCTTAAGCTCAGACGTGGCCGGAGAACGGTGAATCAATCTCAGCAGAAGCTAGGGTTTCGGCGACGGTGTGTGCGCGACGTCGCTCGGCGTCGGCTGGTGTAACGACTTCGGGGTTTGGCTGATTGATGGTTACTGAGTCGAGTGACGGTGACGGTGAGGCGAGATGGAGGCCTGAAAGCAGAGAAAGGTAATGGAGGTGGCGTCGTGGGCTGGAGGACCTCACGCGGAGGTTGCCGATCGTGTTTTGGCAGCTAGGAGCTTGGGCTTGGATCGGATTTCCATCTTGATTTGGTTGATAGTGATGGTGACGTGAGGTGGTGGCCGGATGTGGTGTTTCCGGCAGTAAAAGAGGAAAGAGGAGAGAAGAGAGGTCGGGAAGAGAGAGATAAAATAGTGCGGCCAAAGGGAAAGAAAGAGGAAAAAAAATGAGGCACCGCTGCCGGCTCCGTCGCTGAGGCACCAAGCGAGGTGGCGAGGTCGAAGAGGTAGAGTCCGTCGAGGGCGGTGTCCTGAGGGAAGATGCAGATGAGGTGGGAGAGGCTGCGGTGGGTTTTGGATCGCACTGCTGAGCCGAGAGTGAGAGAGAGAGAAGCAGAAAAAATAACAAAAAAAAAAAAGGAAAAAAGAGAAGAATTAAAAAAAAGAGAAAAAAAAAAAAGAGAAAGTGAGGGGTAAAATGGTTATTTTGAACCAAATTGTTGAAATTCGAATGTCTGGGGAGTTACTTGTTGAAATTAAAATGTTAGGGACTAAACTGTCGACGCGCCCAAAGTACAGGGTGTGAATAGTAATTTGCCCTAATATTTTTAAAAGTGCTGTCAGTATATAAAACAACTGTAGAGTGTGTTTTGATCTACAACAGCTTCTAAAAGCAACCTCTGGGCTGCTTCTAAAATCTACTGTTAGTGACCTATAACTTCCAATTAAAGTTGCTTTTTATTTATTTATCAAACACAATAAAATCTAAAATTTTGAACAAAAGCTGATTTTTTTAAAAGCGAAGCAATCTCAAACGGGGCCTTAGCCGATAACTAAACTAATTAGTGAACTGGTGAGGTATCTTCAATTTACTTGGTTAATTTCAATAGTTCACATTGTTCTTCAATGATCTCATGAACTCCAAGAGAATTGAAGCGATATCTATGTTAGTACGGTTTGTTCAAGAAACAATTTCATGAGATCATTGAAGAACAATGTGAACTCTGTCATATACCCTTACTAATATCTCTATGTGCATAACAAAGGAAAACATAGAATTGATATCACATGAAGCCATGAACCATATATTCTTATTTGTCAGAAAACACCAAATCAGGATTACACCAAATTTTGGTCATTCCCAAAAGGAGAGTAAGAACAAGAAAAACCTAGAAAGCAAATTGCTCTTCTTATTCAGGCATAAAGTCCCATAAATATGCTTCATTCATTTCCAAAATTAGAATCTAGTATGCACTCATTACTCATACACTTCAAACCAATTGCAATAATAAACTCAAAAACCGATTCAAGACAAAGTGAAAACTAAGCTCCATCACCAATACAGAACATGTAGATTTTATTTTCTCATTTACTTTTCTCAGCAATCAAGCAAATTATGAATCAAACTAGAAACATTCTTTGGTTAAATTTTACATATACTACAAAATCGAGCTGCATATTGTTTAGCCCAACCTTCATTATCACTATGACCGATCAAATTAAGAGAAGAAAGAGAGACCACCTTCACCAAATCTCACATCAACTCTAGCCCAACCTCTGCGATTCGTAGAGAGCACAAGTGGAGAGAGAGCAAGCTCCGCTTGTTTTGAAATCAAGCTGGGTGTTCCGGAAGCGAGAGAGGATGAGATTTCAAATAACTAGGGTACCCTAGTTATTTAGAATTTGCTACTTTTGTTAAATAAAATCAGTGGGCTGATTTCATTAAATCCAAATCCTCAATAAAAAAATGTGTCAAACAGGCTACCTTGTATTTGGGCCCTCGAAATCCAAATCCTCAAGTCCAAATCACCCTATCCAAACGGGCCCTAAGCTCATTTTCAACACAATTGGGTTGCCGCAAAGGGTCTCAGCCAGGGGAGTGCCTGTAATTCCAATGGAACCCAAGAACTCAAGTTTAGGCAAAAGGGTCTTCTCACTGACTAAGAGCAGCTCTGGGAGTTTCTTGACAATTTCAGAGATGTGGGTATTGCTGAATCCATAGTCCTTGAAAAGCTTAACAACTGAGTCTGGTTTTTCTGGGGATTCAAAATGTACCCTATGCCTCTTGGACAAAGAGAGAGAAAGTTTTGGGGATAACCCACATGAATTTGTAAGGTATGAAACTATAAAAGAGCAATCTTTTTTACTTTGGACCCTTAATAATGATTTCGATGAATATAATCTTGTAAAATGAGATGCCTTTTGAAAATGGGTGACTGAATAATCAACAGCAATGCTACAACTGGGAAATAGTAATTGCAATTTTCTACAGCAAAAACCAAACATAATTGGAGCACACAATCAGACCTACTTGGAGCAAAGAGGGAAGCCACTCACCGAAACACTTGCTTTTTGATCAATTGCTCACTTCCTTCTTCAATTTAGGATTTTTAGGGTTTTGTAGCTCCGCTCAACAAAGCAGGGAGGCTAAAACTGAGTACAGTAGTACAGTGTGCAAGTGAAATCTATAGCTTTTATTAGGGCTGGGCTCGGTGCTGTTCGGGCCTGAAACCGCAACCACACCGCATTATTCGGTAGGCCCATTTTACGAACTGCAACCGCTTTAAAATTGTTTGGACTGCATTTTCGGTTGCACCGTTTTATCGGTCCGGTGCGGTTTGCACCCAAACCGCATACTAAAACATGCAACCAAAACCTGGAAATTTGAAAACCTGCAGACTTGAAAAAAATAGAAAAATAAACTAAAACTTGAAACTGAAACTTCTACTTTCAGCAGACCAAATTCCCAACAACTAATCAATCAAATCTGAAATAAACATACAGACCAACTAATCAACCAAATCTGGAAAAAAAAAACATAAGCAACCACTAGAAGAAAGTCAAGAAACAATTCAAACATACATACCAAGTACTACCAACTACAGAACTACTAATACAATGATTACAATCGGTCTGAGTAGATTCAAATTACACTAATACAAAGCATTTGTTAAAGTTCAAATTAACCAAATGCAGAAAGTCAAAAACTGAGAATGGGAGTTCATAATGGTGCCAAATTACAGACCAAAATAAAATGGTAGTCCAACAAGCAAACAAATGCCAAAGTGCCAAACTCAGCGTTGCCGAGTGCGGAGTGTCGACTTCAAGCTTCCTCCAAGCAATCCAGCTCCTTCACTTCATTCCTCAATGTCACTAACAGCAGATTCCCCTCCATCTGTCCATCAAATTCCCAACAAGTGCAAAACAGAAAAACAAATAAACCCATACAAATCAGAAAGCTATCTTACAAATCCAAAGAAACTACAAATTCATATCCTCACAAATGATCGCAGAATTAACAATGCAAAACACAGCTATTTTACAAAACAGGAAGTTCAAAAAAAAAAAATTAAAACGGTGAAACCCTTACCAATTTCCAGCTTTTCCAACTCCTCATACATCTGCAGCTCATCTTTGGTTGGTTCCTTATACACATCAAATCCCGCTCCCCTTAGCCAATCACTCAAGCAAACTAATCCCTCAACCATCTTAGGAGTAAGGGAAGCTCTAAAAGGTCCACCACCCTTTTTCCAAGGCTGAATGCAGCTTCGGACGCCACGGTTGAAGCAGGTACAGCGAACACATCTGTTTGGACCCAAAATGAACATTTTGGCCTGACAAGGCGTGTCTTGAAGAATTGAGCCAATGTCAGTGGCTCAAGCTATATATTGTCGACAAGCTCGAAATATATATTTGGGCTAAATACAAATTACTACCCTGTAGTTTGGGTCCAAAATCAATTCAGTCCCTGAACTTCTAATTTCATCAAAAACACCCCTACACTTTTAGTTTTGATATAATAGGTCCAATTTGTTAGTTTTCCTACAATTGAGTTATTTAACTTGTTAACGTAGCTCATATATGGCCTATGTTTTATGATGTGGTGTCGAGGTGGCCTGCATAGTCAATTTAGGAGTGAGTCCTACTATTAAAAATAAATAGTTTTTCAATAAATAATCCAATTATAAATTGAACCCATAACAAAATATTAACGAATTTGACCTATTAGATCAAAATTGAAAGTGCAGGGGTGTTTTTGATGAAATTAGAAGTTCAGGGACTGAATTGATTTTGGACCTAAATCACAGGGTAGTAACCAGTATTTAGCCCTATATATTTAGAGGCTAAATAAAGCCTACTATGGAAGTATGACAAGTCAACTTTAGCATATTTTCCTACTTCGGCTAGGAAAAACCGAGCTAGACAAGGAAGGAGGGGTGGCAGACTAACCAAATGAAATCGAAATGTGCTGAAACGTTCCAGATCCATTCTAGACAGCCCAAGGATCATTTCTTATGAAGAGTGCAAGAGCTTTTTTTGAGTGGAAGGCCTTCAAACAATCAGCCCAATTTTCTACAGAAACAAAACTGGAAAACTGGACCTGTAAGAGGTCCAGCAGCATTTTCGGCCCAACCACATGAAAGAAAGCTCTGAAATTTGGTCAGCATGATCTAGATTCATAGTGGAACATTTTTTATGAAGACATCATGGCCAGAATCTAAATTTCTGATGGAGATATACATGAAGGAATAAAGGAGCCGAAAGTGCTTCCTTATCTCCCAAATTCATCATTCCTATTAGTGCTCCACCTCCATCTCCACCTCCCTTATCTCCCAAATTCATCATTCCTATTAGTGCTCCACCTACATCTCCACCTCCCTTATCTCCAATTAGTGCTCCACTTTCATTTGTTTAATGCCAAAGTAGTTGGCATGGTAGCCTATAAATAGAGGTTACATTGAAACACAATTCACACATTCACATTCAACAACAACATCTCTAAGATGATCTAAGTTCTCTCTAGAGCAAACCTCTCTAAGAGCAACTCCTCTCCTTCTCTTTCTCTTACCGGTGATCATACTCCTAGTCCTAGTCTTCTCAGAAGCCGACTTTCAGTGCCACCAAACCCTCTGTCAACGTGCTTCGGTCCTAGTCTCCTCGGGAGCCGACGGTAGTGCCGCGACCACAACGGTTACAGAACCAGCCAAGCAAGGGTAACGCCCTAGCAACCCAGCCAAGCTAAAGTCACGCTTTAGCAAGTTCTCTCTACTTCCCGGTGGTTCTCGCTCTGCTCGATCTACAACATCGAGTATCGATTTGGTGACGCAAGAAGATTAGCAAAAGTCCTCACCACGAGGCACAAAGAATCCCACGACGAGGTTGGTGCTCTCCTCGTCCACAATTGCTTGAAAGAAGTCAGGTCAAGGGACACCCCCGACGACCGCACCCGAACGGTGCTGGCACGCCCGCGCAAGAAAAGAGACTGTTGACCAGCTGCAGCAAAATTGGAGCCAAACAACATCTTTGGCGATTTGGGACAGAATGGGATATCTTTGAGCAGTTAAGCGGTTCGGTGCGGTTCTCGTCCAAAACGACGTCGTTTTGCTCACAATTCGGTTACCGAACCGGAAAAACTGGTTCGGTTCGGTCGGTTACCGATTTTTCACCAGTTTATGCCCAGCCCTAGCTTTTATTTTCTTTTATACTGAAGGGTAAATTTAACTCAATAGTAAGTAGTAAATGTTAATTTTGTAGGTCTGGTCTTTTGAGGCGGTTGAATCAGTGGAAGGGTAAACCTATGAACCGTAGGGTAAAAGTTACGTATAATTGTACACTGAGCATTTTTTTTTTTTTTTTTTTGACTTTGTCAAGGGGAACCCAAAGGCTTCCTAGGCCCAAGATAAACCCCTTCGGCGCATGTGAAATGCTCCAACTGTGCATTGCAGCCAGTGTCTGGCCACTTTGACAGCTTCGGGATTCAAACCTAGGTTGGAGAGCACACCTAACTAGGCAAGAACCACTAGGCCACTTGCAATGGTTACACTGAGCACTTATTCTATATCAACCTTCCTGCACGCATTTTCGTGCAAAATTCGAGCTCTTGCTTTTGCTAGGGTTTTTCAAAAATTTAGCCAAACCTCACCATTATCTTCATATGTAGAGATATGGGATATAGATATAGATATAGATATAGATATAGATATAGATATAGATACATAGATATATAAATTGATAGATTCTCTCTTTTTATCCATCGTTCTCATGTTGGATTACTTCCAAAATTAACTGCTCGCTTTTAGATTATCAAAAACGTTAATTTTTGTCAACAAGAGTTAGAAATATTTTTTGAATTATAGATATTCGTAAAGAACTTTGGATGTGCTTCCTAAGACAACATTTTAAGTTTCAAGTGCTATTAGTACTACTATTTGTAGTCATATCGGCCTTCTTTTGCTTTCTCTACCATAATTTTGCATATTACTGCTTTATGCAGTTCCCTATGCACCATCTAGGCACAGGGGCGGATCTAGGTAGTGGCTTGGGCGGGCTGGAGCCCGTCCGAGATTTTTAGGCTTCAAAAAAAAATTAGATGTATACTTTAATTGATGTGGATTTAAATGTTTAATTGATGTGGGTAAGTGGGTTTAATTGATTTCAAAACTTATCAAGGTCGATCAGTGGGTCTTCTTTCTGCTGTGCAATTATTGTGGGTTTAATTGATTTCAATACTTATCATTTTATCAATTATTGTGCTATCTCAGTATCTCGGCGAGGAGCTTGGCCTCATTCGAATGCCGAGTAATCAGTTCAAGTTTATAGAGTTAACTTTGCAGATTGGGCTTGGGTTTATTTGCTAGCTATTTCGTCCTATCCATGGCTTTATATTCATAACAAACTTTTGGGTTGGAAAAAAAACCTATATATATGATGTATATTTTTTGTTTATATGTATGTTTGTTTAATGAAGCCCACCCGAACTCTCAAATTATCGAAGTCAAACTCCTCTCTGGCTCTCCTATTCTCTCTGTCCATCACAAATTCTCATTCTTCTTGTTCTTCTTCTTCACAAAAGGCCTAAATTACGGACTAAATTCAATCTTTTAAGTGTTCAACTCTCAGGTTTCATCTCCTCACTCTTGCATTCGCACACCTGTGCATAATTGTACTAAAAAAAAAATTTTGGCCTTCGCCCAAAGGGACACATAAATATGTAGCCCTCCCTATTTTCGAATCCTAGATCCGCCACTGTCTAGGCAGCTTCCTCAGCAATTACTTGCAGCAAATCTTTTGATTCAGCCGATGTTGAAAGTTGAAACTGAGTCAATTATGAGAATCTTAAGGAAACGGCGGATCAACATTTGTTCCGCGCCGCCCCCCCACAACACGAAATACCATAGCATTAGAACATGGATGGACTCCCTTGAGAACCTCCACAAAGATTTATCAAATTATAACAGAGAAGAGATACAGGGAAATGAGTAGACCAAATATGATACATATTTTGATCTAGCTAGTCTGCTGCTACATTTCCTTCCTCGTAATACATGTTGAAAAGATATATTACTGAATTAATGCCGGAAGTGAAGAAATGTGTTGCATCAAAAGCAGAGAATCGCCCTCCAATCGTAATTCCTAGAGACCTAGACAATTAGCCCAAAGCAACCCCATCTTTAAACCAAAAACCTCAGTCATATCCAAGAATAAAACCTGCATTACCATCATGATCTCTAAGAATAAAACCTGCAGAAGCTTTCCCAGTTTAATCAACAGCTCCACCAAAGTTCAGCATGATATAATTGAGGGGAGGATACCATCCAACAAGATACTTTCCTTTATTCGATAACTTACTCACAGATATTATGTTCCCAAATCCAATTGTTAATATGAACACAGCCTCTTGAATTTGAGGTAGTTCATTTTGAAGAATCATACTTTCTCTGATCCCATAACTTCCAAAATATACTAAAACACATCTCCATTATGGAAAAGGATGAGAATCATTGTTCCAAGTACTACATATCCAAGAAAACAAAGAATGTGAACTATGAGGGTTAACAAGAACAAACCTTTCTAAGAATCAGTGAATAACATCTCATTAAGTGTTAAATATACTTGAGGAGTTGAGGATATATATATATATATATATATATATTTTTGGTACAGGGAGTTGAGGATATTTGCCAAAAAGAAAAATACTGAAATAGTAGACGTCATTAACCAAGCAATTGTACTTGAGAGACATAACTACAAGACAAACAAACAAGTTTCAGAACTCAGAGAATGAAAGGAAGTAGCACAAACAGTGTCATCAGAAACTCGAAAATTCAAAATTCAAATGTTTTCATGCCAGTCAATTAGGAGTTTCAGTTGGGTCAAACTGAGTTTAAACTCTATCGATCTATCATATATATAGAACCTTAGGGAACAATGAACATGTCATTAGAAATAGATGTTACCAGTGGCGGAGGGAGGAATATATATGAATGGGGACAAAAAAAATTAACCAAACACCAAAAGACCATTGATGAACCAAAATACATCCCATGTATTTGCAATCAGTGCATATAATACACAAAAATGATTCGCATTATACAAAAAAGACTTGAGCTATTTCCTAGCACAAAAGACAATCAATATTTCCTAACAAAACAGAAACAGTATTGCTCAAGTCATCTATAGTTGTCCTCGACAAGGAGCCATGTTTTGGAATCGTTGAATTATAGGCTCATTGTCAATGGCATTGAATATATCTTTCTCAAGGTATACCGTTAAGCTATCATTCAACTACTGATCTCCCATTCGATTTCGCATTCGATTTTTTATGATGTTCATGGCAGAGAATGCTCTTTCAACTGTGGCTGTTGCAACTGGAAGTACTAGTGCCAAGGTTATGAGTAGATAGACAAATGGATATGTCTTGTGCTTTCTTGTCTTGACAAGTTTCTGTGCTAGAGAAGAAATTCCTTGCAAGTCTTGAAACTTTGTGTTAGATTGCATATCATCAATATAAATATCAAGCTGAGATTGTAGTACCAGCAAATCTGATGTATAAAAATCATCCGGATAAAATTGAGCAAGATGCATCAAACGTTGCTTGTTGAAAGCAGAAAATGAATGATTCGGACGTAAACATGCCAAACAAAGGAGTAGCTCAGTATTAACCTCATTGAAACGATTGTTTAGCTCTTGAAGTTGGAGATCTATTACAACACAAAAGAAATCAAAGCGATAATAGTGCAGATTTGTGATTTCTGGACTTTTGCGTTTTGATTTCCATTTACATAGATGCTGATCACTCATGTTGGGAACCATAATATTTTCCTTGCCACAAAAGACAACAACCTGCTCTAGTAAAGAATCCCATCCATTATCCCTCATATCTTGCAATTTTCTCTTGCAAATTTTCATTAAATCCATTGCATTTACTATATCTTGATCATCTTTTTGCAAGGCTTGTGACAACTCATGACTAATTCCAAGTACAATCCTCATCAAGTGCAGACTAAATATGAAATCAAAAGATTGCAATAACCCCAATGAAATAAATGCATCATGTTTCTGATCAGAACCTACTTTGTCAAATGCAATTTCATCTAGCACATCAATTATGGGAGAGAACATGGCAGTAAAGTTTATGAGCGTTCCATAATGTGAGCTCCAACGTGTATCGGCTGAACGCTTAATCTCAATTTCTTGATTTAAGCCTCTTCAACTTGAAAGTTCTCCAACTTTCAATGCTTGAACAACTTTGAGAGACTGCTTTTCTCGAAGAATGTCACGCCTTTAGAAGATGCACCAACAATATTTTCAACATGACCAACTGATGTGAAGAAGGCACCTACAATTAATGCTATGTTTCTTTGCTACAACCACCAAAGCTAACTGAAGTTGATGTGCAAAACAATGGACATAGAAAGCAGAGGAATTCTCCTTCAAAATAAGTGTCTTTAAGCCATTAAGTTCCCCACTCATATTACTGGCTCCGTCGAAACCCTGACCACGTAAACTTGATATGCTTAAACTATGTTTACAAAGCAATGCATCTATAGCTTCTTTAAGTGTAATGGCAGTGGTATTGGCAACATGTTCAATGCCAATGAAACGTTCAATCACATAACCATTCTTATCCACTTAATGAAAGATAACAGCCATCTGCTCTTTTATAGAAACATCTCTAGCTTCATCAACTAGAATAGAGAATAATGCATTATCCATGTCTCTAATTATAGCATTTGTGGTTTCAACTGCAGCAGCATTTACTATGTCTTTTTGCATCATTGGGGTTGTCATGCATTTTGAGGTTTTCTGGAGCATTTTTCAAAACTTTACCTTCTGAGGTAACAGTAACCTCAAAGAGGCTTTCAGAAGTCACCGTAAATCCCATGTTCTCAGGCTGTAGAGAAGATGGAACCAATGCCAAAGCATGCTTAGCCCTTTTTCTGTCCTCCACAGCTTCCTCCTCCCTTTGACGTCTGATCCCCGAAACCTTAACTTGCTCCACATATCCCTCCTGAAGGGCACAAATGGTGATGTCCCTCTTTTCCTTACGCAGCAGGTTAGGTATAGGAAATTTAGGCAACAGAGCTGCCGGCAATGACGACGTCGTGTTGGCCGGAAAAATTAGGGTATGAGCTACCGCCCTTGGGGTTCCACAACACCACCATCAGATGACATACTTTCCTACTCTAATCCACGGGGACAACAAGCTCCACAGTGGTTGATCATAGCACAATCTCAGCACCGTCCCAGCAGACATTCATAATGGAACTGCTGGGTGAACACGTCCGCCGGCAAAACCCGTACTCTCCTTTCCAACCGGACTGGGTCATTCAGAGGGAGAGAAACCCTAACCCTAGCCACGCCTTGCCGTACACCCGGATTATCCACTTGTAGCACCGGCCCTATTGTTTCCGCGATGAGGTACACCGTTGCTGCCGTCATTAGTCCTCGCGGCAAACTGAGAATTTCCATCCATATCCAGACGAAATCCAAGGGGATAGCAGCAACATTAGAAAATTCATTGTAATCGTTGAGGAGGATCATTGCTCTCTGGAAGGCCCAAGCTAGGTCCTCTATTCTTCACCCGGTTCAGATCACATTCATTTGTGAACGTAAAAAGAAATCGATCTCCACGAGACTGCACCTCCACCGGTATAGACAACCTCCACATTGACCGGACTGCACTACGAAATGAGTCCAACACCACAGCCTGAGCACTGTTCAAACTTCCTACCAAAAAAAATTGATTCGCAAGAAAACCCTTATCGGGGCAGCGAAGATTGCCGAGATCTACCGGCTCTTCACCATCCTTGAGCGACAACCTGGTCGCCAAACGAGCTGTCATTGACGCGAGGGAGACAGCCATCGAAGAAGCACCACACAACGAAGTCCTCAAAAACCCTAACCCTACCAGAGAGAGTAAGAGCGCGAGAGAAAAGGTCGCGGTATGATATATAATTATATATAGACCCATATGAATACTCAGCTTGGTTAAGTTAGTAAAGCTATTGTGATGTTTTCTACCATCAGTTTCAAAAGTGTGCCTCTTTTTCCCTCATTCTTTCTGCTTTTTTTTTTTTTCTTCCATTTTTTGGTTCCTTTTTTTTTTTTGTAACAATATATTCTTTCCTTGTATATATACATATATATAGGCCTCCTTTGCTAAGGATATCCTTAACTTAGCTTACAGTACGGATTTTCATATTTTGACTACTTTTCGATCAGATATTCGCATCTTAACCGTTCAGTTTTTCGATATATATGAGTAGATCATTTCTGTAAATTTTCAGCCAAATTGATGATTGTTAAGGCATCCAGAACTGCAATTTACACGAACGGTTCAGGTTGGACAGATTCGGTTTGTTCGTGTAAATTACAGTTTTGGATGCCTTAACAATCATCAATTTGGCTGAAAATTTGCAGAGATGATCTATACATTAGGACCTAAAAACTGAACGGTTAAGATGTGAATATGTGATCGAAAAGTGGCCAAAATATGGAAATATGTAAGGACGTCTTTACCTGAGAAGGACTGTACACACACACACACACACACACACACACACACACACACACACACATATATATATATATATATATATATATATATATATGTGTGTGTGTACATATGAAATACTTATCCAGAGCGAGGTCTCACTCTGAAATTAAAGTGCGAAGTTAGAGTTTAGGGTCACTTTCCGATCTCATATCTACATTTCGACCGTTCAGTTTTTAGGTACTAATGTATAGATCACCTTTGCAAAATTTCAGTCAAATTAATGATCTTTAAGGTATCTAACTCCCTTAAACCAATAGAAGAACTGAATCTATCCAACCTGAACCGTACTAGATTTAAGACAGTTATCAATGCCTTAACGACCATCAATTTAGCTGAAATTTTGCAGAGATGATCTATACATTAGTACTTAAAAATTGAACGGTTGAGATGTAGATATGCGATCGAAAAGTGACTATAAACTCTAAAAGCGTACTTTAATTTCAGAGCGAGGCGTCGCTCTGGATAGGACATGTGTATATATATATGTATATGAGTGCGTGTGTAAAGTTTCTAAAATTTTTCTTATTTTATTATACATTTGTATTAGTGTTTCTTCAAAAAAAAAAAAAAGAATTCTAAAATTTTTCCCTTGTTTACTCCTAGTGTCTCAAAATTCTTAGAAGCATTATCAACCAAAATATATATATTTTTTTTTCCGCCTTAGATTAGCCCACTATTTTATGTCCTGGATCTGCCACTGTAGAGGAGATCATTGAACATGACAAGACCAAGTTCATGAGTAAGACTTCCTTTAGCCAGAGCATCTGCTGTACCATTACACTCCCTGAAGATGTGCTTGATGCTTGAGATATTCAGCATTTGGAGGAGGTGGCTGCAACCATTGATAACATTGCCAAGGGGGTGACCATTTTGCATCCATCCAATAAACGTTTCACAAGAATTGCAGAATCAGATTCAGTTTCTTCTTTATTCGCATGTCAGAAGCAATCTTAGAACCCGAATGCATGCCTCTGGCTTCAGCATTAATCACCTGCCCGGCTGCTCCGTACCCAAGTTAATACTAAAACCAACAATTCAATCACCATTGTGGTCTCTAATCACACCCCAGCTTCGGTCATACCAGATTGATTACAACGGGTGCCATCCACACTAAGTTTAGCAAAATTGGTAGGAGTCTAGCTCCAGAAAAAAGATTCAAGCAGTAATTATCAGCTCTGGGCAAGAGAGTATGGGATTCACATTTTGACGCTGACTATGAAATTAAACTTGTTTTCAGTAAATCATCTTGTTTCAACCTCCACAGGTGTATCCATCGATCTTGTATTGGCAGAGACCTACTTATCTCAAACGTTTTGACAATTATGTCAATACATCTTTAATCTTTACCTGATAGTACTTTAGATATTGATGGCTCTCCTTTAAATCTCGATTTGTGAAACAATTCCCATATTTCCCTACAGTAAATATAAGTAAATCAGAGATAACTACACAATATAAAATAATGCTAAAAATGAAGGCAAAAAAAGAAGCTCAACTCTTTCGCTACTGACTACTCATTCACACAGAGAAAACCAATCCCTATATGGCCAACGAGCATTTTCCTCATACATACGGCATATATGGCAATGGAAACCCTTCCAAGATACAAACTCGTTTACATCAACCTTTGTAGGAAAGCATTGAGAGTTGGTTGTCCGACAAAGTTTTTCTCACATTTATCAAGCTGTGGATATTCTGAAACAAATCTAATGAGATGAATTAATATTTTCAATGAACATGAATCTAGAATACCATTTATAAGTCTCGAAACAAACATTAGTTGGAGATGCCTTCTTTCTTCCCTTCCCAACAAACTCAGAAAAGCATCTCAGGAATTCAAGATCAGCATCACATTTCACCAGTTTATAAGAAATAAGAATGGAAAGCCACGATTAGTAGCAATTGTAGATTAAAAAAACTCAATTATAACATTAAGTTAGCAGTGACGACTATCATCAATTTGATAAAAATTTATCTCATCCCGTAACCAAACAATATTATTATACCCAACAATATACTTGACATTTCATATGGCCCTAGTGTGTGATTAATTACACTGTTTCCGTATCACAAAGCCCACTCCATTTGAGCTTCTATACTACTTAAGGCTGTAAAGCCCACAAATGCTACTCTTTTTCCTGCACAACTCCTTTTTGCTGTCAAAACCAAAACAAATGAACAACAATCAATTAGAAAATTCAAATAAATATGCACAGAATCACACAATTTTCTCATGTATTTCCCTCTCTCACATCCCTGTTGTGCTAGCATAGTCATAAACCCTCTCTAAATGATGATCCATTTGCACTGCATTCAAAACTATCGTTTTGCAGATGGGTAAACTCTTTTGCAGATGAGTAAACTCTGCTGGACATCAGAGTATGATATCAATGTATTTCAACCCTTGCCTCATGCCAACAGACATCAGAGCACACGTCCAGTCAAACACCGGATGCAAGATATCCACCTCTGTGTTTGACTTGTTTATACACTCACCAAAATAAGCGAGTAGAATTTCATAACGCAGAAAACAAAGACATATGACTCCTTACCTGGTGTAACACATTGGAAAAAAGACAGACATTTGGGCTGCTAATCTTGCCCCAGAATATGATCGAAAGATTGTGAAGATTTCTTGCATCAAAGCTGCAAGATAAGCAAGGCTTTTTCTTTGTGAAGGTCTAAAAGAATCATTACCTTAAGTACTAGCCCAATTTGCCTCATGTCCTCGACTCGAGGCTCTTTGTCTGCATCTCAGGTATCGCATATTGGTGAGTGACGATGAATTGCGATCACAAATCGGCAATTTACTGTTTGTGAAGTTTTTAGCTTTTAAATTGTAATGTTTGGGTGCAGGAAGAAATACCCAAAATGCTAACTACTATTGATTAATTCAGTATTGACAGTAATCTATAACTGATTAATATCCAAGACATAATCAAACAAAGTAAAACATGTTTCACTATTACAGTCACTCACTTATTTCAGACTACTAAAACCCAAACTGACATTGGCAGATACCCGTACTTACATTCTCATACATAGAAGAAACTACAAATGCAGCAGCTGGCTAGCTGCTTACGGAAAAGCATTAGATATCAAATCTTCATCAGTCGTGCAGAGATAATATCTTGACCAAAGAGGAACAGCAATGTAATGATTTATTTACAGATAGGATCAGGAATTTACTACCGGCATGCACAAAGGCTTATCATGTTTTATAGAAATTGAAACTCATATTTCCACATCCCTATTTGAAAGTAATGACCCACTACTCGAACACATAATTAAGGACTTTCTATGTAGCAAAAGAAGCTCCTTACAAGTGAAATTTGGACTTATGATTAATCTTATTGGCACTGAGTTTCCAGCCACATACCAAATGGGGATCATTTTGAATGTTAGACAGAGAAAATTTTGTTCCCATTTCTAATCCTAATCAATTTTCCCACACTCACTCACCATTTTGGCTACCAACCCCAACTGCTAGCTAGCTATTGACTATATTTCAAGTTTGACATTAGTCACTAACTAATTAATATCCGAAGCACAATCACATCACGGGGAATTAGAAGAAAACACAAAGTAGAACCTGTTTTGAGAGAAGTCACTCAGTTAAATTAAGACAAGTGAAACCTAGACTGTTACATTCTCATATAACCAGATCTATATATACATAGCAGAAACCATGAAAGGGCGGCTGTGGGCTTGCCACTTATGACGGGAAGGCATTAGATATCAAATTTGGACCATATGATATGTAATCTCTTGACCAAATATGAACAGTAAAGTGAACAAAAGAACGGAAGATGACTTACTTTTAGATGTCTTAGTGATCTGGCCATTTGGTTTAAAGGTAAACAGCAAAGGATCATGACTAAATCCAGCTAGTTTGTCTTAGGAAATCAGACAACAAGCAATTGAGTATGATCTCAAATGAAAGTACAAATTTCTTATAATTTCAGCAAATAAAGCAGGACAATAGAGGGAAGGAAATGTCGCATGGTTCCCAACAAATTAAATAAAAGATGATACATTACGACAATTCTTAAGCTTTATTTGTCTTAGTAGCAGCTTATTGATTAGGAAGGCAAGTAAGAAGAAAACAAACAAGACATGGGCACCTCTTGGCAGCACCTCTAAGTTGTTAGATGCAATTTATTTCTGAACATCTAAATACTTGATCATATATAGCAACTCTGATAATTAAAGCAGCAAGAACACTTGTAAAAACAGTTCATCTAAATTCTGCAGATAAAACTAATAATAATTAATTTATGATCAATTCTGAATTTGTAAGTTTATAGATGTACATATACAAGACAATTAACATGGCGATGTCAAATTTAGAATTGATATTCAAAGTAACTTAAACATTTGGATCATAAGAACACAATATTGCAGCAACAAACTATGAGACTTAAATCAGAAATTAAAAGTAGTTTGTGATACTGACACAATTCACAAGACACCAAATAGGGCAAGGATCGAAAATGATTCTTGGAAATTGCCTGACCTGGGAAATACATCTTCAATAGAGTTTCACTACGCACCCCTCTGTCAAACCTTGGAAGAGAACTATCTTCCCAGCTTCTACAACACAACCAAGAATCAAGTATGCATGGCTGATGATGATGATGGAGTGCCTGTGTCTATTGCTCTTCTCCAAGATCCACCCTTTAGTCTCGGTTTTGTGATGGGACCAAAGAATATGACTATATGAGGTATGGTGTTCTTGCAGGGATCAATACAGACGTTACAATCCTTTTTTATATCTGCAAAACGGTTGACACAGTTTCTTCCATCAAGAAACTGTCAATAACCTCTTTGTTTGTCTGATAAGGATTGATATGGATAATCACACAATTTGAATTTCAAATTCAAACAGATTGCATTAAATAAAATCATTTTCGATTACAACTTTATTGAATTCACTGATGTTACAAACTGAACTCTAAAACTCCTCACAATGTCAACTTAAGTGAAAATACTGATATCTAGTTCAATAAGGTCTTACATAAGTGAGGTCGCATTGGCTTACATGAGCCTTAACTAGTGTTAAGGATATGGTTGCTGGCCGCATTCGGATCGGCAGAGTGGACATACGCCACTGATCTCCAGCCACCGGAGAATGCAATGCACATGAAAATGGTGTTTGCAGGGCAAACGATTAATCAGTTGTTCATCGCCTAGTGGAAGATCCTCGGTGCAAATAACACATGATGGAGTCTCTGCAACTATAGCCTCTGCTTCCTCCAAACCCTCCTCAATTGATGAGCTAGTTGCAGGAACAACAATATTTGGTACTGCAGGAACCAGATCGGGACTACACCTGATGCAAGTCATGTCCCAAACGGCCACAATGACAGGCAGCTCGGGGGAGACAGCCACGTCAAGGACCAGGTATATGTTTTCAATGATAGTTGGATGTTCAGCTTCCGGGACACCCATGCGTGAAAGAGACCCAGCTATCATCTGTGTGTACTCACTCCTATTATTGGATTGCTTAATACTAGAGAAATTGACCCAAAATTCTGTTACAGCTGCTAGAGCTCTACTTTCAACAGTAAATGGATCAGTCCTCTGACGGCGGCTTGCTTTCATCCTGAAGAGCTTTAATCTAATTAAAAGCTCGTCCTCCCCTAGCAGCTGGAAGGGTGAACGTAAATGAAACACTCTGCTACGATAAACACACGTCTCCAAAGACATGCTTCAACAACTAATTGACGGAGGAGGCCAAGCAGAGATCTTTGATTCAAGATTCTCACTTATAAAAACAGGTTATTGGTACAGCATCAAATTACCAAATTAACCTTTTTGGGTTTTTCTCTCTCTCTCTCTCTCTCTCTCTCTCTCTCTCTCTCTCTCTCTCTTTTCTTTCTTTTCTATATCAGGGATCAAAACAGAATGACCAACAAGGTGCAATTTTTACTTCTGTTATTCATGAGAGCACAGAACCGGCCAGTCTTTCCCTTTTTGCTATAAACCTAAAGATCAGAGAACCATAACTTTCAAGCAAATTCTCAACAAGATACCAATCACTTTGCCTTTGTGCTCTATTTCAATCCACTGAAGCCACTATTTCTCAGCCAAATTTAGCTCAACCAGAGGCAAAACAGACTTGTTTGATTGAAAGTTCTCGCCAAAGACAAATAGATAGTACATGTCTTATACTAGACTCCGAAATTAGGTTATGTGATAGCAGCCAACTACGCGATTACATTCTGAAACAGAATGTCTTATGATCTTTTTAGTGCATAGCTCTTGATGGAGTTGATTCATGTTCTTCCTCATAATCAGAGTGCCCCAATGTTATCAAACCGCTGAACATATTTCCCGATTAAGTACCTTTCTCCGATATTATCTTACTACTATTAGCTTCACCATTTCTGCTAAAGTGCTTATCATTTTTCCCTCGGCCAATTAGATATTCCTTTCCACCATCTCTTGTAAATGCCTTGAAACTTCTCAGTTCTCACGTTTCCATCAAAAATCATGAGCATCACTGTCAAAACGCTAGCATCTGCAATATCATTATAATGTGAATTCCCCCTCATCACCTTTGTAATCACTATTGATAGGCCTCTACTTTGCCATATGTAGCCTCCGAGCCCTTCTCCTCTTGATCTCATAATTGGAATTGTCATTTTCAAGTGCCTTGGATCTTCTGTATCACCCTGAAATTTAGGCCTCTACTTTGCCGTATGTAGTCCTCCGAGCCCTTCTCCTTTTGATCTCATAATTGGAAATGTCATTTTCAAGTGCCTCGGATCTTCTGTATCCCCTAAAATTCTTCTCCGTTCCAAGCCCTTAATCGGGTAAACTCCTCTTCCTCTGCTGTATCCCCAATCACAGCAATGAACTTGTCTAACACCTGTTGCTCAGGGGGTTCTGAATGTCTCAATGTATTATCAGGCTCTTTTACTGATAGCGCCCCCATAAGGACTCCCGTCCTAATTTCATTGAAGAATGAGGAGGTGACTCTCTAAATACTAGCCATGGCAACTGGATCCTCAAGGTTAACACCACTTGTGCAGGGCTCCTGTTATATTCTTTATATTTAGCTTATGAGATTCAAGAGCCTGAATAATGCCTGCACATAAAGATGCAGAAATTAATATCCACGTTGCTTCCCTCAGGTCCTTCAGTGGCACTTCACTGAGGTATCATAACAGAACTTTATTTGAAACTGTCATAGAGAAACGAATTTCTAGATTAATAGTCAGAACAGCTAGTACTACACATTTATAAACAATTCACATATGTAAAAAATATGTACATGCAATGCTAGCAAAGACAGCACTAATATTCCAATCCTCTCAAAAGCTGTAAGCATGTATGTGTGTATGCGTGTACGTACGTACGTACATATATATGTATAACTTCAGAATCACATATGCCAAAACAGTGGGTATTTAGAAGGGGACACACGTGTTTACTTACCTTCCTTTTTGTAATGGTACTGCAAGATATTGAATTATTTCCCGCGAAACATGATTATGGCTTTGATAATATTATCACAATACCAACACTCAGCCTTGAGAGCATAGTTGCCATTTTCTTGATTCTTTTCTTTAGGGAAGTTATAATAACAAACTTGTATGGTCTGCGAAACTTCCACCGCTCAGCCTTGCTAGCTTAGTTGCCATTTTCTTGATTCTGTTCTCCAGGAAGTTATCACAACAAACTTGTAGAGTCTGCGAAACTT
Organism: Rosa rugosa; assembly: GCF_958449725.1. Lineage (NCBI taxonomy): Eukaryota > Viridiplantae > Streptophyta > Magnoliopsida > Rosales > Rosaceae > Rosa > Rosa rugosa. The sequence continues at coordinate 53,279,884 of NC_084820.1, read as the reverse complement.
CCACAGCATCCACATATTCTGGACAACTCCACAAAAGACACCCACACCCACAAACACCAACATAATGTTTGTTTCTGAAGCCAAACTTCTTAAATGAAGATGCTCTAGGGTCCATAGCCCCGGATCATGTAGACAGGCAGGCAGGTGTTTTGAGTTTCTGTAGTAGCAATGCCAATTTCCTCTTGGCCTGCATAATTCAGATACTCAACATGATTAGGGATCCATTTGGATGGAGCCATTTCAAAGCGAAATATGCAATTGACAACAAGGCTAAATTTACTTGCATAACAATAAATAGATAGGATCCATGTCTAACTCGAATCTCATCATACGTGTGTTGTAATAGTATTTTGTTTTGGTTATTGTAACGGCCTAATCCTAAACCAGCACTTTAGACAAGGTTACAAATCAAACTAAATCGCTAGTTTTAGAATCACTCCACCCAAATGGGTGTATTATTTGGAAATTACAAATTAGTCTATAATGAAGCAGTGAAACCATTGACAGAAAACTTTCCAAAAATTAGAATCCATAGACTCTTGTTTACTTTGTTAACCTAAGCTCCTCTACGGTTAAATTTCAATAGTAGCATTGATGTCTTCTTAACATTCACTATTTTGCAAAACACTATTTAATGCAGGTACTTAAGGCTCTGAGAGTACTGAATATCTCTTGCCCAAGAAAAAAAAAATCAAAATATCAGATCAAACCTCATTATCTTTTACTTCATATATGTCAAAAAAACAACCAAAACCAGTCGAGTCCTTTAAGCTCTATCTCAATACTGAAATTTTTTCGGCACAAGAGGTGAAATGATTCCCAACAGGGGAGAAACAGATTTATACATCGACAAAAGGGGAGTTGAAAACCCGCCTCTCATTTTCATTCTGCGAATCTCTCAAAGAGTGTTTCCCTGGTCCTTTCCCATCTGCTTCACTACTTTGCTTCTCTAACTACTCACTAGATATCAAACCTCTTATGTGGGAATTGACTGGACAGCCCATCAAAGGGATGGAATGGTGAACAAGAAAGAAAAAATAAAATTCACTAGCGTTACTTGGTTGAATCACATTGCCTGAGAGCAGTTTTGGACTGACACCTCTTAAAAAAGGCACATTTCGGTAAACAATTCAAGCTAAACTAGACTCGATTACTCGCCAAATGCAGAGAGTTGCAGTAATAAGCTATATGCATCTCTATAAATACTAGACATTAATTTCAATTCTAAGAGACAGCTTCGGGGTTCGAACCTAGGTTGGGGAGCACACCCAACAAGGCAAAAACCACTAAGAATTTGTTCATTTACCCTATTTCTAGGGATTTTTTTTTTCCACTTGCCATTAAGTTTTTTAATTGCTCCTTACCCAAAACACTCTAAGGAAGTCTTCCATAATATCCCATTAATTTTTTTTATACTATTTACCTCACCCTTTTGTTACTTAGAGAGAGAGAGACAGAGAGAGAGAGAATAGAAGAAAGAGACACCACAGGAGACTTCACCGGATTTCGGTCACTTCCGGCCAACTTTTCGCCCGATTCCAGTCACCAACCGCTGACACCGGACTTCTCTAAAAACCTCGTCAGAGGTCCTCAAAGAGGTCGTCGGAGATATCATAGGTCGCCGGAAAGGTTTATTGCCCTCAAATAGACGTCTATTGCCCCCCAATAGAGGGGTAATGAACCTCTATTGCCTCCCCTAATAGATGTATATTGGGGGGCAATACAGGTTTATGAAACCTCGCTGGAAATCTCCAAAGCAGTTGTTGTAGATCTCATATAGGGCCGGAGAGGTTTATTTGCCCCTAAATAAAACTTTTATTGCCCCCCAATAAAACTTTCGGTCGCCGGAATAGAAACTAATCTCTGTAAAATTAGACAAAACTTTTATTAAGGAAAAAAAATCAAATTACATCAATTCAAAACATTTACTGCCCCCCAATAGATGTCTATTGCCCACCAATAACCCTATATTACGAGATGATAAAACGTTTTTTTTTTGTTCTTTTTTTTCCCTTTCCTTCTATCCACTGTATACAAAAAAAAAAAAAAAGGATTTAGGCACCTAGAAAATGCTCTGGGCACCGGATCAGCATCCTCTTCCACCCGAGTCGGAAACCTAACGAACCTCGAGGTCCTCTGGCTGATGGAGTGCAACATAGCAAGTGAAAGACCCGATTCGCTGGTTTGACTAATTAAACTCACCGATTTGGACCTCGTGTGAATCATTGTTGACGAAACTTTGACAAGCGTGATTAGTCCGGCTAACCGATTATAATTGACCAATTTGGACCTCCGATTCTGGCGTCATTAACCGAGTTAACCAGCTTGAATGTCGAAGCTGAAGAAGCTCCGGCTAACGGGGCCGATTCCCGATGAGTTGACTTGGTTAGAGGTGGAGAGCCTCAATCTTTACAAGAACAATTTCAAGGGGAGTTTGCCGGCCAAAATTGTCGACTCGCCGAACCTGTACGAGCTCAGATTGTTTCAAAACAAGCTCACCAGCGAGCTGCCGTGGAATCTCGGCAAGAACTCGCCGTTGGAGTAGATTGACGCCGCATCGGAGTAAAGATCGGGGGGGGGGGGGGGGGGAGAGAGTCTATTGGAAAGGAGAGAGACCAACTAATGGCATATGAGGTAGTTTAATAATTTGACTGAGGGTATTATTGTTATTTTACACTTAAATAGATAACTGGGAATTAAAATTCTTGGTGGTGTAAGTGGAAAATCCTTGACTTGATTTTGTATATTGGGTCAAGGACCCAGTTGACTTATCAATTTTCAGAACAAAAATAGAAAATTAACTAAAAATAGAATAAAACGATCTGTTTTAAAAACATTTAATGTTATTGATTTTGAAAACCATATAATCACAATTTATTTTAAGAAAAATTAAATTATATGGTTTCTAACTTTATTCTTGTATTAAATGGAGACGTCATATATAGAAATTTGTTATGTTTATCTAACTTTTTTTATTTAAATCAAAGAAATATATCATTCATTCTCAAGCTAAAATGGTCATTACATACCATTCCGTTATCTGATAAACAAGAAGATGTGTTAGTACTCACAATGGTACATAGAACTAGACCACTTATTACACATCAAATACATCGAAAAACAAATCTCTTCATTCGGTATTACTTTAGAAGATTTGCTAAAAGGCACATGAAATGTGCATAGCTTCCTAAAAAACCTAGGGAATTATAGAAAATAAACTAAGCTACTAACATAAGGTAGGCCTAGGGCTCACATTCAGAACCAATTCAGTCAAGCCCAATTGATAGCAGCCCAAAGGATAGTCCCACTCAGAACCTTAGCAAAATGGCCCAAACATGGCCCAAGTCTCCATCTCTTTCGCACAATGGCTACGATCACGACCACGACCACGTCGATGCCGATCTAGCGCCACCTTGACCAAGTCTTCTCCGATCCAGATGCTGCCGACAAAGCAACTCCGACCACCCATGAGCCCCAAACGCTGAAACCCAAGGAAACCCTAACACAAAGATTTTGGGTTCACCCAAATGTCGGATCGATATAGCTCACCAGATGCCAGCGTCGTTGCTTGGAAACGAATTGAAGTGGACCGAAATCCAGTCCCTCCCAATTCGCCATTGACATCCCTAAAATCATAATAGCCAGACCACCATGCTTCAGATGTGTTGCACCAAACCCGCGTCGTATGCTAGACTAATCTTCTCCCTGGTCAGAAAACTCATCATTGGAAAAGGAAATTAGGGACTTCTTTTCCAGATCATCTTTCTTCCTTATATGGCCTTCGCTGTGGCGCCTTATGTGTAAAGAAGTATCACCCATTGCACTCAAGTCATCTATGCATACCAAGCTATGTGTCTTGTACAGGGAACGACAAAGCTCTCCTTTAGCAACATCCAACGACCCGTTTGTAAGCATCCACTTTCCATCGCCAATATATTGGTGGAAACCTTGTCTATCAAGAGCACTTAAAGACAATATGTTGACACTCAAATCAGAAACGTGCCTCACATCCTTCAATGTCATCTGGTAACCAAGATTAGTCTCGATGCAAATATCTCCCATTCTCGAAATCTTGGAGTAGCTTGTATTGCCCATCTTTAACATCCCAAAGTCGCATGCTTCGTATGTAGAAAAAAGCTCCAAGTTGGAAGTAACATGACAACTTGCACCAGTATCCACGAACCAATCGTGACCCTTGTCACTAACGTATAGACATTCTTGAACAGTAAGAAGCTCCCCTCAGATAGTAGCCATAATGCCATCATCTCCATTGTTTTGGTAGTTGCCTTTCTTTTTGTCTTGTTTCCACTTTCGACACATCCGCTTCATGTGGCCCGTATTACCACAATAGTGACACTTGCCACTAAATCCTCGACTTGAATTCTTGTCTTTACCCATTGTGACAAGGAGCTTTCCTTGTCCATTGTCTGTGCCCACAGCTTTCCTTCTTGTTTCTTCGTTAAGCATGTTATCCTTAACGGTATCCATAGACAGTACACCATCAGACGCAGAATTGATTATGGTCACCACGAAAGTTTCCCAACTTTCCTTCATTCTTGGCGTCCACGTCACCCAATTTGAGTGGGTGAGTTTGATCATTGTGCTATTTGTTCCTTCCATTCTGACAATACCGAACCTGCCGATTCAAACCTTGAATTTCCCAGACGAGCCTGAGGTCTGATACCACTAGTTGATAATCGGTCAATATGTGAAGTTGAAAACCACAAATAGGCACAGCACACAAAGAGAAACAACCACAAAGATACGAGCACAAGAACATAGATTTAAGGCGGTTCAACAAAACTTTTGCCTACGTCCACCGGGCAGAAAAACGATCTTCCACTATATTTATAATGGGTACAACCAAAAAGAATAAGAAAACAAGGACTCTCTCTTTTCTTCCTATCTTTCTCTTCTTTGCCCTCTTTCACTCTCTAACTCCGAGAATGGAATACACTTTGCTCTCTGTCTCTGTGATGCAAAACTAAGAGCAGAACCCCTCCTTATATAGCCATAAGGATATCAGCTTTCTTCACCATCTAGGAAACCTATTCCTATTGGTGGTAGGCAATTATGCCTTCTCCTTCTCTGTAATCAACAAGGATTACAGGTAATCCTACATCAATAAGGATTTTCATTCCTCATTGGAACTCCATTCATCATTAGGAATCCAAAACCTACTGGGTAAACAATTCTCATACTCTAAGACAATTGTCTTAGGAAAGACTCATGGGCTGGAAACCCAACAGTTAAACCTTAAAGGTGTTGGCCTTCAACAGATAGTTTTTTCCATCACCAAAGTATGCATCCTAAGATCGATAAACACATAAACGATGAGATTGAAGCACAAAATCAACAAACATGTTATGACATATTGAAATCGTAAATTTTCAGATTATCAAGAACCCTAAAACGTTAACATGCTTCATGGTATCTGGAAATTAAACATCAAAACATGCTTTCAATCTCACAAGTAATCAAAACAACCAAATTATCATAACAAAAATTTGTTTTGAATTACAAACATCAAAAACTAAAAATAAAAGAAAGGTGTTCATTGGTTACACTTTTAAATATTCAAGAACGCAAGAAGCTTCAAAAGGTGATGGAGGTAGACGGCAAGGATGTTTGGCGAATTTGATTCTCAGGACTTGCTGAATTTGAAAGGCACAACAAACATCATCAATATCACAGATGAAGAGGTATTAGTCGGACTTGACTCAAGGTCTACATTGTATGACAAATTAAGAAAGACAATCCGTGTGTTTTCAAATGAAAGGAGAAAGTTTGATGTGACAGCTCCAACAGTTGGAATGACATATGTTGGTGATCTGAAGGAGTGTCGTAACACCTGGTTTCATGTGAAGGCAGTCGTTTCAAAAGATATACTAGCAGGACCAAATGCGGTGTCTAAAGTAGCGAATGCAGGCCATGAAATGCAGTCAGGAGTAAGGATGTTGAAGGCCCTGTTTTGTGCCTTGTATGTGGGATGGAGGGTTAAAAGCCGAGCTCCATTTCTTATCAGTGATGAAATTTCTAAGGATAATTAAGCAGGAGCATAGCAGGGATAAATTGGATGTGATCACTGATATAGTGGCAAAAGGATCAGGACATCAGACAGCTGAACAGACCTTTAGAGCTAAGCTTCGAAAGTATAAATATCCTACCCTTGAAGAAAGATTGCAGTGCATGTGCTATTCTTTACTTAGAACAGGACCGAAGGATATTTAAACCGGAGGAGTCATTAGGATACTGAGAATCTCCAAGAATGGTATTGAACAACTCGCCTCACTAACCATGATAGACCTCCTGATTAAATTTAAGGAGAAGTTGTGGCAAGGACAGGAAAAACCTATTTTTCTAATATATGATATCAATAGGGTAACATATGAACAGCTTATGAGATTGATGGAAAGAAATGGAAGGGAAGTCCTTCATCCAGGGCATCCTTTGACTTCTCTACGAAGTGGCTACTATCTGCGATGTGTTGCGTTTGAGAAAGAAGAGGATTGCACTTCATTGCTAGCAGAAACCCAAATGAGATTCTCCTTTGGATTTTCCTTCACCAATTTCATGAGAAGCCTCTTTTACACTAATATCGATGGAGAATATATATTTCTGTCAAGGCTAACTGTGGAGTTTTTGGATCAAAATATACAATGGTGATATTCTTAATTTTTGAATCAAAATACAATCAAGCATGCAAGTTAACAAGGGAGATATTCTTAACTACTCATTAACAAATTAACAATGGTGATATTCTTAATTTTTGAATCAAAATATATCATAGTAGGGAATCGATCAAAAACATAGATGAACGCATACAAAGTCCTTTTTACTTCCCTTAATTAAATTAACTAGATGAACGCACCATAGTTAACCCTATTAAGTATGCAATTACTAGTGGTAGCTAATCACTAACACAAACACAATCAACGCATTAAGCACATATGGAAGTTTGATCAATTCAAGCAAAGAACACAAGTTGGAATGCCATACAAGCATGCAGAGCTCATTGTTGATTTACTTAAGGAATTATAGGATTTGCACTTTAATTATTAAGACCTAGAACGCTAGCATATCTTAAATGGATTTAATTACATGCTCATCAATCTAAGTATGCATCCTAAGATCAATAAACACATAAACGATCACAAAATTAACAAACATGTTATGACATATTGAAATCGTAAATTTTCAGATTATCAAGAACCCTAAAACGTTAACATGCTTCATGGTATCTGGAAATTAAACATCAAAACATGCTTTCAATCTCACAAGTAATCAAAACAACCAAATTATCATAACAAAAATTTGTTTTGAATTACAAACATCAAAAACTAAAAATAAAAGAAAGGTGTTCATTGGTTACACTTTTAAATATTCAAGAACGCAAGAAGCTTCAAAAGGTGATGGAGGTAGACGGCAAGGATGTTTGGCGAATTTGATTCTCAGGACTTGCTGAATTTGAAAGGCACAACAAACATCATCAATATCACAGATGAAGAGGTATTAGTCGGACTTGACTCAAGGTCTACATTGTATGACAAATTAAGAAAGACAATCCGTGTGTTTTCAAATGAAAGGAGAAAGTTTGATGTGACAGCTCCAACAGTTGGAATGACATATGTTGGTGATCTGAAGGAGTGTCGTAACACCTGGTTTCATGTGAAGGCAGTCGTTTCAAAAGATATACTAGCAGGACCAAATGCGGTGTCTAAAGTAGCGAATGCAGGCCATGAAATGCAGTCAGGAGTAAGGATGTTGAAGGCCCTATTTTGTGTCATGTATGTGGGATGGAGGGTCAAAAGTCTAGCCCCATTCTTATCAGTGATGAAACTTCTAAGGATAAGCAGGAGCGTAGCAGGGATAAACAGGATGTGATCACTGATATAGTGGCCAAAGGATCATGACATCATACAGTTGAACGGACCTTTAGAGCTAAGCTTCGAAAGTATAAAAATCCCACCCTTGAAGAAAGTTTGCAGTGCATGTGCTATTCTTTACTTAGAACAGGACTGAAGGATATTTAAACCGGAGGAGTCATTAGGGTACTAAGAATCTCCAAGAATGGTAGTGAACAACTCGCCTCACTAACCATGATAGACCTCCTGATTAAGTTTAAGGAGAAGTTGTGGCAAGGATAGGAAAAACCTATTTTTCTAATATATGATATCAATAGGGTAACAGATGAACAGCTCAAGGTTCTAAAAAACGGCCTAGGCACTAGGCGCTGGGTCACCATTCCGACATTGGCCTAGGCGATCGCAGTAGGCCCGGGCCTCCTCAGCGGCCGCCTGGGCTCTAGGCACTGGGCGCTGCTCCTCTAGCTTTGCCGCTACCACAGGTTCTGCGATATCTGTTTGTTGTCGAGGAACATCGCAGCGACCAAAAAATGGTTGGTTAAGAGGAGATCGGGTCGGGGTCTGGATCTCCTTGATGAATCTGGACTACAGACGGAGCAAAAGATCGAGTCTTGGCTCGGGATTGGACTTGAATCATTCTGCTACATGTGTAGCACCAGTAGGAGGCGCCTATGGAAGCCATCTAAGATGATCTGAGATGAGCTAATCCCTAATTTCATAAAAGGGGCCAAATTGGGCGAAGAGGCAAAAGAGCCAAAGACTCTTGCTTTATAGAGGAATTGAATCCGGTAAAGTTAAATTAGAGGTCAAGAATCAAGAGCGAACTGGAATCGAATGGGATTACTCACAATGAGATTTTGAACTCTAGTGAAGGGAGAGATAGAGAGACGAGCGGAAAAGAAGAAGAAGAGCCCTTTTTTTTTTTTTACAGAAGAGCAGAGCGTTTTATTACGTTTAGAATTGATTGTTGACCAATAATCAATGAATTGATTATTAATAATCAAAGGACTGTACTTTTCTTTGCTCTATATTAATCAATGAAATCAAATTGATTGCTAATTAATAATTAATAAACTGTGATCTATATATAAATAATGATACTTTATTTATATAATTATATATTATAGAAGTAAAATTGAAAAAAAACAAAAAACCACCTAGTCCCCGCCTAGGCCTCTGGGCGCTAGGCTCCGGGCTACCGCCCGACTAGCTCCTAGCATTTTTTAGAACCTTGGAACAGCTTATGAGATTGATGGAAAGAAATGGAAGGAAAGTCCATCATCCAGGGCATCCTTTGACTCCTCTACGAAGTGGCTACTATCTGCGATGTGTTGTGTTTGAGAAAGAAGAGGATTGCACTTCATTGCTAGCAGAAACCCAAATGAGATTCTCCTCTGAATTTTCCTTCACCAATTTGAGAAGCCTCTTTTATACTAATGTTGATGGAGACTATATATTTCTGTCAAGACTCTCTCCCCTATCTTTACTCCGGCGCGGCGTCAATCTACTTCAACGGTGAGTTCTTGCCGAGATTCCATGGCAGCTCGCTAGTGAGCTTATTCTGAAACAATCTGAGCTCGTACAGGTTCGGTAAGTCGGCAATTTTTGATGGCAAACTCCCCTCGAAATTGTTCTCGTAAAGATCGAGGCTCTCCACCTCTAACCATTGATACGTCTAAAAGATGCACAACTTAAACCTTGCACTCAAATATCATCGTTGGTAATATAGTGATCAAGCAAGGGTCATTACCCGCTGAAGATTGTTCCTAAACTGCTAATCAAATGTCACAAACTACTCTAAACCATGCTACTGAACAGTTAACGAAAATAAATTAATTAACTAACCTAGACTCAATGTAATTTTCTGTAAATTTTACAGGACACTAAAGACACATTGAGTAACACACATACAAAATTTCAGAACAATCGGAGTTGATTTGTTATATGAAATAATTCACATAAAACTGAACACAGAAAGATAACAAAGCAGAAACAGATTTTATAACTTTAAACTATTGATAGAAACAAAGCTAAGAACTCATTCTCCACCACCAAACACACTCAATCATATTAAAGCTCAGTTATGGAATCTTAATTCTCAATTGAATTTACCCGAAGTTAACTCACAAGCTCGAATTAACCCATTACCCTTTCTTAGTTCCTCGTTAAGTGAATACAAGCTCACCACTTAATCTATTTCCGATTATGCAACCTAGACACAAGCTCGCTAAATTTAACATATCAAAATCATTAAGCAAGAAAAGGGTTTGGATAAATCTAGGGTCACAAGTACGTTGGTAGTCTTGCTAAACCTAGGGTTTGAGTCACATGTAATTCAAGAAAACATTTTGCTACTCAATTGGAATCAACACACGACATATACGAATCTAGTGTTACTCCTAGCATTAGAACCCTAACCTCTTCATTTAGTTGCGCACCTAAACAAACAAGCAAAGATTCATCTTGTAGACACAGTGAATCAAACACTCAATTGATAATATAGAAAACCAAAAACTGAATTGTCTTCAATATGAATTGAACATGTTTGGGGCTTTGAAATCGCCCCTAGCAACCAAAGTATTTAGCTAGACATAGTCATGAAGAAAACAAAAACTAAAAGAAAAGAAAAGGAAGGGATGGCGGCTGGATGATGGCAGAAGATGTCGTTCTCTCCTTTCTCTTGTGCGGCAGAACCACCGTCTCAACTGAACGTCTCCCTCCTTTATTGCTTAATTAGCTTAGGAGATTTTCACTTCTTTTCCTTTTAGGATTCAAGTAGCTTCTCCTCTAAGATTCCTAATAATTTTTTCCCATAAAAATATGTCATATATCTCTAATAAACAGAGATATTCAGTTAATACTCGTCGGTGGGCTTCTAAAAGGAATTCGGGCCTCAAATCATGGATTTCCGTCAAAGTGTCAGATTCTCGGACTGCCCGACCTTGCTGTACTAAATCAGCCATAACTTCTTGTAGGAAAATGATATGAATGAACCGTCAAAATTTCTGGAAACTAGACATCGAAGGCTTTCCAACCATATAAAGCTCACTGTCTGGTTCATTCTGAAATGCTCTCAGTTTCATGTCGAAGTTGACTGATCTGCACAGGCAGATTTACTGATTTAGCTTCCTTTCTTCTACTTTGCTCCATAACACCTAGAAAACATAAAAATAAAGTAAATGACTCAAATAGATGGAAAACTAGCTAAGAAAACATGAAGAAATCAATACAAAATCATGTACATTTATGAGCTTATCAACCGTGTCAACTCGTCTGGAATCGGCCCAGTTAGCCTGAGCTTATTCAGCTTTGACATTCAAGCTGGTTAACTTGGTTAATGACGCCGGAATCGGAGGTCCAAATTGGTCAATTATGATCGGTCAGCCGGGTTAATCACGCTTGTCAAAGTTTGGTCAACAATGATTCACGCGAGGTCTAACTCGATGTGTTTAATGAGTCAAACCAGCGAGTCAGGTCTTTCACCTGCTATGTTGCACTCCGTCAGCCAGAGGATCTCGAGGTTAGTTAAGTGTGTTTAATGAGTGGAAGAGGATGCTAATCCGGTGCCCAGAGCATTTTTTGGGTGCCCAGATCCTTTTTTTTTTTTTTTTTTTTTTTTTTTTTGTAAAATGTGGACAGAAAGAAAGGGAAAAAAAAAACAAAAAAAACGTTTTATTATCTCGTAATACAGGGTTATTGGTGGGAAATAGACGTCTATTGAGGGGCAGTAAATGTTTTGAATTGATGTAATTTCCTCGTTTTTTTCCTTAATCAAAGTTTTATTTGTCTAATTTTACAGAGATTAATTCCTATTTCGGTGACCGAAAGTTCTATTGGGGGGTAATACAAGTTTTATTCAGGGAGCAATAAACCTCTCCGGCCCTATATGAGATTTACAACAACTGCTTTGGAGATTTCCAGCGAGGGGTTTCATAAACCTCTATTGCCCCTCTATTGGGGGGCAATAGACGTCTATTTGGGAGCAATAAACCTTTCCAGCGACCTATGAGATCTCCGACAACCTCTTTAGGGACCTCCGACGAGGTTTTCAGAGAAGTCCGGTGTCAGCGGTCAGTGACTAGAATCCGACGAAAAGTTGGCCGGAATCCGGCGACCGAAATTCGGTGAAGTCTCCTGTGGTTTCTTTTTCTTCCTTTTTCTCTCTCTCTAAGTAACAAAAAGGTGAATCTCCTGTGTGCCAGTTTTGCGCTAGGTAGGAGGCGAGTTCCTTGCACTTGCAAATGGTCGCTGCCTTCTAGTCGCAAAGTGATACGCTCAAAGCAAGCGCATAATTTAACCCTGAAAACATCGTTAGTAGTATAAGCAAATAGGGATCGTTCTATTCCGGGGATTGAGGGTACACCTGTCATTGTCAAAAACAAATAAAGAATTAAAATAATAAAGTAAAAAGTATTATGTACAAAAATAAAATAAAGAATAAAAATATATACAAGTTAATATAAAAAGGGGGGTTTTGAGATTATAGAATTGGAATTAAAATTAAATGAAATAAAGAAAGTGTAAAAACACATATACAAGGGTGGAACACAAGAAACAAAGATCAAAACTACAATCATATGAATGAAATCCAATTACAATTCCCATAGTTGATTATCTATGTCATGAGAAATAAGTTGACCATGTGAAACATTCAAAGCAAATGATTTCCCATATTTTACTTTCCTTGAATATTTAATCTAAGTGAAAGCACCTAAATTAAACCTATTGAACATGCAATCATAGTCTAGAAAACTAGCTAATCAAGAACACATTCAATGCATGAAGAACAAAGAAATGATGTCAACCAAAGTGCACAACCTAGTATGAAAAAGTCCATCTATTTGCAATCCTCCTTAATTGATTTCGACTTTTGTCCAAAGCCTTTACTACTTAAATCTAGCACCAATTACATGCATATATCCTAAGTTGGCCATCAAAGAACACGTACATATAAAAGTTTTCCATAATCCAAAATCAATTAAGCAATCTCACATAAGCAACATAAAAATCAACATAAAGAAATCACAATTTTTATTCAAACATAGAAATTGGGCTTAAACTTTGCCCTTAATGTTATTGTTAACTAGAAACAAATTCCTACGAAATTAAATAAGCAAAAAGAATGAATTACACCGTGAGTTGGAGATAGAGATGGAGTGCTTGAAACGTTGAAATCTTGAATCTTGGAAGCAAGCCTTCAAGGTGGACGATGGAGGATATGATATTCCCGGCTCCTTCTTCTTCTTCTTCTTCTTACTTGAAAACGCAGAATTTTGCAACTAGAGAATGGAGAGAAAAATGGAATAGAAATGGAGAGACAAAGAAGATGAAATGGATGAAGGAATGTACTTAGAGTGAGAGGAGAAGGTGTTTATATAGGGAAGAAAAAGAAGAGTGAAATGATAAATGGAAGAAAAATAATGAAAGTGGTTTGTAAAATATGGAAAAGATGGAGTAATGATGAAATGAAAGCAAGGCATGAAGGTGCAGAAGTATGGAAGTGATGATGATCTATTGGAGCAGAAAAATATATCCAAGGAAAAAGAGAAAAGCATCTAGCTTTCTTCATGTGGGTAGGAAACTTGAACATGTGGTGTTGAGCTGTTTTAGGTCAGTTTCTGCCCTTTTATTCCTTCAATTATTTCTCCAACAGGAATTCAGTTTTGGCTCGTGACTTCTTCATATGAAATGATCTACCATGAGTGTAGATCATTTTGGTAAAATTTCAGAATTTATTTCCATGTCTTTGGGCTGGAAATGCTGCTGGACCTCTTACAGGTCCAGTTTTCCAGTTTTGCTTCTGCAGGAAATTGGGCTGACTGTTTGAAGGCCTTCCACTCAATTATAGCTCTGGCACTCTTCATAAGAAATGATCCTTAGGATGTGTAGAATGGATCTGGAAAGTTTCAGCTCATTTGAAGTTCATTTGGTCCGGCGGCCGCTCCTTCTTCCTTGCTTGGCTTGGTTTCTCCTAGCCGGAGTAGGAAAATGTGTAAAATTGACATTTTAGTACATTTCCATTTTTCTCCACCATTTATAGGTAAGTGTGGACCTAATGCTCATTTCACCATCATTTACTCCAATGTACCTAAGAAAATAGAAATTGAGTTAAAAATCGATTCGTTAAGGAATTAACTAAGCAAAATGTGAGAAATTAACTATTAAAATACCACTTTAAAATGCTCCTATCACAAAGTGAAACTAAGTGTCACTGGAAGTTGTTTCCAGTGGCATCATGATAGGAAAGCTGTGCGTATGGTAGTTATGCTTTGCTGTAATCGGGTTGCAGATCAAGTTATCTTTCCGTTGTGTCACCGCTGCATTAAAGCAGTTAAAGCAAATAGAGTCGCCAATAGTGCGCTCTTTGCTAGTTGGTGCTTTGTTGAGTACAAGCTTTTAGTAGAGACTCAGGATAGTATTTCAGGATGTTCTCTAGCTACTTATTGTAATCAGGGGTTTAGGCTCAATGTCCCCCCCTTGTATTCGACAGTTTCTTTAATTAAGGCTATCAAGGCTTGAGGGCTGCCGCACCGCCCTTTTTCTCAAAAAAAAAAAAAAAGTAACAAAAAGGTGAGGGTAAAATAGTCTCAAAAATAAATTTAAAAAAAAAAAAAACTTAATGGGGTATTAGGAAAGACTTCCTTAGAGTGTCTTGGGTAAGAGCTAATTAAAAAACTTAATAGGGTAAGTGAAAAAAAAATCCCTAGAAATGGGGTAAATGGACAAAATCCCTATTCAATTTATTGCCTGATGGTTATGAGTGTGTATTTAAAACTTCTCTTCATTGACATACATAAGAAATGAAAATGTAAATATCAGGGAGTAGGCCTGGGCTCGGGTCGGGCCAATCCTAAATTTTGCTAGAATCGAGACTGAGCTCGAAGTAATCAGTTCGGGCCGGTTCGGTTTATTTGAAATATGAGAACCGAAAGAAGCCCGACCCGATAAGTTTAGTGTCGGGTTTTCGGGATTTTCGGTCCCAAAACTCAACTATTTTCCAGAACTTGGACTGCCTGCAATGCATAGTCTTGTAACTGTGTTGATGCATTTTCTGGTACATGTAATGCAAATGGAGGCTTTTCAAGCATTATAGTACAATAATCACTCATCAAAGCTCATTACAACAGAAGTTAAACTGTGAAACATTGATCATAGAGCTGAGAGCAATTCAAATACAATTATACAACAATCACATCATCACATGAACTGAAATTAAAGACAAAGGCTCAAATACTGAATCTGTGAATCAGTGAATCAAGTCAATCAAGTGATGATCTAATGAACACAATTACACAAAGTCACAAATACATAAAAATAAATTAGTTGCACTACAGCAAACTGCACTGCAGTATTGCAATATCCACTGTCAAGAACACCACATAGCTTATTCAATGCCTTAATGAAATAATGGTTAATGCAAATTCCCAAACCACAAGTCTAGAGCATCAAATCATCATTGTCTACAACTGTCCAGAACACCAAAGTTTGACAATGAAAGAATAAAAATAAAATCAGGAAGTTGAACAAATGGACTAATGGCGGCTGTTGCAGCTGGGTGCAGCTGCTCCACATGCTTTCATCACCAACTCCAGCTGCTGCAGGCCTGCAGTTGCTCCACATGCTTTAAGTTTCAGGCTACATCTAACAAACAGAAATGACAGATAAAAATCAAATCAATATCAGGCCTTAAGCACATAACACACCTATTAGCAGTATAAGCACAAACAATGTCATTAACAGTTTAACACATATGATAGATCAAAAGTTCAAAACCAAATTAATGACTTTAAGTGATGGGCAGTGCACATAACACACATATTAACACATATAAAAACCATTGATGTTGAACCACAATGACATTAACAATATAACACAATAACACATTAAGCCATTAACAATTTAACACATCAATTCAAAATCAATGACACCATTGAGATATTCACTTGCTGTTCACACATTTGCACATATTAACAGTTTAACACACATATCAACACACATTCACACATTTACACATTCACTAACAGTTCACACATTAAGTACTTAACAGTTTCACATCAGTCCCTAAATCAATGACACACTAACACAATAACACATCACAAATTTCTAATTACAGATTAAGTGATTGCAGTCTGCTACCTTTATAATTTGGCTTTTTCTTTGCTTGCTGATTTTGCAGCATCCATTGCCTTTGCATTCTTTGAAGCTTTAGAAGATTTAGAGGTGGATGGAAGGTTAGGTTGCTCAACTGAAGTACATTCTTCATTTGCATGTTCTACAGCCAAATTGAAAACAATCTGACGATTAAATTTATCACATAAAAAATATGAACTGAAACTAATGAAACATAGTTATTTAAAATGCTCAAAACTACAAAATTTCATACCATGCTCCACACTTTCATAGAATTTAATGTCCTCAACAGTGGGAACATATTGGATGTTGTGAATGGTCTCGGACCTAATCCAGTTTTGGTAACAGATCAATGCTTCCACTGTTTTGGGAGTGAGAGAACTCCTAAAAGGATCAATGACCCTTCTCCCAGTGCTAAAACAAGACTCACTTGCCACTGTGCTCACTTGTATTGCTAAAACATCCTTGGCAACTGCAGCAAGGTTCGGATACTTCATGCCATTCATCTTCCACCAGTCCAATATTTGCCATTCTCACTACTAGAATTTTGTTCATAGACATCGGTTCTGGACCGATGTTAAACTAATTTTCGACCGATGTCTTAGTGGGTGTAGAGAAAAGTATAGACATCAGTATAAGCGCGTTTTCAACCGATGTCCCAGACAACAACCAACATCGATTCTAAAAAACAAATCGATGTATAATCGTTATAATCATCATATTTTTGTATGTTAGGTATGTCTAATTCTTCATATTTTCACATTTTATGCTTAAAAAAGTATATGTCGAACAATACCTACTTGAACATTTGCATCGATTTCTATTCCAGAAGTGATGTCCAGTACACTTGTAGACATCAGTTTCCATGAGTATTGTTTGTTCGTAAAACCGATGTTCACCTTTTGACCACACATCGGTTTGCTCCATTGTAGGTGATTTGTATGTTCATAATAGATTACGGTTTGGTGATTAGAAATCGATGTGCAGTAGTTTTGATTACATCGGTTTTGAGTTACAATTCGATATATTGATAATCATAGGACATCGATTTCATTTTTGATACTGATTTCTAATCTCTCAACTGACTTCGTTTTCCTTGGCATTACTGTTTTATTATGCTTTAATATACTTCACTTCATTTTGACAAGCATGATGTGAAAAGTTTGCATTTAGCTATTGCTGGGAAAAAAAGTGCATTTCTCATCATCCAAAATTAGGGGCTTTCCATTAATTTTCTTTCCAAATTCATGATTCAACATAATTCAGAAAATAAACCCCTAAACTTACAAAAGCTAGCTTGGAAACATATGAGCAACAATGTACAAAAGTTCCACACCAAGGTTTGCTTCAAAGCCAAAACTAGCTAGCCTTACTCAAAAAACATCTTGGCAGTCACAGTCCTACATCAAACTCTGTATATAATCAGCCACTTCAATGCACACCTCGTCAATTTGATTTTGGCTATATGATTTCCGCGTCTTTACCGCCCACTAGAAATATATAAACATGCAACACATAAGGCACAGTGATTGGGTAAACAAGCTAATGAAGATAATTAGTGTGGAAACCCTATGGACTATCTATAGAGGCCAACACTGGCAATATAAAGACTTGGAAGTAACTGGAACGTAAAACAGAAACAGAAACAAAATAATACCTTTTTTCAAATGCTTCTATAACATCAGAGACAGATTGGAGATTCTCCAAGGGTTCCCATGTATTAGCTATCTCTGGCCAGCCACGCCCGCACAAGCACAACACCAACAGGTTGATTCTTCGGATATTACTCTGACTCCTTTGTTAACTAATGTTGCTTCCACCTGATCAGCAGACTGACAGCTAGTTGACTCTAACGTTCTGCATACAAATTGCAGAAACAAGGTCATGTGTCACTTATCTGCAGCATACATCAAAATCCTACAAATGTAGATATTATTGATGAGCATCTGAACACAATCTAGACTGAAATCTGTCCAGCAACACTTGATAAAATAAGTACTCAAATAATCTGAAAATCATGTAGAATTTCCAATAAAAGGATCACATATAAACCTGGATAACAGGTGTTCAGCTTCCAACTCCGTCATAAATGCACTAATAAGTGCAAAGTTTGAAACTTTGATCTGTCAAGTTCAAGCAAAATAAACATTTACAAACCCTCAGACAAATATCAAGCAAAACCAAAAAAGAAAAAAGAGGCATTCAAAGCATAGCATAGCAGCACTGAGAACCATTGCTAAAGGCAAAAGCCTTATTATCATATACTTTAAATCTATCCCACTGACACGAGTGGCATTGTATAACATCCCTAATAGAAATGCATTTATAATACTATATGTTAGGTTACAACTGAATATACAGACACTATATAATGACAGGTGCGAGAACAGCAATGGAATCTTGTTCTTATGAATTGAAATCTAAGTTTCTGGATTTAATCAAGCAGATATTTGCCAACGTTTATTTCAAAGGAACAACACCTGCAAGGCTTTCTCTCAACAATATGATAGAGACGGCCAGGTGCATACAGCCTCCTTGGATCTTTAAGCATCTTCTTATCAGGTATACATGTGTCCCGCATACATCTTAGGCATAGTAGACACGGCAAACTGTAAAATAAATCCAACTTTCATAATACAGTGAAAATCTAGATACGTAAGGGCAGAAAAATGATGTCATCACTTAATTAAGTCTTGTTATACTAGTCTGCCCACTCCTAAAATTAAAGTCTCCATTAACCCCTTTCTCAGATTGAACAGTTTGATGGTGCAGTGACTAGTGATATATATTAGCAACACAAAATGATATTGTAAAGCGCATTTTAATTAGTTTCTATCTTGTTCTGCACTCTAGTATTATCTTTACTATCCATCAGCTCAAAGAAACAGTTGAAGACAGAGTATATATATATATAATATATATATATATATATATATATATAGAGAGAGAGAGAGAGAGAGAGAGTATCAGGGAGATAAACTGAATAAAACAACTATGGAAATTCATTATATAGAAAAGAAATAATGATGATCCTCTGAAAACTTAATAATACGACAACATATTTTGATTGTTTTAGATGCATGCAAGTAACTTGGCTATAAAAGTATAAAAATTAGAAACGATCAAATTCTACAAGAAAGATATGCAGTACGTATTCTATTCTAAGGAAAAACATAAAGATACCAACCTTGCTCCTTTTGATCCGCTTGCATAGATCGCACAACAGTGCCAATAATTCTTTTAAAGAAAATTCTAGCCTTTAATTTCTGCAACATATAAATTTAATGAGGCAAAACCAGGACTTGGGGTTTATAAACAATGCTAGTGACTAGAAAGTTATAGCATATACTAGTAGAAATTGAACCAAGGGACACAAGTACTAGAACTGTTGAACCAGAGGATAAAACATCCAGTCATAAACAAACAGTCCAATTAGTCTATGATTCGTGGTGCCTGAATACAAATCCTGACCAGAAGTGAATGCCAGAAAAAAAAAAACGATCGGAGTATCTAAAAATTCTTTCTATAAATTCATTACCATGATTTGTAAAATACAAGAACAGAAACTGAATAGCTAAAAATGAGTATCATACAACTAACATACCAATCTTCTCTGCTTGCCGCCACCATTTGACGCAAGTAGTCCGTCCACATGAGGATGATTATATGATCATTTCTGTCTCATTGTTTTGTATCTCACCTTTGTTTCTGTAGTTAATCAATGAATGATACATGAGCTACTTTAAAGCCAAATACCAACACTAAGGATTGAAACAAATTGGGAGGTGGCTAATAAACCCTCTGTCTATACAACACATGGATGAGATAAATAGATAAATTAAGTCTTTTGCCTTTTTTGCTTATGGTTGTCACTGCCATCTTTTCTTTCCCATCTTCCTTTCTTGGGTCCCTAGCATTAGATTATAACAAATCAATTAGCAACTTCTGGTCTCTGCCTACCAACATGAAGTATAATCATGAAGAAATAAGTACAAAAAGGAAGCTAAAGTATACCTGAGCACTGAGAGACTTAAGGCGGTCCTTATCTTTCTTGAATCCACGGCAACCAGGGTTGTTGTTACCCATTGCAGCTCTCGCAAGCTTAACTCTCTTGTTGGCTTCTTTAGTTGTTGCATCCAACAGATAATCAGCCACAACTCGCAGGTGAGGAGTAGGGGGCTTCTTGCTCAGAACCTTGTCACTTTTTAGAGGTGAGAATTTCATTCCTCAAATCCTGAGCTCGGGATTCTCTCACGGCAAGTTTTGTCACACTCTTTGAGACATCCTGCATAATTCACATTTTAGCATTAATGACCGTCCACCCTATCTTTCTATCATCCAATGCAATGTCAGAATTAGGAATCACAAGAGTGCAACTTAAACAAGGTGATTAAGACAATTAAAAAATAGTACAGGGGTTCAGAGCCAGCAGAAAATCCCAACTTCCGGACACCCAAATACACCCAGTCACCAGATCTCAAACAAAACACCTAAAACCCATCAACCCAACTATAAATCCATCCTTCACTCACTACCCAAAACCTAATTAAGCAAAATTCCATCAATTTTCTTCAACAATATTCCAAATAAACCAACAAAAACACATCAAAATCGCACCTTGATGAGGATTGTGTCGCCCCTAAAGAGCTAGCTAGAGCTTCTCCATGGTCTCAGGGTGGACAGTGACGACGGAGTTGTCATCGTTGATGGCTTCATCGACGACAAGGAGATTTACTGCCTTCTTCTGTTCGAGAATCGCAGTGCTGAAATCCCTCTTGGTCCCCATATTGCAACAATTTTAAAAGCAATCGCATCATAAATCAAAATCCCTAAAAAATAAAAATTTCAGAAAACCAAAAAAGTTAGGTCAAAATCGAAAAGAAGAGGAATTGGATCTGAGGGATATGAAAAGTAGAAAACTGGATTGAAGCAACAATAAATATAAAACAAATCCAAATTCAAAATTCAAATAGGAATGAGGCAAATTGACTCACACTGGCTTTTGGGAGGAGGAGCAATGATGGGCTTCTTCGCTTGGGCAACCTGGAAAGTCGGAAACAAAGTTAGAAAAGAGAGATTTGCCAATCGGAAAGAAATTACCAAATCACGGGAAGAGTTGAATAGGGTTTCGGGCGGAAGCAAAATCAACTTGAATCCCTCAACTAGAAGAAATCAAATTCGAAACCGGACCTGTTTAACAGCGGGCTCACCGGAGCAGTGTCATATTAGAAGAGAGACAAAATCAGTAATGGTGGTGGAGAGAAGAGAGAGAACATACGCTGGTGGTGGTCGGAGAAAAGGCTTGAGGTGGCTTAGGTCGGAGAATGAGCTCGAGGTCAGGACGAAGAACGAGCTCCAGGCTCTGAGCTGAGGTCGGGGCCCCGGGTCAGGTCGGAGAAGGAGCTGTGGTCGGGGGCGCGGGTCAGGTTAATTGGAGAAGGAGCTGAGGTCGGGAACGCGAAGAAGGAGGCAGTGAGAGTTTATCAATTAGGGTTCGAAAGTTTCAGACAAAATGACTAAGTGTTGGAGGAATTAAAATTTTGGACCCCGCGTTTCTCAAACTTTTTAACTTAGTCCCTCCGTGTTTTTTTCAAAATTTTTGAACGAAAGTTTACACATCGGTTAATTTAACGACCGATGTTTATAACCACAATAGAAATCGATATTTCATAAGCCGATGTTTATATGTTTTTTTTACATCGCGGGCAATTCCGACCGATTTAATAGTGGTGATGTAAATGAACAGATTTCTAGTAGTGTCTTGAGGATTTTTAGGCTTCTCAATAGGGTCTAGTAAGTATCGGTCAACCTCATGTCCAACAACAGCCTCTTCTGAGTCTTCCATCTCTCTTATTCCCAGTCTTGTTCTATGTCCAATATTTTTCCAGTTGGTTGAACATGCTTTTTGGAACCTGATCTGCTGCCATCAGTGCCTTGGTTGAGTGTGCTCTCTCCACTTTTAGATTTTCTTGAACTCTGAGATCCTTGAGCCCCCATTGATGTTGCATACAGATCATAAAGGGAAACCAGAAGCTGTTTTACCTCTGCAGACTTGGTCTTAATCTCACTATGGTCCATCTTAAGCCACTTGTGGCAGATAATCTCGAAGTTTTTGATTTTGAACCTTAGGTTTAACACCAAGGTAATATAGATTAGCTGATTGCAGTCATCCAAGCTCCCAAAATATTTGTCAAATTTCCGTATCATCTTCATAACCATGCATATCATACAAAATCTTCTCAGTCTCGGAACCAGTTTGCATCTCAACTGGCATAAACAAGTCATCAATCTCAGTCTTGATTGCCACTATATCATGAAACACTTTCTGTGATGTGGGGTGGTTTGAGGCACTTATCCTCATGGTCACATCATAGAAAACTTTCAGAAACCTGACAAACACTGCAGCCTTGTTCTAATCATCCTCAACCAGTGGCCTTACCCTTTTCCTTCTCTGTTTCTGCCTTACTTGCAGTTGCACATCATCATCGTCGTCAACCACATCATCATCCTCATCAAAGTAGTTCCCATACTTGCTTTCCTCCTTATCAGCCATTCTGTCAAAAGCTTTTTTCAACCCCAATGCAGTGTCCAATATTAAATAGGTGGAGTTCCACATTGTCAGCACATCGAGTATGCAAACCTTCTTAGATTCTAGCTGATCCTTTGCCACACACTGTTTAAAAACATCCAACCTCTGTCCACTACTCTTAATATATCAAACTGCATTCCTGATTGTAGCCACTGACCTTTCCATCATTGCAAGCCCTGATCTCACAATTAGGTTTAGAATGTGGGCAATGCACCTAACATGCAGGTACTTGCCTTCTAGAACAGGTGGTTTCTTCCAACCTAACATCTTCTTCCTAATGTAGTCAAGTGCAACCTTGTTCGCACTTGCATTGTCGACAAAAACCGTCAACACTCTCTCCACTCCCCAATCAATCAAACATGACTCCAACAACTTCCCTATGCTAATGCCCTGGTGATTAGGAATTACCCTAAAGTTCAGAATTCTTTTATGCAATGTCCAACCAATTTCAACAAAATGGGCAGACAAAATCATGTAATTGATATTTTGCACCGATGTCCATGTATCGGTGGTTAAGCACAAACAATGACTCCTAAGCTCTTTCTTAAGCTCTATTTTTGCTGCCTCATACATGTTCAAGAATTGTTTCATAATAACCCTCCTAGATGGTACTTCCGACCTAGGCACAGCCACACGACAAAAATACCGAAACCCGGGCCTTTCGATGAAATTGAAAGGCAGTTCATCTATAACTATCATCTTGCAGGCTGCTTCCCGGCAAGCATCCTGACTCCACTTAATCATCACTAACTCCTTTGTACCCCCAGTACTTAAAACCTGCTGCCCAGCTTCTAAATCAACCCTCCCGGATATTTTTTGCATACATCCTGTATATGCCTCCTAAGACTATTAGTCTCATTCCCGTAGCTATCACAAGCAAAATCAGTCTCACAATAATTGCATTTAGCTTGCTGGATAACAGAAGTTTGAATCTTCTTACCATCCTTGACCTCGAGTACAGGATTGTCGATCTTCTTGAAGTGCTCCCACACCCAGGATCTTCCGGCTGGTTTTTCTTCTTCCTCTTCCTCTTCTCCATTTGCAACAACTCCGGCAGCTCGCTTTCTCTTTCCCCATACAGCTCGCTTTTTCTTCTGGGCCTTGAATGTTTTGGGAATTGTCTGAACTCTGAAGCATCAGTTGGTGTTGGTCTTGGAACAATTGATTTTGAATTTGAATTGGAATGAATGGAATCAGAATCAGATTCAGAGCTTAAACTTTGGGATGCATTTTGTGTTGATGCCATTAAATTTGGGATGAAATGAACTGGGTTTAGGTTTTGGGAACACAGAAATGCAGAATGAGTCAATGAGATGGAACTAGGTTTACGTTTTGGGATGAAATCATGAAATGAACTGGTTTCGAGAGAGAGTGATAGAGAGAGGCTGAGATGGTTTCGATCGTGAAATGAAGACTAGGGCCGACTAATTTAGTGTTAGGCTTTTACCTTTTTTTTTTTTAAATATATTATATATATAATCAGCCAATAGTATACTGACATATGGCATATAACTTACAAATCGGGTCAGTTCGAGTAGACCGAACCTTAAAAATCTTAAGCCTGAGACTGAACCGAGAGTTTGTAATCGGGTCGGTCTTTATATTGAACCGAAGATTTTCAGATACAAACCGAACCGAATCAAGCTATTTGGATCGGTCCAAGTCGAGTTATCGATCCTTCAGGTCCGGACGCCCAGGCCTACTCAAAAGACCAGACCTACAAAATTAACATTTACTACTTACTAAGTTACTATTGAGTTAAATTTACCCTTCAGTACAAAAGAAAATAAAAGCAATAGATTTCACTTGCACACTTTACTACTGTACTCAGTTTTAGCCTTCCTGCTTTGCTGAGCGGAGGTGCAAAACCCTAAAATCCCAAATTGAAGAAGTGAGCGAGCAATTGATCAACCAGCAAGTGTTTCGGTGAGTAGCTTCCTCTTTGCTCCAAGTAGGTCTGATTGTGTGCTCCAATTATGTTTGGTTTTTGCTGTAGAAAATTGCAATTACTATTTCCCAGTTGTAGCTTTGCTGTTGATTATTCAGTCACCCATTTTCAAAAGGCATCTCATTTTACAAGATTATATTCATCAAAATCATTATTAAGGGCCCAAGGTAAAAAAGATTGCTCTTTTACAGTTTCTTACCTTATAAATTCATGTGGGTTATCCCCAGAACTTGCTCTCTCTTTGTCCAAGAGGCATAGGGTACACTTTGAATCCCCAGAAAAACCAGACTCAGTTGTTAAGCTTTTCAAGGACTATGGATTCAGCAATGCCCACAACTCTGAAATTGTCAAGAAACTCCCAGAGCTGCTCTTAGTCAGTGAGAAGACCCTTTTGCCTAAACTTGAGTTCTTGGGTTCCATTGGAATTACAGGCACTCCCCTGGCTGAGACCCTTTGCGGCAACCCAACTGTGTTGAAAATGAGCTTAGAGAATTGTATTAGACCTTGTTGTGATATCATCAAAACTCTAGGTATCCCTTATGGAAAGGTCCCTCGTTTCATTAAGAGATCGCAGTGGTTGTTTAAGGTCAAAGTACTGAGCAATGTTGCTCGCAATGTTTCAGTACTGAGGTCACTAAAAGTGCCAGAATCCACAATCGATTTGTGTAGGCCCCACAATCTTGTTCCAGTGTCCACTGATGCCGATGAGTTTAATGAAAATGTCAACAAGGTCATCAGTATGGGATTTCCTCCTTCAAGCTGTACATTTATGAAAGCACTGTATGTGATTTCTATGATGGATGAATCAAAATTGGCACAGAGGAAGGAGTTTTATAGGAAGTTTGGTTGGACTGAAGATAATATATTGTTGGCATTTAGAAAGAATCCCATTTTTATGTCCATTTCTGAGAAGAATTTTTTGAGTAAAATGGATTTTCTTGTGAACAAAATGGGTTTACAGCCGGCTGATGTGGCTGGATATCCCAGTGTTCTAACTAATAGTTTGGAGAAATGGATCATAGCTAGGTGTTCAGTTATCAGAGTTCTGCTGTTGAAGGGCTTAATACGGAAGGGACAATTTTCTTTACTTGGTACCGCGTTAATGGGCAATAAAGACCTGTTCTTGCATAGATTTGTGAACAAGTATCAAGAGCAAGTACCCGAATTATTGAGCATCTTTCAAGGAAAAATTGGTCTTGCAGAACTGGGCTTAGGATTTGAGGAAAGAGATGGAGTGAAACAAATGTAGGACAAACTTGTTATTCCCATTCGATTTTTGATGATTAAGAGGATTATAAGAACATTTTTTCAATGATTTGAGTTCTGCTGCCACAAATAGTCGAGTTCTTCTCAGCTTTGTCATTACCATAAGCCTTTATCTTACTTTGTATTTCCTTATCAGCAGTGATTTTGAAACCTTTATGCACACAACTATGTGGTTTATGGTTTCTTTATCTGAGAGATACATGCTTAAAAGGGGATGTGTTGCAGTGTAAATTGGCACTTGGATTGGATCTCACCCATGAAAATTTGTATTTCAAACTCCTAACTGTGCATGAAGACATTTGCCTATATTTATGGTGGTTTCTTCCCTCACTTGTTAGATCTATTTTTGAATAGCATCTATTGAAAACATGTCTTATAGACTGTCCCATATAATTTTTGCTAATGTGAGCATCCAGTCCCTATTGTTTTGTTGTATAACCGTGCACTACATTAGTGATTTTACTCTAGATTTTTTTTATTTATTTTATTTTTATTTTTTTGACATTCAATTCGATGAAAGCTAAAAGCTGAAAAAATAAAAAGCCAAGTTTGATTTCTAGAAAAATATTCAGGTTCTTTGTTGAAGCATTGAGATTCAGGTTCTAATAGCATGAATGGCAGAAGTAAGGAACACCATAAGATGTTTTCTTTCATTTCCTGAACTCTGTATTTGTGTCCCTCCATGTGTAGTAAGCAGTTCTACTTATAGCAAGCAAACTGTCCTTACACTAGTACATATTTGCTTCCCATGCAAATTGGAAGCCGCCGAATCAACATTGTCAGGACAATGATGCCTCAACCAAAACCCTGAACTTACTCATCTACCTAAACTAGATGCCTCTATAGTACAGGCAATTTTGAAATAGGTGGTCATGAGACTCGAGATCTTTAGTAAAAGAATAGGTCATCTTCCATCTTCCCAGCTTATCATTTTTGTTTTTGTTTTTTCTTTACTTATGTAATATGCTAAAGAGCACCTGCACCATGATTTCCTGCTACTTTATATGTTGCTCTACTGGTTTTTCTGGTTTTGTGTTCTCAATTATTCCAGGTTACTTTCAAAGGTTATTCTCTCTGATAAGATATAATCTCTGAATTTAGAGTAAGTTGGTAGTTGGTTTATTTCTGCAGTTATGTGGCTTTTCATTCTATTTACAATATAGAAATTTTGGGTCTATGGTTGAAAGTTTTGTTGTTGTTTGAGAAGTGTAGATGGACTGAAAAAAGTGTACACAGGGCATTTAAATGTTCAAGTTCTTTCCATATGCTTGAAGTTATCACTATATGTAGATGGCTGGTATGTCAGCCTCCGGCTAACCCTATTTCATCAGGCATTAAGTTGTTTGGAGAAGCAGATCATACGTAGGTGTTCGAGTTCTCCTATTCAAGGGCTTAATAACAAAGGAGATTTTGCTTTATGTACTATTACGAACAGAAGTGAGAAGCCCTTCTTGGGTAGTCACGCAATCAGTATCAAGACCAAGTGCTCGAATTAGTGAGGATCTTCTTTCAAGATAAAGTCGGTCCTGCGGAACTGTGCTTAGAATATGAGTACAGAGCTGGAGTAAATCAGTTCCATAATGAAGCTTGTTACTGCGATATTAACCATGGATTTTGAGAAAAAATGTGGTTCTTGTATGGAGTTATGCCATATGTGGTTTTATTACATTGATAAAAGCACACTAGTGATATTACAGAAGGCATATTCTATCACAGATCAGAAGCCAGAGCTTCCCTGGTGAAGTATATGAACAAATTTTAAGAGAGAACATCCAAGTACATTTGGCCTTTTTTGGTTGGAAGCAAGAAAATTGCATAATATTAATCAATCGAGATGTTCACATCAGATATTTAGCACATCTAAAAGCCACTGTTGTCCATCTTTGAAATGCTAAATAGACGAGGACATTCTTAGCTAATACATTCGTTGCCTGATAATAGTAAAAGGTCTTTCACCAACCAATCAGAATCAATACAATTGAGACCGCTAACAATTCACGTAATGTAATAAAATGTATCGTTTCATTGTTAAGCAAACCAAAATACTAAAATTACAGTTAAGTACATATTTTTCACTAGTTAAGAGATCAAGTGGTGATTTGACTGTTTTGGGGGCACTGCAACGTTATTACTGTCAAATTCTTATCCTTGTGTGAAAAGACTAATACCCCTTTTCAGTCTCGCATACAGCTATCTGTACCCTTCTAGTTCTCAGTTCCCTGCTTTGGTGAGCCGAGGAGCAAAAACCCTAAACCCCAAATTGAAATTGGAAGTAGGCGAATCGAAGCGAAGCAGAGAAACCTCAACTAGTTGGTGAGTCCCTTCCTGTTTGCTCCAAGTTGTCACTGATTGTGTGCTCCAATTATGTTTGGGTTTTGTTGTAAGAGATTGCAATTATTAGTTCCAAGCTGTAGCACCATTTCTGTTGATTCTTCAGTGACCCATTTTCCAAAGGCATCTCCTTTTAGCAGATCATATTCATCATTATTAGGATCTGCAATAGATGATAAACCCCAAGGTCGCTCTTTTACAGTTTCATATCTTATAAACTCATGTGGGTTGTCCCCAGAACTTGCTCTCTCTTTGTCCAAGAAGCGAGGAGTGCACTTCAAATCCCGAGAAAAACCAGACTCGGTCATTAAGCTTCTGAAACACTATGGATTCAGTGATACCCATGTCTCCCAAATTGTTAAGAAACTCCCAACCCTTCTCTTAGTCAATGCTAAAAAGACCCTTGTCCCCAAACTTGAGTTTCTTGGTTCCATTGGAATTACAGGCACTGACCTTACTCGGCTCGTTTGCGGCAGCCCAAATGTTTTGTCCTATAGCCTCGACAATAATCTCAGGCCTTGTTACGATGTCATCAGAACTCTACCTATCGGTGACGAAAAGGTTGGTCTCTTCATGAGGAATTCGTGTCGGATACTGAATGTCAAAGCACTAAGCAATGCTGCTAGCAATGTGTCATTTCTGAGATCACTTCAAGTGCCAGAATCCTCAATCACTTTGTGTGCCCTCTATTATCTTATTGCAGTATCCCGCGACACTGCCAAGTTTAGGGATTATGTAGGGAAGGTCATCAGTATGGGATTTATCCCTTCATCCACAACCTTTGTGAGAGCCGTGTATGTGATTTCTATGATGAATGGATCAAAATGGGCACAAAGGGTGGGATTTTACAGGAAGTGGGGTTGGGCTGAAGATGATGTACTGTCTGCGTTTAGAAAGAGTCCCACGTTTATGTTCTTGAGTGAGGAGAATGTTTCCATTAAATTGGATTTTTATTTGAACAAAATGGGTTGGCAGCCAGCCAATGTAGCTCAACATCCCGCTGTTCTAACTTATAGTTTGGAGAAGTGGATCATACCTAGGTGTTCGGTTATTAGAATTCTGCTGTTGAAGGGCTTAATAAGGAAGGGAGAATATTCTATTGCTTCCATGATGTTCAGAAGAGACCAGTTCTTGGATAGGTTTGTGAACAAGTATCAAGAGGAAGTACCTGAATTATTGAGCATCTATCAAGGGAAAATTGGTCTAGCGGAACTGGGCTTAGGATTTGAGGAAAAAGAAGGAGTGAAAGAAGTGTAGGACTAAGCCTGTTTTTTTTTTTTTTTTTTTTTGATGATTAAGAGGATCATAAGAACCAAGTTTTTATTGTTTGAGTTCTGCTGACACAAACAATCAAATCTTGTGCTTGTACATTACCATAGCAATAATTTTACTTTGGTTTACCCTGCCAACTTTGATTTTATAATTCCTTCATCTGAGAGATGCATGCTTATAAGAGAGAGGTGTTGCACTGTAAATTTGCAGTTCGATTGGATTCAATTTCACGTTAACATCCCATACTCTTAACTGACTGTGCATGAAGACATTTGCCTCTTATGTATGGCAGTTTTTTTTTTCCTTCAATTATTGGTTCTATTTCTGAAAAATGTTGAAGGAAAACATATCTAAAAGATATATCATATATCCCATATAGTTCTTGCTAATGTAAGCAGCCAGTGCCTATAGACTTCTGCTGCTATGATCTCTCTGTCTTTTTCTTTTTCTTTTTTGAACTTTGAGTTTTATTAATGCTAAGATGTAACAATGTCGAGGCTAATTAATCCCGGGCAGTCTCCACTCTAATCAAATATTCAGGTTTGTTTTAGATGGATTGAGATTCTAGGAGGTGATACAGCACTACCTCCGATTTCCTGCAACTTGATATGTTGTTTCACTGCTGTTGGCTTTCCAATAATATGAGGTTAGATTCCAGTGTTATTTCTTTCTTGTTGAGTCTTGAGTGTGGATGGAGTGATCAAAGTGTGCACAGGGAAATCAACTTTCAAGCCCTTTTCCATCCCTAATTAACTTCTTATGAGAAAAGTCATCACTAAATACTGAATAACGTTTCTGTATTAGAACTTCAAATGCAATTGTTCTGTTTAATACTGATACTTTTGAAGTATATTTCTTATGTTGGTAGTATCTTAAGACCTTTTTAGTGAATGCATCATAATTCCTTAGAGTTTGGAAAATCATTAGATTGCATTAGATTGCAGCGGGTCATTGTCATTCTATTTAGAAGGTGGAAGGGAAATTTGTTATCTTCAGCAGGGGAGGGAGTTTATGTGAAAGCCATATCTGAATCCATCCGTGATGCAATGAGCGGTTTTCAGCTGCCACAATCAATTTGCAGGGATCTCACCATAAAAATTGTAAAGTTTGAGTGGAAAAAGATGGAATCCCCACTTAAAACAAAACCAGGCTGGAATCTCTATTCCTTCTTCTTCAAGCAACATGGATGCCTGCAGCGCCGCATATAAGCAAGGAATATAGACAAAGCAGGACTGGAACATCTCGTACAATTAAATCGATGTACAACTCATGGACAAAAATGAATTGATCGAATACACTTTCTGGCCAATATTGGCCTGAATCATTTCTGGATTTAGAGTTCTAACACTGTCACAGGTTATTCTGACACCAATATTGGCGTGTACATATGGCTATGATGGTATGATTTTGCTTAAACAGTGATGAATTTCACATTCCAATTGCTTAATCTATGTAGAAAATGGGACATTAGTTTAATATACTGTGAAAAAAAAAAATGTAGGCTGCTGAGCATAATGGAACAGCAACCATCTGATCCCGGTAATGGTTTCTCCTCAATATGGAGCCCTGTTGGAAGATTTAATACTTGTTCTTGCTGATCATGATCCAAATATAAGTATCTTGGCTGCCACTGCGGAGTTTGAACCAACCTGTAACGAATTTCAGGGATTTGTAGCACAATTACACCATCAGGGGAAAAACAAGTCCGACATGCAAAATCATTTTTGCGAGGGTGCTTGTTGTTTCAAAAGAAAACCCTCCTGATGCGTTACCGATATTGGCATCATCAATTATTAAGTAGTAGTTCTATAATTGTATATACTTGGTATCAGATAAAAGGAATGGTGGTCGAATCCTCGGTCCCAGCATGGGTGTAAGGGAATTAGGATCTTCAATTTCATTGCGGTGGTTTTTGGGCGGCCGGAGTCGGAAGCTTTGATGTGGAAGAGAAAAGTTGTTTGTTGCATCTGCTTTGATTTTTCATTGTTCTTTGATTTCTTATTTTGGTTTTGTTAGTTAATTTTTGGCTAGGTCAAGGTCCCTACTCTTTTGAGTTAGGGTTTGTGGGTTTTGGTACTGTATGTGTGTCATTGTTAGAGTGCCATTTCTGGGGACTATTCTACTTATTCTCAGTATGTTCTACTTATTCTCAATATGTTCTTATGATCAAAGTATTGGGGAAGAGCTCCTGCACATGGTCTGGCCGCAGTGTTGAATGGGGTAATTTTCTTCTTGAGGTTGATTGTAAGGATTGATGTGCCATGGGTCAAATGGATTGATGTGCCATTGATTTGCGTTATTTTTGTGGACTGCATGTGTGTTGTCAATACAACTTGGACCTGGTCCGGCTGTTTTGGGCACGGTGCAGAGGAGGATGACTTGGTTGTATAAAAATTTGTCATGACATGGGATTGGTACTATTTTGTAGCCCAAGAAAATGGCCAATTAGGTTGGTTAGGGGTTAGACTTGTTTGGCTCATGAATGTCATCATTGATGATGGACCTTTAACTATGGTGGTTTTTAGGGAGGAGGAAGGAGAGTGGAGATCTTATGTCTATCACCAGTCATTTTCATGTTATGTAATTTTTATTTTATGAAATAAAAGACTTCTTTCATTCTAAAAAAAAAAAACCCCTTATTTGCTTAACATATAAGACAATTGGTTTATGTTCCTCAACTCCAGCTTTTTTGTTTTTGGTCGAAACCTCAACTCCAGCTAGCATTCATCTTTCTTTCTCGAGGGATCACCTTTGAAGGGTCTGATCATTGACTGTAGTTTTGAAGTCTTGCTGTCAGGGCAATATTTCTTAATCAACTTTTAGAAGAAACGGCCGGTAAATGCATGGAAATTAATAAGACGGACCAAAGAAAATAAAAAGACGCGGCTACAAAGACACATGAGCATTACTTTTCCTTTCTGGGGCCAATGCTTAGTTTTGTTTTTTGAAGCAGGGCCAGTGCCTAGTTAATAGGTGATATATATATATATATATATATTTTGTTCAGGAACGGAGGTCCGTTCCTTAGCTAAGGAATGAATTTCTATATTTTGATCATTTTTTTATCATATATTCACATCTTAACCGTTCAGTTTTTAGGTCTTAATGTATAGATCACTTCTGCATATTTTTAGCCAATTTGATAATCGCTAAGGTATCGAACTTGATTAAATCAATGAAAGAATCAAATCTGTCCAACCTGAACCGTTCGTGTTTATAATGGTAAATTGCAGTTTTGGATGCCTTAACGATCATCAATTTGGCTGAAATTTTGCAAAAGTGATCTATACATTGGAACCTAAAAACTGAACGGTTAAGATATAAATATGTAATCGAAAAGTGGTCAAAATATGAAAATCCGTTCCTTAGTCCGTTCTTGAGACGGACTGTACATGTGTGTGTGTGTGTGTGTAGACGGACTGTGTGTGTGTGTGTGTGTAGACGGACTGTGTGTGTGTGTGTGTGTAGACGGACTGTGTGTGTGTGTGTGTGTAGACGGACTGTGTGTGTGTGTGTGTATAGACGGACTGTGTGTGTGTGTATATATATATATATATATATATATATCTGTACGGAAACAAAATCTGAGTGAAAGGTTTCGGACCTGAACCAGTCGTGACTCGTGAGTCAAGACTTGGGATTTGAACCTTGTCATGACTCACAGGCTTTGACGTTGTCTCTATCTCCATCTGTACATCTCTATTGGAACCATTGAACACTTTCTTGACAAGTATTACTAGAATTTTCAGATTAAGGTTAACGTTATATATTTATAATTATATATACGTTTGACCCCCTAGCCTCTTCCTCTTTCTATCTGCATGTGTTGCCAATAAGTAGGGAATTAAATGATAATATATGTACTTTTTATACACGTAAATATATACAAGAATTAATCTATGAAACTTTGAAGCCTTCAAGTTCAAGAATCAAACCTCTCCTCTCCTCGTGGGTTGTTAAAATCAAAGCCGTCTTTCCTTTTTCCATTCAGAAAAACCCGTTTAATGGGAAAAACTTAATTTCCAGGCTGCCTCTTCTAGTTTCTGCAATCTTAGTCTAAATCTAAATACGTGTTAGAAGGTACCTACTACCAACTAGTCAACTTCAATTTCAATACCCTTCATTGTCACTGTTTCGAGAGGTTGTGTAGTATTTAAGGCAGAGAATCTGATTAGATCGAGGTACTACTCAAACCAGCTTATTGCTTCAGATTGGGAGACATCGATCAGTTTTCATATTGAGGTGAGCAGTCTTCATCTTGAACTCTTTTACTTAACTAGCTGTTTGTCTCTAAAGGGCTTTCACAGAGAAACGGAGATTCCTAGTTTATCTTGTTATAGTATTTAGTATGAGTTTGTATCATGGAGAAACTATTAAGTCTATCTTAATGGAGATAATGAGATTCACTACCTTGAATGTGGATTTTCTTATGATACAAACACATATTTCTGAGGCACATGCATTTTGTTTTGACAGAACTTGTAGAATGGTGACAATGACATCTATCAGTTTAGTGTCCAAGAGAACGAAGGTGATGTCAAGAACAGTTAGTTTTGAGAACACCAATTCAAGCAACACCAACAGATCCGATGGCCTAGATACATTGGTTTTTGAAAAATCTGTATGCTACAAGAAAAGGAAAGCAGGACAACTAAAGCTCGATACTTCAACTTTGCTACCCAAGCTAGAAGGTTGTGTTTCTCCACAGACCCCACGCGAGCTTGATGAAGCTGCAATCAAGCTGCAGAAATTTTACAAGAGTTACCGAACTAGACGAAACCTTGCAGATTGTGCTGTTGTTGTCGAGGAGCTATGGTTTGTTCTGTTATCATTTTCCATTCTGGTTCTTGTTGTAGTAAAGTTCAGTCATATAATTACATGCTTGTAATCATATATTATCTTCTAATTTTTGTAGGTGGAAGGCATTAGACTTTGCTGCACTTAGGCGGAGCTCTGTCTCATTCTTTGAATCTGTTGAATCAGAAACTGCAGTTTCCAGATGGGCAAGGGCTAAGACTAGAGCTGCCAAGGTGATCTTAATTTCTATAACTTGCAGTAAAAGTTACTTGGCTTTGACATGATTTTGAAGATTGTAAAATATTTTAATGTTATTCAATTAAACTCTGGACCCAATCAGTCCTCTTGGAGACATGTTATTAAAAATCGACTTGCGTCTTTGTATTGTGCTTTGACCATGGACCAAAATGATTGACTAAATCAAAATTTATAACTTCTTGTAAGAGCTGCTATTTTCTAGTCATTGAGTGTTAAATAAGTTGAATATGTGATTGTAGGTTGGGAAGGGTTTGTCCAAGGATGAGAAGGCTCAGAAATTAGCTTTAAGACATTGGCTTGAGGCTGTAAGCTCCAATTAAGAATATTTATCCCATTATTCCATTAAGTGTCAAATGCATTGTGACTTGCGAGACAGGTTTATTATATACACTTAAACCCAATCTGAGATTGGCTTGTATGAACACTTGGTTCACTGCTTGATAATTTAACTAAATATTTTCCTTAACATTTCATTTCTCTTATGACATACAGATTGATCCACGGCATCGATATGGACATAATCTGCACTTGTATTATGATGTCTGGTTTAATAGTGCGAGCTCTCAACCTTTCTTCTACTGGTACAGTTTTTACAAAATCCAATTTTTCTGTACCATAATGTTATTGCTTATCTTTTGTAACCTTTCTGATTTTCCACCTGAAATTAATGTAGGTTGGATGTTGGAGATGGTAAAGAAGAAAATCTTGAGAAGTGTCCAAGAGCGGATCTTCAACGCCAATGCATCAAGTACCTTGGACCGGTGAGTACTAAAATATACAGAGTATGGATCTTAAAACTGTAGTGGGTTTGATGTGTGGTAAATGATGTCTTACATTGCTATTACAGAATGAGAGGGAAACATATGAAGTGATAGTGGCAAGTGGGAAGCTTGTATACAGACAAAGTGGCAGCCTTGTGACTACTACTGAGGGTTCCAAATGGATCTTTGTTCTCAGTGCATCGAGGATTATGTATGTCGCGGAGAAGAAGAAAGGCTATTTCCAGCACTCTAGTTTTCTATCCGGAGGTGCCACAATTGCAGCGGGGAGATTAGTTGCTTCTGATGGGGTTCTTGAGGTATATACGCTTCTAATTATTCAGACAAAATTCATTGCCAAATGGACGTTACATTTCTTGAGATGTTTTTTTTCTCCTACTAATTTTTGCACCTGTAATCTTCATATTGTGCAGGCTGTATGGTGCTACAGTGGTCATTATCGCCCGACAGAAGAGCACTTTTTGGAGTTCATTAGCTTCTTGGAGGAGCAACAGGTGGACTTGACAAATGTCAAAGTAATTATTCTTAAGCTTTCATATTGCCAAGGCTTGATAGTTGATAATGCATGGATTAATGGAACTTCTTTTCAATGTAAACTAAGCCTATCTTTGTTCTTTATTCTGTACAGAAACATCCTATAGATGATGATATTCCACCTTCAGAATCTACCAGTAAAGATATGAGCACCCTTGAGGATATCCCATCGGCAAACATTGAGAAGAGTACTAATGAAAATGAGCGTGCCATTGACGCTTCCATAGTAAGTGATGACAATCAAGACATTGTGGAAGCACCAAAATTTGACTCGGGAAGGGGATTGCCTTGCAAATGGACTACAGGAGCTGGTCCTCGAATCGGATGTGTGAGAGACTACCCCACACGGCTGCAATTTCAGGCACTTGAGCAAGTCAATCTGTCACCAAGAATCAAACCAGAACGCACTGCAAGCAATAACACCCCAGTGCCTTCACCAAGACCTAGTCCCAAGTTCCACTTATCACCTAGACTTGCATATATGGGACTTCCTAGCCCCAGAAGATTGCATAATTTAACTCCCTCCTTAGATTAAACCCCACTGTGCATAAGGGTACGTACAAAGGTTTAAAGGGACCGATCGACTTACCTAGAATAACTTCCTAGTTGGTTCTTTCTTGACCTAGAGGTCATCTACCTAATCACTGCACCTTTCCCACTACTTAAAAAAAAACAAAAACACTTTTCAGGGTTAGTTTGACCTATTCCTTTGTATCTATTATATTAATAACGTATCAAAAGTCTCTTTCCATGCTTGTATTGTATTCTTAATTCAAATAACACCCTTTGAATTTGTTCAATTCCTCTGTCCCTCTCTCAATTTCTAGAATTTGACAATTCTTCAAAACCAAGGTGGATCAATATTGCTCACATTTTTATCAAGCGTCAATGATAAACATTCACTCTCGGAAATTATGGACTTATTTTGCTTATTATATTCTTAAATTAAGTACAAAATTTGAAAATATTCAGACAAAGTAACGTAGTCTCCTAATCAAAGTGATTACCTTTGATTCAAGAAAAAGAAGAGAAGAGAAGAAAAGTTTTGATTTTTGTTACATTGTATTTTAGGTCAAAATATATCTCTAGTACTCTTTTCTTTATACAGAAGCCTTAAGGGCTAAGGCCAAATTGACTATTCAACAACACATGAAATTCCTTCTCAAGTCTACTTCAAAGTGCAACAGAAGACTTATTTAAAGTCGAGAGCAAGTAACATAGGCTTTGTTTAAGTTGCAAGTTATAAATCAAAAGCAGTCCCAAACTTTAGGGCAGTCAAACCCTAAAAGCTATAGCACTTGATTTTCTGGTACCAAAATTACAAACTGGACGAATATATGTAGTTTTACTTTCTGTTTCTAGTACAGGAGGGACGCCCGTACCCGACCCGGTGCACTTGACTCTTTAACCGACCTGCCACCGGACCCGGGGGACCCACATTTTCCACTGACCCGTTCGGAAGCTTCGTCCATACGTCGTCGTTTTATGAAGGAGCGGCATATTAAAACCCTATTTCATATCTAGCCGTTACAAGCTTTAATTGACTTTTTTCAAATTTCGAATTCAAATGACTATTAAAAACCTTTACCAAAATAAATAATCGATTTCTGAGGCCCCTTGATCGATACTCTAACACACACATACAGATAGATCTGTTCTCCAAATTCTTGAAAACCCAATCCCAAAAAACCCAGAGAGACAACTCTCTCTTTTGGCTCACTGTGCTTCTGCTTCTGCTTCAGTTTTCAGAGTAGAACAAATCTCTGAAACACTTTTTCACAACCCACTCAAGTTTATTAGTTTGTTTTTTGTCCAAATGGGTACTCCAGGAAAATGGCTCAAGTCCCTCATCAATCCCAAAAAGCTCATAACAACTGACCAAGTAACTCAAACATTTCATCATCGTCCTCTGTTTTACTACTTTGCTCTGTTTCCTCTGTTTTGACTCTGTTTTTTATTGTTTTAGGAGAAGAGCAAGAAGAAATGGAAGCTATGGAGGAGTTCATCGGATGGGTTAGGATCTTCGAGTAAAGGTGGTGTGAAGAAGGTGGCTGGTTCAGAGCTGTTGGATTCTGCAAATGTAGTCGATCATGAGTTGGCTGCTGCCATGGCTACTCTGCTTCGGGCTCAGCCTAAAGATTTCAAGATAGTCAAGCGAGAGTGGGCTGCTATTCGGATCCAAACCGTGTTTCGGGGATTCTTGGTAAGTAGCTCTGTTTATATTTCTCTATGAGTACCTGTTTGTTTGTGGAGTTGGTTAATTTCTGTTCAGAACTGTGTAGATTGATCTATGAGAGTCAAAGACATATCTTTTTCTTTTGAAGAAAACTTGAATTTTCGAAGTGGGTATTTGCCAAGATACCGACTTTTTGGGTACATAGTTAGTAATCTATGTACTAAAGGAGAAGACAGAAGTTTTCTTACGCTCTTTAAATGTGATTAAAGCTTTCATTCTATTTCCTCTGGACAAGTTTTAGCAGTTTTAAGCCTTTTAGAATTGGTGATTATTAGTACTAATTTAGTTACTGTTGTATATAGATAACCATGAGTTCTTGTTATTGTTTAGTCTCAAAGACATTACTGAATTTGAATTCTGTCTAGATTGATCTCCGAGTGTCGAAGACATTTCTTTTATAGTTTCTTTTAAAGAAAACTTCTTATTTTAGAATTGGGGTTGCCAAGACACAAACTATTTGGCTCTACTGAATCTAGTTTAGGTGCTAAAATGAGCACACGTAAGGTTTTCTGAAGCTCATCAAGTCTGATATATAACTTCAATTTTATTTCCTCTTGACAAGTTTTAGCAGATTTAAGCCTTTTTTTTTTTTTTTGCTTATGGGTCTGTTTTCGGAGCTTTTACGCACTAGAGTGATTAATCTTAGATGCTGGTCTTGAAATGAAAAGCTCAGAAGGAAAGAAATCTGAAGCATCTGAAGTAAATGTGATATGTATTGGGAAGTGAATAAAACTAATGTTAGGTTTCAATAACTTTTGGTCTTTTTGCAATTCAGCTGCTTGGTTTGTGGATATTTGAAGCTATACTTAATTGGAGGCTGACTCATAGCTTTGCAGTGAAGAGGAAAAACCAAATAGGATCCAACAATTTGCTTGTTTAGATTACTATACATCCAATGAATGAGACAACATGAACTTTGAGTTTGAGGGGCATGAATTCTATTTGTTTGATGCATATACCAAAATGTTCAATCTTTTCTCATTTCTTTTCTTTCTGTGGGAAAATTCTCTCATTTCTTTGAATTGCATTTGGTAATCATTAATGTGATGAGTGCAGGCAAGGCAGGCTTTAAGGGCCTTGAAAGCATTAGTAAGGCTTCAAGCTATATTTCGTGGGAGGCGGGTCAGGAAGCAAGCAGCTGTTACATTGAGGTGCATGCAGGCACTTGTTCGAGTTCAGACTCGAGTTCGAGCACAGAGATCCTCAGAAGCTGCGCAAGACTTACTGGATGAACGTCAGTCCCAAGCTGATGATCCCGTTAAGCAGGCTGAGGTACTATCACAACTCTGTTGCATTCTACGCTTTGTTTATGCATATTATCTTAAGTTCTTGACAATTTTATCAGTAACTTTTAATGAAGTTGTAGATTAATCTTTTGTATCATTATTGTGTTTACATCATCGCTCAGCAAGGATGGTGTGATAGTCCAGGAACAGTGAGTGAAGTTAGAGCAAAGCTACAAATGAGGCAAAGAGGAAACATAAAGAGGGATCGAGCAATTGCATACTCCCTCTCTCAACAGGTAACAATTTGGCCTTTTTGTTTTTTGTGTTTTCATTTTGGTATGAAAACATGGTCCAGTTGAATGTGTTTGCAAGTTTGTATACATTATTCCCACATTCCCTGAGAGCTTAAGCTTATGGGGAGTAGCGAGTGTCTGACTGGGTATCAAAGTCTGGTTCTAGGAAGCATTGGGTTGGGAAACCTCTTAACCCCATAACCGACTTATCATTTGTCATATTAAGAAGCATAGTGATGCTGCTCCTATACTGCTTTTATTTGTCTGCCTAGCTATCCACGTGCAAGGCAAGGTTGCGTGTGAGGAACAGTAGTAAACAATTCTATCAGTAACTTATCGTTTAGCCCAACATACATTGTTGACCTATTCTTTGAAAACTAATGCTTTTGGGAATAGGGGTCTAGTGTTTGTCTAATATTGTGAAGTTTATGATATATGACTCGCATCTAGGCTTTAGTTTCTCACATTGTGAAGTTTATTGAATGGATATGACTCATATCTAGCTTTATTGAATGAATTTTAAGCAACTTCAGTATTTTGTTTTTTCAGAGGCCAAGATCATGTTCCAGTCCATATAGCAGGACTAACAAGACAGCAAAGGTTACTAAGAGTCCAAGAGTAGGCAATAACAATTCTGAATGGAACTGGTTAGAAAATTGGATGGCGACCAAGCCATGGGAAAATAGACTGATGGAGGAGGTCCAAACTGTGCCATCAGAGATGAATCTTCATAATTCCAGGAAAAGTGGAGATGACATTGCTGGCTTTTATCCATTTTCTTCAGAACAGAACTCAGTGAAAGTGCGAAGGAATACTGTCACAACCAGGATTTCTGCTAGGCCATCTCAATCAATGAGTCCAATAACTCGCTCATCTTCTACTCCAAGTTCTGATTTTCTAAAGGACGAGAGCTCGTCATCCACTTCATTTACTTCTGCATCACCTACTATAGCGTCTAGCAACGCTACCAAGGTAGAGGAAAGTAATATGTGCAAACCAAGCTACATGAATCTCACAGAGTCAATTATGGCGAAGAAGAGAAGTTCCAATGGTCAAAATATGCAGAGGTATTTCATGGAGGAGTATCAGTTCCATAGCAAAGCTCTTTCTAATGGGGATACAAGGAGCATCAATGGGGATTCTGATTTTTCGGTTAATTTCTGCAATGATCTATACCCTCCGGTATCATTGGGAAGAGCAGAAAGAGCAAGATGACAGTAATGGAAACCACTAAGAATTGCCTTCATACTTCATTTAGGAAAGGTTTGTGTAGTTGTTCCATGATTTCAACAGCTTGTTGTCTATAATTTCCGGTTATACTGAGATTTGCTTCAAAACGACCACTGAAAGAATTAGTTGGTGATTATATAGTCAAGTATAGGTTTTTGGAGTGAGAGTGATGTCAAGGAATTCAGTAGTATTTGCAACTTCCAAGTCTGAGTTGGTGTGTCCTAGATCAGTTGTCTGTGATGTGAAATGGTTCAAATTGATTCAGTAGTACTTTTACCACATTATTGATGTTTTAATTACATGTGAATGATTGAGTTATCTTTTTTTCATATATATTATGATCCCTTTAGCTCTTTTACTTTCCCGTATCTACCAAATATATATGACCAAATGGCACTATATGGCAGCCCTTGTGCAATTTGGAAGAGCTGTAAACTCCCAGATGGTTCCGTGGTTGGAATATGTCAAAGTTTGAGAAAGAAATTAAAGATGCTTTGCAAGGACTCCAGATGCTTCTGTAGCCTTATGACCCCACAAGCAAAAGACAAATTAATACTGTACATACAAGCATGATATTTCACACTTCCGTTTAACCTATCATTTTTCATCTGGGGATTTGCTTTCTTGGTTTTTCTCTTTTGACAGACCCTACTCTTCAAAGTGTATAATTGCAGAGATTCTTACTTTTTCAATAATGTTCAGAAAAAAAATTAAGCTTTACATCAATTGCTCCACTAGGGAACATGAACAATCATCAACTCCAAAGTTAACTTCTAAACTTGGGGAACACAGATAAAGATGAAGATGTTGGTATCCTCATCAAGGCCAAAAAGAAAAGGTATCGATCACCATTAATGGACTGGTAAAGCATGATAATTTTGTTCTTGCCATACAATTTGGTATGTAACATTGACGACTTGTCA
Organism: Rosa rugosa; assembly: GCF_958449725.1. Taxonomy (NCBI): domain Eukaryota; kingdom Viridiplantae; phylum Streptophyta; class Magnoliopsida; order Rosales; family Rosaceae; genus Rosa; species Rosa rugosa. The sequence continues at coordinate 53,238,207 of NC_084820.1, read as the reverse complement.
ATCTAGACCACCAATTTGGTCCTTGTGCAGTTCAAAACTTCAAATTCATAATCCACTACATCGTCTTTCAAAAGAACATTATTATGTCTAGGGTAGTTTTGTATTTCATCCCCTCTATCTCTACGGTTTGTTCACTCTTTAAAGCATTGCATCGTAATCTCTTTCCCAAGCAATAATTTGGTTTGCTGAAAGGACCACATGGCAATAATCTGAAGCAGTTAACCCATCTTCGACTCTTGATGGGTAGAAAGGATTGAAAGATCAAAGAGTCAGGTAAGAAATTTGACATAGACCACACTTCGATCAATGTGGTTCGTGGGTCAACTTCAGAAGCAGGACACAATTTCAGTAAGTTTTAGACAGTATCTTCGATCCGTTAGGGTTTGACTTCTCTCGCTCCCTGTACTGTGTTTTTGCACGGCCTACCTTTGCCCTAAAACAGTGCACTGTGATCGGGTTCACGTGGGGGTTCTGCCCTAACAAAGGCAAGAGATCAGAATGCCACCAAAAGCTGTGAAATTTGTTAGTGTCATTTGGATGGGATCGAATCTGTGAAATAGAGAACAGTGTGCTTCTGTGAATTGGAAAGAAGTGAAAGGGATGGGGGGTTTGCCATGAAGATAAGCAAAGCAGTGTGGGGTTATATATATGTTGTAGTTTTTGTTTGGTACACTTATGAAGTAACAGATTACTGATGTGATAAATATGTGTTCATAAGATTTTTATTTTTATTTTTTATGAAGCCAGCACATTTGACCTTCATTACATTCATCATTCATGTGAATATGTAAGGTAATATTATCACTTTTTTCTTAGTGGATCCATTAAATGGATTCCATTCTTATTCCAACTAAATTTTCTTTTTTCAATCCCTATCCACTCTTTCTTTACATTTTTCAAACAATTGTATCAGACTTAATGTAGGGTAATGTTAATTCGAATTCGAATATGAGCTATATATTAACATGTTAATTCCAGCCAAAAAATTCGAATTTGAGCTATTAAAGATATTGCAGACTCTCTATTTTGGCTCCTTAACTATTTTGGAGAGCATGTTTAGCTTTTTATATATTTTAGCAGCTGCACCAGACTCCTAAGTGGCTCTCCATTATAACTTTTAGCTATCTTGCTCCTAAATATAGAGAGCGAGATGAGACTCTCTATAATTTAAAACATTCCTTTTGGGTTATTTTTTATAATTTATAAATATATTTAAACTATTTAATCTTCATTTAAAAAATAATATAAACTAAAAATTAGTTAAAATAGAGAGCACTAATACAGACATATTTCTAAAGTGGCTAGCCAAAATGACTTTTTGGCTAATTGGTTAAAATTTGACTCAAAAATGGCTAGCATTGCTAAACATGCTCTAACATGTCACATGAGGAATATCACTTATAAGGGACTTCCCGTACAATAATCTTTTGTCATATTTGATTGATTATGGAAGTTCCAATACAAATTTTGCATTTGTTTGATGTTCAAAGTCCCAACAGTTTACTCTCTTCCTAGCAAGTACGTACGGTTTTAGGATTCTAGGGTTTTCAACGTCTGCCTACATTCAACTGTTATGTGTCATATTAAAGATATACTAGCAGAGCCCACTCACTATGTGTGTGGAGAGAAATTAAAGGTAGTGGAGAAACTTCTCGTATAACTACTACATTTTCTGCTTTTTTTTATTCTTTTGTTTTATACAATTTACTATATTATTCCTATTTATTAATTATATTTCATAGTTTTTTTATAAATAAAGGTTAAATTAGTAAAAAAATTCAGTCTTGAAGAGTAAGCTCTCTTATCTTAATAATAGTATATATATGTGTGTGTGTGTGTGTGTATAATTGCCGGTTTGGAAGGCTCTGGCAGATTCTGCGATGGTGGATCTTACAATCCCGGCTTCCCGGGTGAATTAAGATGCTTTTATATGGTTTGTAATGTTCTTTCTGATAAATAGTTTGGACCCTTCTGCTTTATCGTTAAAGATGGGTAGGATTTGTGTGTGATCGATGATTCGGGAAAGAGGTGGTGGCTGTTTCTTAGTAACAAGAGAGGCGCAGTCCTTGGTTCTGCTTGGATTGTACGGGAATGTGTCAACGTTCATGTTGTGCGGTTCTGGGGTGCAGAAACTTTTGGGTCTTCTGATTGTCAGAGTTAATACTTAACTAGTAATTTTCTGGTTGAACTTAATTGTTAGAAAATATAAATCTATACATATATCTAAGAGCTTTTCTAGCTAGACGTACTTTCTTAGAATGAGTTACTATGTGTACGTAGGTATATATGTAAAATATCATACTAAGAGTGTTCTTTTTAAAAATAAAAAATAAAAAGAGGATGCTCTTGTGTTAGGTTACAAAGATATTTAATTTTTTTTTTTTTTCAGTTGAAGGAGGTCAGACTTTATTGATAATTGAGAAAAATCTCAAGATACAAGATTTCTAAATAAGATGCATCAAAAATACAAGAAAATAGGAATATAGCAATAGCGCAAGCGCTATTTTACCACTATTTTACCACTACGGACAAAAGTCAATTTGAAGAAGAACAGAGGGCAATCTTCCATCAAAAGATGGAAGTCAGCCAAGGGTGTCAGAACATATGGCCGTGTTGGCATACAATCCCTTTCGAACAAATACCATAATTTCGGGTCCTTGACCCAATACAAAAAAACTTCAGAATCCCAAAACCAATTCAATAATTGCAAGGGAACCCAATAGAAAATTTGTATCACACTTCTAGGTCGGATCCAAGACCCACCTGGATCTCATATCCGGATCCCGCCCAGACCCGTCCACCAAACCCAGCACCAAGTATTGCCTAGAGTCCAAATGCGTTCAAACCTTCCGCCTCCAACGTACCATCCGTCCACCAAACTGCTCGATGGCATGTCGCCTGCAACACTGTTTGTACCGCTCCGTCGTCGAAGGTCGTCAACTGCCAAGAAGAATTCGACGTCAACTCCTCTGAGAATAGCACAAGTCACGAACCCACAATCTGGTAGTAGCATCGTCAGGTGATCCGCCTGGAGAAAACCCACTCTGATCGACGACAGCTCACTCGAAATGCCACCATCCTCGCCGAGATGAGTCGGCCCTTTGAGACAACCATGGAAGAAATGCAAGAGGTCGGACCCTCCCGGATCCCACCCTCCACCACCAAAAACCGTCGTCCTAACAAGCCCTTCTCTCGCCAGCAACTCTACTCCAACCTCGCTAATATGACCGCCATCGTTAACAAGCAACAAACCAATGAATAGAAGACACGAACCTAACCCTTTGATTTTGGAAACAGCAAGGATAAATAAGAAGAGGCCGAAGCCTGAAAAAAATCTCCATGAATGGAGAAGGTATACCCGGAAGCGGCGCCGCTCCACAAACCCTAGCAGACAGCGCTAGGTCGGCATAGGTTACAAAGATATTGAATTAACCGACCCTATTCAATCTACCAATTAAAAATAAATTATGGAAGATATTGACTTCTTCCACCAACCTTAAGTTTGGCTAGCTATTATTAATTTGTTGCTTATGTAAGTTCACACAAGCAATGCAAGAACCACTGGGGAACAAGAATGTAAAACTTTTTACCTTTCAAATATGACTGAGTTTCTTTGTCAAACAATATTTTAGTCGAGAATGTCAATTAATATAATGGTGGTGAAGAGCAACGAATATTGAGCTAGTCATTCTTTCATGTCGATCTTCATGAATTGATTCTTCAATAAGTTTGGGTTAAAAACAAAAACCTCTTGCAGCCTGCTTCCTTTCATGGCTCATCAAATAAAGCAAACGATCGAGTCTGATACAACTAATTGTTGCACATGCAAAAACTAATCAAGAATCTTGTCAGGTCCTATTTCTTTCATCACAAGCATTCTTTTTACCTTTATATTCTCAATCAGAAGCAAGCAAGCCAGCAAAACCAGTACAACTTTTCTGGAACATAGTATTGTTTAATTAGCTGCTCAATTTTCGTGAAATGAAGGTTTGCTTTTTCATAGTCAATATTCCATGTAAAAAGCAAAACATGTGGGCTTCTTACCTCCGCATTCACATTAAATATTAATCCATCTTTAATTCTTTCAAAAATGTGGCTTAGTAATGGGATTTGAGGATTGATTGCATATATTAGACTAATATTACTGGCTTAATTAAAGAGAATCGTCCAAATGACTTGGATTAGACAATTTGGACTTTTGCAGCTCAAATCAGCAAACTACTTTAGGGATTCCATTTGAATTCATCAAAATGAAAAGGTTGCAAAGAATCAAAAAAGTAGTAATTTCAATCTGTATATTAACAAAGAATCCTTAAAACAGAATGTAAATTAAAACCTGCTCTTTGCCAAGTGCTTTCTTGTTTATTGTTTTCTCTAACAAAATGGAGCCCTGAATCCAAACATAAACGGAGCTCGTGGCCCTGCGAGATTCTCCTCGCCTCTTATCTCCCAATTCTCATTAATGCTTATCAACCCTGTAAAATAGTAGAGAAAAGTGAATCATGCAAAAAAAAAAAATTGAGATTGTAAGTTGGTGAAACAAATTAATAGAACTATCGATCCCTGTTTATCTTAATTAAATATTCACCTTAGTAGGCAGTGACTCGGTGAGTTGTGATCTGTTAGATTTTTTTTTTTTTTTTTTTAAGATGGGCAAAGGCTCTAGTTAGGCAGGAGTATTGACGGTCCCATGCACCTATAATATTATTACTTAAATTTGGAAAGTACAATGAGGGGAACATATAGCCTAAACCTCATGTTACATTACAACCATCCTCAATAAGAATATCCTGAATAATATCATGTCACAAGTTAAAATCTCACTGACATCAAATATTCTCATTGATATTGTAAGAATTGTTCTACTTACACAATATATATATATATATATATATATATATATATATATATACACTGCATGGGTGTGCAGGGGCAGAACCAGGATTTAAACATTGGGGTTTGGGGGGGTCCAGACATAGAGTTAAAAAAAAAAAAAACTCCAAAAATAAATTAAGAATCATTTTTAATATAATGCATAAGTCAACAATAAATTTGAAATAAAATCATACATAACTGCCCATTCAAAAAAATAGAATCAATTCAAAGAATGAAAAAATTAAAGGCAACCTTATTTTTAATTAATCTGTCATTGATTTATATTAGAGTATTCTTATTATTATTGGTTATTTTATTACACATATATATCAATCAATTCATCATCACCTGGGTTTAGGATTAAGGGAGGGGGGGGGGGTCCGGACCCCTTCAAACCGGAAGGTAGTTCCGCCCCTGTGGGTGTGTGAGTTACTAACAGCTAACTACCTGATAAAAAAAAAAAAAAAAGTATAATTTCTAAGGAAAAAGAAACTAATTAAAATGATAGTTAGACTTTACTTTTCAAGTGGGGTGATTGACCGTTTTGTGGTTCAGTTAACCTTCCTATAGGTGGCAGATATACACTTTTATATGCAAATGGAAAGAGTTGTATACATATATGAGAGACTCTTTAGGAAGAATCTCTAAAATTAGTATTTTATGAGAATTTTCAAATCAACAGTACTTGTTTTTTTTTCTTTTTATCAAATACAATAACTAGTCTATTGTGAATCTAACTCACAGCCTCTCACTTACAAATGAGAGACTTATGCCACTAGACAAAACAGTATTGGACAAATCAACAGTACTTTGATGAGTGTTTTAAATTTTAATTACTATTACATTTTCAATATTCTAACTAGTGAACTGTTAGATTTAAAAGTTCTCATTAGGATCTCACCGTATATCAAAAAGTCACTTGGACTCTAAATTATTTTCACAGCTATGAAAATATTATCACTCAAGTCCTTTTATAATTAGTTGTCAACATGTACTAACTCACAGCCTCTCACTTACAAATGAGAGACTTATGCCACTATACAAAACAGTATTGGACAAATCAACAGTACTTTGATGAGTGTTTTAAATTTTAATTACTATTACATTTTCAATATTCTAACTAGTGAACTGTTAGATTTAAAAGTTCTCATTAGGATTAGATTTAAAAGTTCTCATTAGGATCTCACCGTATATACAAAAAGTCACTTGGACTCTAAATTATTTTCACAGCTATGAAAATATTATCACTCAAGTCCTTTTATAATTAGTTGTCAAATATTGCATGCTTTTATTTGTAATGATAGTTTTGGATCTTTTTTCTTCTTTAAGTAGAAAAAGGAATATTAGACTGTCAAGCACTACACCGGCTTGTTCGGGATACCTTCTGCCTGGAAGAGAAAGGACACGGCTGTCTCCTCTCCGAAAAAGAGATGGTGATTGGTGTCCAGAAGATCGCTGCCGGTCCATCTTCCTTTTAGTAATAATGAAAAGCGAGGTTTATCTGAAAAAGAATTACAAGTTGAATTATTAAGGTGTGATTGAGTAATTGACACAAAGTAAAGAGGGCAGGGGAGTCACATCTAGGATTGCTGATAATATTACCCGAAAATAATGTAATATATGAATCTATCTCTAGTTCATGATCGAGTTGGATCGAACTTGATCGAAATTCATAATAAAATTTTAAGCCTTCAACACCAAGTACGTACAGCACACATCGCTCAAATTCTGGGTACGTACGTTTAGGTCGAAAGGAGAGTGGGACCCGCCACCCTGCATGGGAAACATGTGTACAGCCAAACCCCATCTCTGAAATGGGAGCTGGGACTAGCTATGGGTTCCATTATTATAATCCATACAAGTCTCGCAGAAGGATGCTGCAGTTTTTAGCCCCTTTCCACAAACCCTAATCGGGCCACCACCATATATATATATATATATATCACTCAGTGCCACCCCTCCATTAATTTCACCACCTCATCTGTACTTGCTCTTCCATGTCATTCATTTTCTGAGAACCAATACTTCAATCGCATAATTCTTTCACTGTTTCAATCGTATAGATTATAACCTGGCTTTCTTACAGCTATATAGCTAGAGAGCTTTTTACTTTCCTTTATCTCTTTGTGGTATTCATTTTTAAATTCATTTACACAACTATATATAGACCCAATATTGCTGATCTTCTTCTGCCACTACTGGGGTGATTTGAGCGAGAGAGATGGGACATCACTCATGCTGCAACAAACAGAAAGTGAAGAGAGGGCTATGGTCCCCAGAAGAAGATGAAAAGCTCATAAACTACATTACGAATTACGGCCATGGCTGCTGGAGCTCAGTTCCTAAACTTGCAGGTAATCTATATTATATGTTCATTATAATTGGTTTGAAATTTATATTTTTGTGATGAAGTACTCGTTATAATTTGTTAAAACTCAAACTTATCTTATTTCTGTTTATTGTGGGTTTTAATGGGTCTAATAACTGAGGCAGGTCTCCAAAGATGTGGAAAGAGCTGCAGACTGAGATGGATAAATTATCTGAGACCCGACTTGAAACGTGGGAGCTTCTCTTCCCAGGAAGCTGCACTCATCATTCAACTCCATAGCATTTTAGGCAACAGGTAAATTAATATGACTTGGGTGATATATATGTATGTATGTATGTAGAGGCTCGTTTTGAGACGGACGTCCGCATTGCCTCAAAAGTGGGGACATCGATGTTTCTGTAGCGTTCTGGCGCCTATGGCGGCGCGGGCCGGACGGGGGCCAGGGGCATCTCCAACCGCTTCACCATGGAGATCGAGGTCGAAGGTTCTGGGCAGCGACCTCACCTGAAACTTCAAGCCCGATCAAGGGCGACTGCAAACTGGTAGACGACGAGTCCACCAGCAAGAAGAAGGTCAAGATCGACCCCTGGCCTCCGTCCGGCAAGATCCGCGCCGCTGTCGACGCCTGAACGCTGCAGAAGTATCGACATCCGCACTTTTGGGGCAGTGCATACATCCGCCTCTGATCCTCTCTTTATATATATATATATATATATATATTTTGTGTTTGTGTGTGTGAGATAATTATTAGCTTCATCATTTACCAAATTAATTATCATGTTAATTATGGTTAATATTTTTTGCGCGCGTGATATTTGAGCAGATGGGCTCAGATAGCCAAGCACCTACCAGGAAGAACAGATAATGAAGTGAAGAACTTTTGGAACTCGAGCATAAAGAAGAAGCTTATCCCCCATGAAGTCATTCCAGCTTTGGTCTCATTCTCTCATTTTCTTAACCCTAGTAGTGCTGGTTCTGATCAGGAAAGTTTCTTCACTACTCTAATCACAAACCCTAATTTCGGTCTTCAACAAGAACAGCCTTACCTTCCCGTTCCAACACCATTGCCACCATCTAGTTTCTACCATGGTGATCATAGTATTTTCAAGTTAGACTACACCAATTATAGTTCCAACCGCCTTCATTTTCCAACCCCCATCCAATTACCATCAAACTATTCATCGTCATATGATTCGTCATGGTCATTAGGTTATCAACCCCATCTATTTGATTCGAATCATCAACAAGATCAAATTCTCAACAATATTGAAGTTGCTCCACATTTTAATATTGGAAATGAGCTTATGGTTCCGAGTGTGGCTTCTCTACCAGGTTATGATCATGAGAATGTATCAGTTGTACCCACAATGCCTCAGTCTTGTGAGATCAATATTGATGGCAGTGCTTGCAGAGCAATGCCATTTGATCCACCTGATAATCATCCTCCACAAGAACTTGACTCACTTGCAAAAGTTCCATCGTGTTTCGGTCCATTTGGTGATCATGGCTCTTATAATCCTTTCGATCTGCAGCTTCCCTCCAATCAGCTGGAATTAGTTGATCCCGTCATATCATCGTTGCCAATGTTATCACAGCCGTCTCCGTCATCCGCGTCTTCATCCTTGTTACCACTACCAAGTAGCCAATTATTCATCACGAACCCTAATGTTCTTTCAAGCTTGGGAAGCCTGGCTAGCTAGCTCGCTAGGGATGGCACTATAAATTCAAATTAGTTACCTTGATTGTATGGTTGGAATTAATGTTCATAAACGAAACAATGCGTATATTTATTTCCTGTAATTCACATCATAAGGTATCGTTATTCTCATAACTAGACAACTAAATGTTGCTAGATGAGGCTCCTAAAAGGAGTAATGCTTGCTCAATATATATGTATAAAGATTTGTACTGATCTCTTTCACGTGTTGGTTTTGTTATACTGATGTATTCCCATCAAAGTATTCTATATTTGTATATCACTTGTACTCTACTCTAGCAACTGATCCATTATTATTTTCCTACTGAGGAACTCTCTCTGTTCACTATTTATGAGAATCAAATAAAGCCGGATCCTGTTTATGTTTGCTAGCTAATAGTCAACTTGTTGTGACATATGCAAATTGTTTCAATCAATCTACAATTTCTTACTACATGTTATTCACGTTGCCACTGACAAATAGTTTAACTTGTCTTATTGTTCTCTTTTATGTCGCTGCGGACCCAAAAAAAAAAAAACACAGAAACAAAAAAAGGAGAACAAAAACAAAAAATTGGACGTCCAAATAAAGCTCGAGCATTCTAAGGATCCTTATTTGAAGAAATGCTGAGATAAACAATGCGTCCTTTTGTTGTGAAACACTGTATAATCACTTGGGATTCGAATCCTAAGTCCTTGCTATTGAATTGTGAGTGGATTGGATAGTTGATAGTACAAAATTACAAATCAGCTCTGCACGACCTCTGAAATAAGGCCAAACAAAAACTCACAAACAGTATGAAATACTGAGGTAACAAAAAGATCTATGAAAAATTCAAAAAAAAAAGCCTGGGTACTTCGAGGCTATGAGCAACTACAAGCTCCAAAGATAAATATGAGCTTCTAAACTAGATTATCGCTCTTTTGATCAATGACAATATGCCGGGGAAAGAGATGCTAAGCTGTAATTCTTGCTCGACCCTTTGCTATTCTTCGAGCAATTACTCTCCGTCCACCCTTGGTTGCCTTGCTGTTCATGTGATAAATATAAGAGTCATTCATGCAAAATCTTGACCGAGTTGAGACATGAGCATAAGATAAGACAAAATTGTGCCAAAAGATAAAAAATTGTCCTTGTAAAAGCCCACCAAATGGGAGATCAGTGAAACAAAAACTGAATTTAACTGAAGATTAGACTAACATAAGATGAAGTGTTTTAATAGGCTGATATGACGGTCGAAGTAGCATTACATTTCAATGATGTCTCAAGTGGTCTGAACAAGGCTAACTTTAAGAATATACCATCCAGAGAACTGAAATTACATGCTGTAAATATGCTCACTAACATTGCTATTACAGAAAAACATTGAGGCTATGGGTAGCACTTAAGCCAACCAGAGTCATCTTATTCCTTCATAACCAGCTAAACCTAAACTTTGCAATATAAGACTGTGCATAACAAAGGCATAATTATTATTCTAAAAGCTGTTTAAAATTCAACTTATGGTACATTATATAACATAAGATAAAAACCAATTCTAGAATGAAAAATAAGTTATATATATATATATATATATATCACATATCAGATGGTGTGTGTGTGTGGAGAGAGAGAGATACCGAGCAAAAAAGCCATGGTTCCTCTTACGCCTGATAGTACTAGGCTGGAATGTCCGCTTCGGAAATAATATCATTGGCTCATTAGATGAAGAGTCATCTCCTGAGGAATAAATTACATACCGGGTAAGTGGAAACCAAAGGGAAACACAAACTGTGTCCAAATTACTTTTGTGCAAGCCATTTATCTGGTTGGCATGCAGCACACTTGGCTGGCATTGCCTACAGGACAACTAGCAGAGAATTTGGCTCCCAGGTTATAGTGCCGATCATATTTCTAACAGGGGAAGAAATTAATCAACCATACAATGCTGATAAAAATGATCTCTAACTTAACACACAAATCCATTTGAACAACACAACTTGACAAAGATATGCAAGTGATGTGAAACTTTTAACATACTTTACGAATATAATCTCATTATCCAAAGCAACTTCTCCCCACAAACAATTTATATCACAAAACAAACTTACTTCTGTCCTGCATTAGCTGAAATACATTGATCATAAACCTAGTATAAGATTATTGAAGTATGTTGATATGAAGGTTGTTTCCTTCTTTATATTAGGACATGGGAAATTCAAAATTCAACTTGTAGAATCTAATGAATTTAAGAATCTTCCTGTTTTCTATGTGATTGTAGTTATTGTGGCTCTTAATAGTTGAACTCCAGTTTAAACATTAGGCATGTTGCACTCCTATCATGGGATCACAAAATTAATGGCTTACCTCAAGAAACAAAGATGTTAATTCCAAAGCACGATGTGTCATGCAACATACATTAAGCCTCAACAACAAAATCCATAAAATGATTAAAAACCCAAGCCCATGAGACCCAGTATTTCAGTTCAACATCCCATCAAAACTTGTTCACCTCAGAGCACATGGCATTACTACTGAAATGCTTCCTTCCCTTTCAAATCTATAAACTCAAGTCAACCAACATTTTCACTCCTATTCAACAAAATAAACTTCTGCAATTCCAAAATTTCTCAGCAACAAAACAAAACCCAAATCAAAGTGATCGGCTAAAACCCTGAAATCTCCCCACTCTAGATAGATAAAGCTGCAAACTTTGATGATTTTAATTTCTCTCCTACAATTCTAATAGACCAAACAAATTCTAAACGCCGAAAAGAATTCAAATTTCGTTTAACAATCCGAAATGAGCTTAAACCCATGATGCCAGAGAACTAGAGAGTACCTTCAGGTAAGATGAGCGGGAGATAAGGGAGGCCGCAAGGGTGCACGAAGCCCTCATTGAAGACCCTTGTGATCGATCCGGCGTCGTTTTGGGGAAAACGGAGGGAGGTGTCGAAGTTGGAGAGAGAGGGGAATAGCTTGGGAGTGATTTCGAGGGCGTGGGATACAATCTGGTTCTGGTGAGTCGAATTCGGGTTCGGGTGGAGCAGTGGTTTTGATAGGAACCGGTTCATCAGAGAAGCTCCGGTTCGAATTAGGGTTTTGGACGCCATTTCTTTCAAGAAGCGACGGAGCTAATTGTGCTGACAAGTACGAGAGACTGAGAGAAAGGCAGAGTGGTGTAGGCGGACTTCAAACTTACACGACGTCGTTTGTATTGTCCTGCACATTCGACCAATACGACATCGTTCAGGCGATTGGGGTTTTCCTCGGCCAAAAAAATAACACTCTTTACTTCTGGGGAGAGGATCCTCTCCTGAGCAAATTAGAGACCTGAACTGCCTGAGCTCTCTCTCAGATCATGACACGTGGCCAACTTAACATCCGATGGCTCACAACAAATTTAGGTTTTCTATCTCCAATTTTTTTTTGAGTTTTATGTTGCCACGCAGCCCGCGCTCTTGGTTTCGTTTCCCCGCTCTCTTACTCTTGTTCTTGGCTGCTTCTGCTATGAAACAAAAAAAAACACAAGTCTTCAGTCTTTAAATTCAATGGCTATGTGCAGGGAGATCTAATCAAAAGTTCAAAACTTTAGCTTTGTGTCTTCTCACTTTCTCCTGCATTCCATTGCCAGAGGTAAGCGTAATACTCCATTATTTTGGGTTTTTTTTTTTTTTTTTCAAAGTTCTCTCTTCATATTGTGTGTCTTAGAGTGTAGGAATCTTGTATTTGATATTGACCAAGTAGGATTCAGTGCTTTATTATTGATATCAAACCATAAGAACGCATCAAGGCAATGTAATTTTTGTATCTACAGTATTTTTTTTTTTGGGTCTGATTATTGATCTGTAGCTGCCTTGGTTTGTTGTATCGGTAGTCCTTTTTTAGTTTAGTAAGTGTCAGTTGCAGATTGTTATAATTACTATATAAGAAATTGGTTGCAGATGGATAATTCATTGGGTGCTACAAACATTGATATTGAGAATTCTGATTTGGAGTTGGATTGGAAACCTAGAAAAGGAATGGAGTTTGATTCTGAACAAGCAGCTTATGACTTCTACAATAGATATGGAGGAAAAAAGGGGTTTAGTATTAGAAGGGAGACTCATGGTAAGAATAAAAGAACAAAAGAACTCACTTCAAGATTATTTGTTTGCTGTAAGGAAGGTATTCGATCCAAAGATAAGAGGGATTACATGATCAGAAAACCCAGAGCAGAGACAAGAACAGGTTGCGGTGCTCAACTTTGTATTAAATTGAATAGGAGGAACAATAAGTTCTTTGTTAGCCATTTTGTTGAAGAGCACAATCATCCTCTTGTGGGGAAAGAATGTTCCCACATGCTACCTTCGCAACGGAAAGTACAAGACTCTCAAGGCATTGACATAGACTTAGCACACGATTCTGGAATTGGTGTGACTTCTCTATATGAATTGATGGGTAAGCAAGCAGGTGGAAGAGATGTTGTTGGGTATACAAAACAGGATGTAAAAAACTACCTTCGATCAAGGAGACAGAGAAGCTTGGAGTATGGAGAAGCTGGATATATTATGAAATATTTTTCAGATCAAACATTGGAAAACCCTTCATTCTACCATGCTATGCAATTAGATAGTGAGGAGCAAATAACAAACTTATTTTGGGCAGATGCTAAAATGATCATTGATTATGGCCAATTTGGGGATGTTGTTAGTTTTGATACAACATACAAGGTTAACAAATCTAATCGACCTCTTGCTGTGTTTGTCGGATTCAATCATCACCGCGAGACTATTATATTTGGGGTGGCTCTAATGTATGATGAAACAGCTGATTCATTTATATGGTTGTTTGAGACATTTTTGAGGGCAATGTCTGGAAAGGCTCCAAAGACAATATTTACATATCAAGATGCTGCAATGGCAAAGGCTCTTCGACATGATATGCCTGATTCATATCATAGGCTTTGCAAATGGCATATGATGCAAAATGCCATAAAGCATGGACATAGTTTTTTGACAGAAGAAGGTGGGATCACAAGTGTTTTGTCAAGGTTCATGGAAAATGTTGAGGAGGAAGATGAGCTTATATCTGCTTGGGATGCTATGCTTGATAAATATGGTGCTCGTGACAATACTTGGTTAAGTAGCATATATGATTTAAGAGAAAAATGGGGTTTTCTGTATGTTAAGAGAGCATGGTCAGCTGGAATAAGAAGCACTCAACTGAGTGAAAGTTTTAACTCGGCCTTGAAAAAATATTTAGACTCTGACCATAATCTGTCAGAGTTTTTTATACACTTTGAGAGGATGGTTGCTGATAAAAGGTATAAGGAGTTAGAGGCAGAATATGATATGTGCTTCAGGTTGCCTATTCTGAAAATGCATGTGAAAATGCTATATGAAGCAAGAAGAGTTTACATTAAGCTGATATTTGAAGATTTTCAGGATCAATTTGAATCATCCCTTGAAGCTTCTATAACAAATTGTGTTGATATTGATGGTGGAAAGATATATACAGTTATTAGAGATGGTTACTCTAGAGAACGCCAAGTGAAGAGAGATAGTGATGATATAGTCTCTTGTAGTTGCAGATTGTTTGAGATGAAAGGGGTTGTATGTAGGCACATTATCAAGGTCCTTAGAGAAGTGATGCAAATCAAAGAAATTCCTGAGCATTATATCTTAAAAAGATGGACAAAAAAAGCTAGAGCTGAAAGTGTTCAAGACATGCATGGGCGTGAAATTCAACCAGACCCTAAGTTGCAACAAGCCTCTTGGTACAGATCCTTATGTTCCACCTACATTAGGATATCAAACAGGGCTTCTGAAAATGAAAAGGCATACAAATTAGCAATGATACATGCAGAGAAATTAGCAAAAGAAATTGAAGACTTGCTATGGTCTGAAATGAATGCTAATGGGGATGAGAATGAACATACAACTCAATCTACTCCTATTGAACAACTCAATGGTAATGTGGTGAATGCAAAGGGACTGAAGAAAAAGGAATCTTCTAGAGGAAGAAAACGGCGAATCAAGAGTCAATTGGAGATAAGCATGGAAAAAAATAAAAGACAGAAACAATCTAGTAAAAAAGCTATTGAGGTATTCTTGTTTCTATAAAACTAATCTCTTATTAGTTTGTTTAAATTTACTTACAGATATCATTCTTGAATTTTTATAATTCAGGTAACTCCTGATGCAATGAATAATGTATACAAGGTGACTATTGATCCACTATGTGATGAAGAGAATATTGCTGCTGATCTAACATGTAATGCAGACCAATTTCTGGAACAAGATATATCTGCATCTTCACTTAGATTTCTTGCTTGTAGTCAGGTATATCAATATTTATTTAGTTGGTCTTAAGAGTTGTGGTATTAGATTTCAATATCACTAACCATTATGTGTTTCACTATATATATCCTAGGAGTTTGATTTAAACAACGATACCCAATGAAATGCAATTTTTCATGGCCTCTGGATATGAAAGGTTTGTCTTCATATATTGTTCTGTCATATGTTGGTCTTTCATATATTGTCTGTGTAATTTATATGAAATTGGTTTGTTTTTAGCAGGTTCTGCATCATTCTGTTTTGTTTTTGTAAGAGAAGAGTTGCAGGCTTTTGTTTTGTTTTTATAAGAAATGGAAAGGGCAATTGTGCAGTGCAGGCTTCTGTACAGTTTTTGTAAAGAATGGAGAAGGCAATTGTGCAGTGCAGGCTTCATGGAGAAGGCAATTGTGCAGTGCAGGCTGCTGTATAGTTTTTCTAGGAAATGGAGAAGGCAATTCTGCAGCTTCTGTATAGTTTTTATAGGAAATGGAGAAGACAATTCTGCAGCTTACTGTTTTGTTTGTTTAAGAGAGGGCAAATGTGCAGCTTACTGTTTTGTTTCTTTAAGAGAGGGCAAATGTGCAGCCTTGTACTTGCTAACTTCCAAACTGGAACCAATTTCTGGGTTACATATATAGAATACCAATTTCTGGGTTCCAAACTGGTTTATGTCCGATTTGGCACTCTTTTCATTGCTTTAGTTCATATTGAAGACTTGCTGACTATAAACAAGCTTAAATGAACTGAGAATGGTAAAAAGAAAATTTATTTATCTTCAACATGATTAATTACATAAAAGTAAGGTTTGTCGAGTATCCTTTATAAACAAACAAAAACAAAGAAAATTCTAAGTACCAGCCATGAAAAGATCACGGCTAACATCTCTTTTACTCCACCAAGGAACTATACATGACAAGTACTTTGGTTTTGCCATTAGCTAAACTACATAAGAGGTAAGCTGATTCAACGAGGCTGCTGGATGAAGTGGGGGCTGCATTTTGGACTCACAAACTTGGCTGGCTTCTCTGCATACTTCCTTGGCTCCACCAGCAACTTCTGATGCTTTCAAATTCTTCAGAACTTATGATCATCATCAAGCATGAATCAATCCAAGCATAAATCAATCCAAAAAAGCTCACTCTTCCAATTCCTCTTCATTGTAAGCCATCTGCACAAGTAAAATTGCATTAATAAAAAAAGGCAATCGAATTTTCTCAGCTTTTCATATATAAGCATAAACATCCCAATTCATTGTTAAGATTTCTGGCTCTCCAATACGCTTTAGTGTTCATTATACGCCATCTAATGGGTGACATAATCAATTGCTACCTTGCTAGATTATTAATCAAGTGTTTAGATTCATCTAGCAAACAAGATTTATACATTCTGCTCTTTTCTTGCAATTATTTTGCAGGCTCTTGAAAATTCAACGCGAGAACAGGATTCTGCACCAGAGCAGAGTTCTCCTCTAGAACAGTGCTTTCCTCCACAACAGCAACAAGGGGGTTAGCTTTTGGAAAGCTGGAAAACTGATGAGAAAAGATAGCATTTAAATTATATTGAAAAAAGCCATAGTATTAAGGCCATGGAATGATGGAAGGTGAAAGTTTGAAATGGGTTCTTGCTCACGTAATAGTTTGAAATGGGGTATTGATTATATAATTTTCACTGTCATGGTTGCCTTTTGGTCCTAGTATTAAGCCAGGCACCCAATTTGGTCATATTGTTGCTAGATGAATGCTGAGAACTTGTCTCAGAAAACCCAGCAATGTTCTGTTCTCAGAAAACCCAACATGAACTTAATTCAAGGCAATCCCATATTTGAATAAAAGTGATGTTAAAAACAGAAATTTAAGTAGGCCAATGAGCAATTCAATCACTAACCTGGAGCAATGTAACCACAAGAACCGGCAATGACCGACTGGATTTAGCCCTTTTTCCAGTTGCATCAACCACCTTAGCTACTCCAAAATCCGCTACTCTGGCTCCAAAAGTCCAAACAACTCAATCATTGAACAAATCAATCTAAAATGCAGATCCCCAAATTCGAGGGATGAAAAACAAGCCCAGATAATTCAGTATTAATTGAAAATTGCAATGGGTCATTCATACCCAGTACCCAGGTATTAGTTGATGAAATTTTACAGGGAAGAAACCCATCATTTTGAACACCTAGCCCCAGAATTGAACCCATCAATTCAATCGCAACCAATCCCAGAAGGAAATTAGCAACCACCAAAACTCATAAGAACGAGTCAAAAAACTTAACAGAGAAAGAGAGAGTACCTGCGAAACTGGGTTTTGGATAATAGAGAGAGTATAATCTGCGAATCGGATGCGAACATGACATTAAGGAATCGAAGAGTTGGGAGCATCAGTAAGGATGAGGCTATGGTTTCGCCAATGCTTCTGATGGCAGTGGTTCTATGGGTTAGAGAGAGAGAAGAGTTGGGAGAGTCAATGTGGCACTATGTAAACCGTTAGATGAGTCTGGACACGTGTCGTCATCTCGTAGAGAGCGCAGGTAGCTCAGGTCATTAAGTGGCTCAGGAGAGGATCCGCTCCCTTACTTCTGCCTATTTTGGACCTGTAATTTCTAAGCAAATTGGGTTACTCTTGATTTCTTGAACCCCGTTTGGTTTGCATAGAGGAAATCAATTCTAAATCTTTGTGTTTATTATTCACACATATACGATAAAATGACTTATAATTGGTGTGAAATTGAGTTACAATAATAATTTTTGTGATTATATCAACAACTCAAAACTACAACTAGATCTCCCACTTACAAATTAATGAAAGATTTATGCCACTGAAATAAATTGTACAGGGCATAATAATAATAATTTTAATTTTATAGCTCCAATTTTACTGCATGAAAACACAAGCTTATTAAACAATGCAAAATGAGAAAATTTGAGAAAGAATAATGCATACTTCTTCATTGATAATAAGCCCTTTATATAGGGACAAGAGTACAAAAGTTACATAGAATCTAAATCTAATACAACAAGCAGGGGCGGAGCCAGAAATTTTTTTCAGGTAAGGCAAGACAATGGCAGGAGGGGAAGAGAGGAAAATTAGAGGGAAGCTATAGATTCTTGAGGCAATTATGAAGATTTTGCCCAATTTCTGCCATTTTCACATACCTTGCCTACACCAAATCAGTGTAAACTCAAAAACCCAGTCTAGGCAAGTGCCTAATCTGGGTTCTATGTGAATCCGCCCCTGACAACAAGGAATCTTATTCAGAATATGGATAGGAAATCTAAGACTAAATATATTTTCTCTATTACAGAAGGATTCATATTCCTGTTTGGACCAATCATAAAATTGGGTGAACTACAACACTCTCCCTTATGGCATCCAAACGTGACGTCAATTGTAACGTCGATGACATTTTTCATGTTGCCTCGTTTAAAACCTTGCCGAATTTGCTATTTTTTCTCGAACAAGAATCCATCGAACTTAAAGGTCTCCGCGCTTCCTTGAGGGACCCGTGACCTCATTGGCCGCCACGCCACCTTCATTGACAGTGGTGTCGTGCCCAGCTTCTCCCAAGGAGACGCTACGTCTTGTGATGGGGACATATATCCTTACAGGCACATTTGCAGTAGGTACGTGTGACCTCGTCACTTGAGCGATGTCACAAGACACATCAGGTTATGAATATGTTATGTTCTGAAGATTGATAATTCGATGCACTTTAGTTTCGGACAGTGCGGTTCGGGGATCCAGATGAGACAAAGTGGGGACATACCACAACAATTCATGTCATTCCGGTTGAAAGTTAACGTTCTGATTTCTCCCTAACGACGGGAATACTGTCTCATCAAAGTGACAATCCGCAAATCTTGCGGTAAAGAGATCACCTGTCAAGGGTTCTAAGTAGCGGATGATTGAAGGAGAATCATATCCAACATATATACCCATTCTTCGTTGAGGGCCCATTTTGGTACGTTGTAGCGGTGCAATTGCCACATAAACCGCACAACCAAATATGCGTAAGTGCGTACGGAAGGGCCGCGATCGCGCTTGCTAATTTTTTTTTTGAAAAGTACATTTCACATATGGACATTGTCGTAAATGTGGTTTCAATCCATCTTACATGGCACGAAAGAAAAAATGCATATCATGTATGTTTTCTTCAAGTCCCTCTTACCATCAAAGATGAAGCTTCTTAAAACCCCAAATCCCTACTATGAAGGTATAGGGTTGGTTTGATCACATAAATATAAACGAATTTTGATTTGAAATTTTGAACACCCTTTCGAGAGGATAGTGAACATATAATTAACAGAAGTTGAGTTTGATGAACTAAACTTGATCATATCTAACCTCCAAGAAAAATTATGTACGAAAACTTAAGGAAAAGACAACACTTAGCTCCGGTATCTTGCAGATTTAATTTTCAATGCCATTTTTTTTTTGGACACCAATGACACCACCATGGAACCAATGAGTTTAAACCCAACTTCCTCTATTAAAGTCTCTTTGGTGGTTATTATCTTGCAATAAAAGACCCTCTAGCAAGGTGAAAAGATCCTAATAAGCTATAAAAAATTTCATCAAACACAATACATTCAACAAAAACTCTTAAACATGGGGCACAAAAGTCCCATACTAACAACTCGTACCTTAAAAAAAAAAAAAAAAAACTCCAATCACCAACTGTGACGCATAAAAATGTTGGGTGGCAGTAAGCCTCAAACGAATGAGTACAGCTGCGTGCAAGATTGCATAACCCCATGCAAAAATTGGAAGGTTGGTGCGCATAATCAATGTTCGAGCGACCATTTGTAACCTTTTAATTGTGGCTTCGGCGAGACCATTTTGGGTGTGAACATGGAAAACCGGATGTTTAACGTCAACCCCAATGGCCATGCAATAATTATCAAAAGTTTTTGATGTAAATTCTTCAGCATTATCGAGTTGAATATACTTAATCGGATAATCCGGGTGGTGGACTTGTAATCAAATGATTTGAGCTAGGAGTTTAGCATAAGCAGCGTTGTGGCTAGACAAGAGCACAACATGTGACCAACGTGTCGATGCGTCAACCAATACCATAAAATATCTAAATCGTCCACAAGTTGGTTGGATAGGCCCATAAATATCACCTTGGATTCTTTGTAAGAATGGGAAGGAGTCTTTCGAATCTTTTGCATAGGACTGTCTCGGTCCTGATTTTCCTAAGGCACATGCTTTACAAAACGAGCTACGGGCCTTGGTGATAACCGATGAAGAAGTCGGTTGAGCCGAAGAGGCATAAGTAATTTCTGGGGTACCACGGGTGGTGCCGGCAGCTGTTGGACCAGAGTAAGCAGTGGTGAAGGCAGTGGCTGCCTGGAGGCCTACGACATCAGTTGTTGACTGATTGCAGTCAACTGAAGCATGGGACCACGTTTTGTGGTTTGAGAAATCGTCATATGATTCTAGCTTCGTGTAGCTCATAAGAAATGATGTCTGTATGAAGTTTTAAGTATACGGATCATCATATCACAACTAGGATGACCTAACCTGTCATGCCAAAGCCAATATGTGTCATAATCTAAGAGATCATCTCTTATAACATTATTGGATTCAATAGCTCAAACAGTGGTGATATATAGCCAGCTAGAGAGACACATAAACTTCTCTAAGATGCGTTTACGACCGCAATTATCAAAGGTGATGAAAATGAATTCTTTCCCATTCTCACAACGCATTTCTGCATGCAATCTGTTGGCTCGAATATCTCTAAAGCTCAAAAGGGTCCTTCCAGCCCGAAGAGCGTAGAAAGCCTCTGTGATAGTAAGTATGGTGTCGTTGGGTAAAGCAAATTGGGCCTTTCCACGGCCAAGGACAAGGTTCGATGGACCTGCCATAGTTGTCACAAAAGAATGTATGGGCAACATCTCCAAAAATAGTTACCTATTTTAGAGAATGGTGTGCATAGTCGCATCACCCACAAGACATTGTAATTCTCCGGAGCACATTGACATTTCTTAATGGTCAAGAACGAAAATTAGTCAAGGCTTTGACGAGCTGAAGTTCAGAGTAACGCGAACCGCTACAGTTCGGCTTGAATCCCACGTGATAGAAAGGTGAGTGTAGGCAAGAGATATTAGAATCCCCAATGCAGAAAGCGGAAAATAAGAAAGTAGGAACGTTTATAAAAACTTACTTGATTTTTTTAAGCTTGATTTCTTGCGCGCAGAGTAATTCAAAGAAGCTTGTGGCTAGGCATGTGAAGAAGCTGGTAGGAGGCTGCGGGTGCGCTGAGGGGCCGTTAGCAGTGAGCAAGGCGCGCGTAGGGTGCTAGGGAGCTAGAAGGAGGGTGTGCACGGTGGTGATTTCGGGATTTAGGATTTTAGGGATTTTTTGGCCTTTTGGTGCTTGGGTTAGGGCTCGTGCAGAAAATTTAAGAGAAAATAATACGTACTTCTTCATTGATAATAGGCCCTTTATATAAGAATAAGAATAAGAATACAAAGATTACATAGAATGTAATATACCGCGACTTTTGCTCCCCCTCTCTCTCGCTCTGCTAGGGTTAGGGTTTTTGAGTATTTTCGAGTTGTGCGGCGACCCAATTTCATGGCTGCTGCTATCGTATCCATGACTGCCAGGCTAGCGACAAAACTGTCGCTCAGAGAAGGAGAAGAACCAGTGGACTTGAGGAATCTTAGGGTTCCGGGGAAGGAATTTTTGGCTCGCAACTTTTACTTGGTGGGTAGGTTGAACACTTGTAGGGCAGTGGTGATGGAGACTTTCCGGAGTGCTGTGAGATCGATGTGGAGGCTGTCGGGGACAGTGGAGGTCCAGCCACGGGGTGAACGTTTTCTGTTTACTTTCACTCATGAAAGGGATGTTGCTCGTGTGAAGAAGGGTGACCCGTGGGGTTTTCAGCGCGCTATGATCCTTCTGAACGATTATGATGGCTTCTCGGAGATCTCTGCCGTGAAGTTGGATTTTGTTTGGATCTGGGTTACACTGCAGGGCATCCCTCCTGGCATTTTGACAGAACCTATCGTCGGATTGGTTGGGGGGACGATTGGAGAGGTTTTGGAGGTGGACCGGTTGGCGCTGCGCAGGGGTGAAGCTCGTGTCCGGCTTGTTCTCTCCATCAATGATCCTGTAAGGCTGGACCGTAGGGTTAGGGTTTCTCCTGTCGACGTCCTAGCCCTTCGCTTTAAGTATGAAAGGCTCCTAGGACTGTGTCGCTCTTGCTCTCTACTCAATCATGGCGGGCAGCGATGCCCTAGGAAGGAGCAATCGGAGATTGATATTGTGGTGGAGACGGGGCCGATCATTCCATCCATTGTCTTTAGGGCAAACACACAACCAACTATTTCTCCTTCGCTTCTCTCTGCTTTCAAGGTTCCTAGCTTGATGAAGAAGAAATCTGTGCAGATCCGGTCGTTCCCGGAACTTATGACAAGCTCTGGGACTGAGGGCAATTCTGCTTCTGCACCGGTGGTGGGGGTACATCGTCCCAGGGAGGAGGAAGCTATAGAGGAAGGCAAGCGCGCTAAACATAGCTTGGCTCTTGTTCCGACCAACCTGCAGCCAGAAAATCTTGGTTTGGAACTTTCCCCAGAAGGTCTGGTTGAAGTGACGGTGACTCAAGCTCCTAAGGTCTACAAGAAGAAGGGTAGGCCTTAGGGACAGCGAAACAAGGTAAAAGCTTCGAAGGCAGCGTCCATCTGTGGTGGCTCTGAGGCCATGGCGTCAGGGTCTGTTGCTGAAGGATCTGATGGTATGCATGGGGTGCAGGATGGGCAGGGTTCAGAGCCCATTTCCCAGTCTGGGTAAGAGATGATTTCCTGGGTCATCTAGGGTGTGATGTGTCTTACTTGGTGATGGCGACGTACACCAGAAGGGTCTTAGGCGTCAAAGTGATCGAGGAAGTGTCTCACGCTAGGTGGCGTAGGTCTTCGTAGTTTTCGTAGTTTTTTTTTATTGCTTTGGCTAGTAGTTTTCTTTTTGGAACTTTAGTTTTTTGGATTTCCTTTTGGTTTTAGTACTCTTATGAGCATGCATTGTAATATGAGGGGTGTTTGTACCCTTCATGCTTGACCGAGCGAGGTCGTCATGATTTCTATCAATGGATTAGTCTTCCGTTGCCCTAAAAAAAAATCTATGTAAATCTAATACAACAAGGAATCCTATTCTAAATATGGATAGGAAATCTATGACTAAATTTTATTACATAAGGATTCATATTCCTGTTTGGACCAATCACACCAAAACTAGGTTAACCGTAACACAAAACAAATTGTTATTTTATTTTTTACCAAAAAAAAAAAACAAATTAGCTATTAAATTGTAGTATTTCTCATATCCAAACTTTGAATCACGTATTCAAAAGAAAAATAAAAAAAAAGGGATTTTGTCTATTTACCCCATTTCTAGGGATTTTTTTCCCCCTTACCCCATTAAGTTTTTTTAATTCCCTCTTACCCAATACACTCTAAGGGAGTCTTCCCTAATACCCCATTAAGATTTTTTTTTTTGTTTTTAATTTTTTTTAATACCATTTTACCCCTCACCCCTTTGTTACTTAGCGAGAGAGAGAGAGAAAATGGAAGAGAGAGAAACTATAGGAGACTTCGCCGGAATCCGGCGGCCGGTGACCTGATTCCGGCCAACTTTTGCCGGATTCCGGTCACCGGCTGCCGCCCACCGGAATTTGATGAAAATCTCACCGGAAAGTTTTTTTGTCCCCAATAGACATCTATTGCCCCCTAATAGACGTCTATTAGGGGCCAATAGACGACAATCAGCCATGTATTGCCCCCCAATAGACGACTATTGCCCCCCAATAGAACTTTCGTTTGTTGGAATGAAAATTAATCTTCCTAAAATTAGACAAATAAAACTTTAATTAACGAAAAAAAAAAAAGATTACATCAATTTAAAACATCTATTGCCCCGCAATAGATGTCTATTGCCCCGCAATAGATGTCTATTGCCCCCCAATAGTCGTCTATTGGCCCTCAATAAAACCTTTTTTTCTTTCTTTTTTCATTCTTTCTGGGCTTCTGCCACATTTTACAACGTGCATTCAATCCCCACCCAATATTTAAGACTCAACTCAAACTTTTCAAAAAAAAATTAGCCCAGACTCAAAAATAAACTGACATTTCTGAGCGTTGAAGAACATGAGAGCCTTGTGGAGAGCGAGAGTGTAGTTGTCCGGAGGAGGCTTGGCATGGTGGTGACGCGGCACGGTCTTGACGATGAGGACGATCAGTCCGGCGAGCAAGCCGGAGAGGAGGAGCGTCCTTAACGTCCAGATAAAGATCTTGCGGCTGACGATGACGCATCCCAGATCCACGTACTTCTTCTTCTTTTGCTCCTCGGTGGGGCCCAGCAGCCAGCTCTGTTGCGTCTCGTCGAGCGGCCTAGACGACAGCGCCGCCCGGTCGAGGTCCTGCAGGTTCCGGCTGCGGTCGTCGTCGGTGGCCGAGTCCGCCGTGTTGATCTCCAGCGGGCCGCCCCATGGATCCCTTTCGTACATGGCTGAGGTTCAGTACTGGAGAGATATCTGAGAGAGAAATATGAGCCAGAAGCTGGAACAAAGCTTCGTGCAGGGATTTGATCTTCAACCCTACACTACCGTCACCGGTGAAAGAAAGGAGAGAGAGAGGGCGCGGAGGAGAGAGAGAGAAAGAGAGAGATGGCGTCGGTGATGGAGAGAGAGGAGTTGAGTGGCATCTGTGTAATTATTTAATTAGGCTGAGGGTAAATTTGTTATTTCTCCTTAAATTGGGTTAGTGGGAATAAAAATCTGTTGCTGGGGTAAGTGGGATAAATTTGGCCAATTTTGGTGCATTTGGTCAAGATCCCAAAAAAAAATCTTGATAGAGGGGCTTTGATCTTGTATTGGATTACAATCTGCAATTCAAGACAAATATCTCACATAGAGGACTGGGACTAGACCAGCCATTTTCCCATCCTTCCCAGGGCGTTTCTTCTTCACATAAAACCAGTCGTCGACTTCATATTCAATTTCAACCTCATCTCCAGCACTCAAATTCAACTCATCCTCTCCACCGGCAGTGAAGTTATAAAGTGCAGTGCCATATACTTCTGTCTTTCCAGAACAACCCTCTCCGTCGTCTTCTTCGGAACCAAAACTCTTATTAGCTGGATCCTCAACAACACGTCTCTCCAGATCACGAGCTTCAACTGTAGAGCTATAATTTCTTACCACAACATTCTCTTCGATTCGTTTGACCGCCGCCTCTATAGTCCTCAACAAAACCGTGTTCTCCTTCACGTCCCTCGCCTCTTGCACCTTCAGTACATCCAACTGTCTCCGAAGCGACTGATCCCACTCGACAAGTTTGTTGGCGTACTCGTACTTCTTGTAGATGTTCCATTGCCGAATCTTCGAGCTCTTGCTGATAAGATCTTTGCCATCCTCCATTACTGCTTCCAAGCCTTTCAGCTCCTCCTCTGGGAGAGACAGTAGCTCGTTAGACTGCGCTATTTGTTGGATAAGCGGTTTTAAAGTCTCAAGACTGGATTTCATGTTTACAAGGAGGGATTTGAATATGTGATTCTTGGAAATCAGCTCTTTAACGCAGTCGTACAGTGCACTGAATGCTGTTCCCAGAGCAGCCCCTCCCACAAACTCCCCGGCCATTCCCTTCGATATGGGATTTGAATATATGTGCACCAAAACCAGAAGAGTTGAAGATAAGAGAAAGCAGAAGAGTATGGAAGATTCAAGTGCACTCTCTTGCTTTCTTGGTGACATAAACTGAGATTTGTTAATGGGATCCAAGCTGATCGAGATTTCCGATTTGGATGAGTCCCATTGACTTTGCCTGGATGTCAGACCAAGTAAATGGTCTTCTTTCAAACTTAAGCAAGTATTGAAAATGAAATAGCTGACCGGCAAGTTGCAAGAACAAAGGAGGTGCACAAGATTTGAATAATGCAACTACTAGGCACGATTTATAAAACTATACAAGTTGCAAAGGTCATTAAGTCATTATCGTTTTTTCTTATATATGTCGATGCACACCTGCATTACAATATTGAATATCTCGTAAGTGCAATGGAGGATGGCAAAAAATGGGACTAAAAACTTTAGTCGAGTACCTAGTATTATACAGTACGGAACGTTATTTTTCTGGATCTTGGAGAACTTTTTCACGATTTTTGCCACCCTATTCTTCAGTCGGACCAAGCAAGATCTCGGTACACGGCCGCGATCTTTGGCTGAAAAGGCTGAGTGGTGTTTGACATATGAGATCTATAATATGCAACCTTTTTTATTTTTTTTTGGTTACCAATAGTTGGCTGCTACGTAGTTTTTTTTTTTGAGAAAACTGCTACGTAGTTTATTGGGATCACTAATGAAGAATGTTTATTTTTGAGCTAGTATTTTGTTTGAGTTTCTATACAAATTAATTTTTTTTCTTTTTGCTTTAATTTTGTAATGTGGTATTGCTTTATTTTAGGATGCCAATTACTTTCTCGTGGTCACTATACGTTCATTCAAACTCACCAGAATTTCTGTCACTTTTGACTCCTAAGAACCTGCCGTGATTTCCAATTCTTTCTCTTTTCCTTTTATGGAGGGTTATATATGATTTCCCATGAGTCATTTACACACCTCTATAATTGGAAGTTTGATACCCACAAAATATTTCATTTTCTTGGAAACTAAGTGACCCAATTAACACCTGAAGCGAATCACTATATTTTCTGCAAAAATCAAAGTATTTTTTCTTGAGTAAATTTGTTTTCTTGTGGTCTTCAGTACTTTCATAAATTCTAACGTATTCTCATTATGATTTCCTACAGGATGACGTCCACAATTTGTAAGAAAGAAATCTTGATGGACATCCTAGTAAGACTACCTGCAAAAACCCTAATGCGGTTTTTATGTGCATGCAAAGCATGGAATGATTTGATTAGCAGCCCAGATTTTGTCTCTACAAATCTTAACACAAATATCACAAAACGCAGAAATATGCATCTACTCTGCCTCCACCACCCGGATTTTAAACGGGTGGTCGATTTGGAGGATCCATATGTTAAACAAGCTCTTCAATGGTCTTTCTTTCACTATGAAACATTTGAGCAGGGCTTGGGGTTAAGCCATCCCTCAGGGAGCACAGAACATTATGGGATGTATGGTTCAAGCAATGGATTAGTTTGCATTTCGAATCCGGACGAAGTTTTGAATAGCAGGAGTCCTATAATCATATGGAACCCGTCCATTAAGAAATTTAAGACGCTTCCATCGACCACAAACAATAAATTTCGCTATATGTCCCTCCAATTTGGGTTCCATCCCGGGGTTAATGACTACAAGGTAGTAAGAATGATGCGGATCAACAAGGATGCCTTCGCAGTAGAAGTTTATTCTCTTAGCACCAACTCTTGGAAGATGATCGAAGAAATTCCTCCATGGTTAAAATGCAATTTTAAATATCTTGAAGGTATGTATGTATGTCTTTGTTTGTTTGTTTGTTTGTTTTTTTTTTTTTTTTGTTAAGGGATCGATGTATGTCTTTGTTTTTTGCATTGCTAAAAACCGACCCCTTAACCTATCCTAATGCTAACCCAATTCTCCATCCTCCATCATGAAGGTACGTTCATAAATGGAGTAGCCTACCGAATTCTTGAGAAAGGTTTTATGTATAGCCTCATGTCCTTCGATTCGGGCAGTGAAGAATTCGAAGAATTCATTCTACCAGAGTCCGTCATCAGTTCACATAATTTACATATCTACCCTTTCGAGGAAAAGCCTTGCTTGATTTTTCACTGGTATATTTCTGATGAGGAGGGCTTTGATAGAGGTGAGTTCTTTGTTTTTCAAGACAAACGTTGGAAACTTATGCACCCTTTTTACTATCCTTCGCGTTGTTATCATACGATCGGGGTTAGTATAGATAATGAAGTGGTAATGGAGACAAGAGACTACTGTAATGGTGTAGCAGATTTGTTTTTGGTGAATTACGAAACCAGGGAAGTTCGTGAAACAGGAATTAAGTTGGCCATCACGAGAATTGGCTATAACGAACATTTCTTTGTATTTACTTACGCAGAAAGTTTGGTATTACCGAATTAATTAATTGTTAAAGACATGTATTCTGGCACGACTGACCAGTGAGTATATAGAATGTGATGAGTGTTTTAGATAATTTATGAGATACAAATGCATTGTACATGAAATGAAGAATATAGTTTTTCCTTCCAGATTCTAGGTATCATGATATTATGTTTTGATTTACACTATTGTTCTTCATTTTTTTCTGCTTTGTCATGTGGTGGATCGGAAGAAATATTTGCATGTTCAAACAAATGTTTGTTTGATCCATCTACGAACTGAAAGCGTGACCTTGCAAAACAACCATGCAATGCGCAGATTTACTGTAGTGGCCATGGTGGATCCAGGATTTGAGTCCTTGTAAATTTAGAAGTAAAAAATTCCCGAAAACTTTTGTTAATTTTTATTTTATTTTATGAAAGCTATTGTAGGGATTTTTTAAAAATACATAAATAAAATTACATAACATTAAACAATTGAGTAATCTAAATTTCTGATAATTTGATTTTCAGCTAAGAAAAATGGGGGATGGTTAATTGAGGAGTTTGATTTTTTTGAAGGGAAGATTATAGAAGTACTAGCAATGTGCCCGCGTTTCTCATGGGTGATATTATGATGTTAATGAAAAATAGATCGACTAAAAATAATAGTTGTTATTTATTTTTTAGACATAAAATAATAGTAGTTTGACTAATTACATTTTTACACTTTTATCTATTTATATTCTATTAACTTAATTTGATAATTATGTTATTGAATGATATTATAGGCACTTCAAAATTTGGTGAAGCTCTTTGACATCAAAAGAGGGCCTCCATTTATAGTAAAGATAGAAGGACAGAGCTGTTTCGATTTAAATATATAAATAGAAGTTTTTCAATGCTTATTTTCTGGTTCAAACTAAAATTCTAAATAGTGATTTAAGTAGAAATATTTAAAATTATAAAAAGTAAAAACTTTCATTATGAATACGAGTCAATTCGTGAAAGTCAACACAGTTTTTTTTTTTTGGAACGGAATCAGATTCCATTAATAATAACGACCTCTCTCGGTCAAACTAGAGAGACTCAAAAATCCCTCATATTACATCTCGATGAATAAATCAACATGCATAGAGCAGAGCTACCAAAAACAAAAACAAAACAAACTAAAAAAAGAAAATACATAAAGTAAAAAAAACCTCTAAACCTATCCAACCCTGAATCGAAGCAACTAATATGATAAGCATTGACACCTAAGACCTTCAATGGTGTACATCGGTCCTCATCAGTCAGCACACAGCAACGATCAAAGGCAGAATATGGTAAGAGCATAGCGAAGCTCAATTATTCAAAACAAAACAAAACAGATTAAGAAATCTACCACTTCCCCAAAAGCCCATAAACAGGCCCAATCTAACAAAGGAAGATGGAAAGAGCCCGGGCTTGCCCAGCCAGGCCACAAGTAGCAGCCCAGCCAGGCGGAAGCCCAAGGTCAGAGCCCGTCTCCTGCATCTCACCTCCCCAGACCCGCTTGCATTGAACCTTCGAGGGAATGGCCTTCAGTCACCAGTCCCGCGGTCGGCCGTTGTCTTCCATCATTGCAGGAGACTAGGGAGGAAACTCTTAGACCTCGACCTGAATCAACCCAGCACAAGCTGCCGCCTCCTAAGTTAGAATGTCGCCGAGACGACCAACCTCGGCTGGAGCAGATCGGAACAGCCTCCGCAACTCGAAATCAAATCCGACCACCTTCTCAGCCCAACACCCTCAACCACGATCTGAGCCTGTCACACCGATCAAACTCGACTCCATAGCCCCCAAACTTGAAACAAAACAGTCGTCGCCCAAAGTCGATGCAGCACCCGACCCCGACCTGGAAATGAACCGCCTCTCTGATCCACAACCACTCAGATCTGTAAATACCAGATGGAATAAGAACTAGATGGTTTTAAGTAGTAAACAAGGTTTTGTGATTAAACTACTCAAGAATGAAGAGCACAAGAATTTGCTGACGCAGTGTAAACCTCACCTTTGAGGAAACTTCACTGCGTGGCTTTTAACGTAGCCAACACGAGGAACAAATCCAATATGAATCAAATTGTTACAGATCACAAGTCTTGGTATTCAACTCAACCACGTTACAAGCAACAATGCTAACTTGTATACAATTTGAATAACCTATACTGCAAACTCAAATCTCTCAAAGTCAGGTGAGCTTTACAAAATCAATCTTTCTCTTTCACCTTGTATCAAGGACACACCGATCTCAAATACGATATGAGAGAAATAATGCAGTGATATGAATAAGTAAATATGAAGGAGAGTTTTTCCAGAAATCAATTTGTGAAGACTATGCAACACACAAGAAAACAAAACACCGAAAAACCCTACCTCCAGAATGTAGTTTGAAAGACCTTTTATAGGGGAGCAAAACTCCCCCTAAATCAAATCTTTTCTTGTCACCAAAAACAAGATCAAAATGGGAAGGTTTTCAAACTGATTTTGATAAACATTCAAAACATTCTAACTTTATGAAAAACCAATCTATGATTGATATGCATATCAAAAACGTTTAATGCAGATGTGGATATTCAATCGCTCTAATTGATATGCATATCAATTCAGAATCATGCAGACTGATATGGTATGAATACCATCTTTAACTCAAGATCATGTGAGATGATTCTCCTTGATCTTCTCCTCATGATTCTGCGATCTTCCTCTTTGTTTCCTTGAACCACCGGGAAGACAGGAGAATTTTTCTCCAAGTCCACTGCATCTTCTGTTTTTCTTGTGATCATGAGAAATCATGTATTGAATGGTAATAGCCCAATTTACTTACAAGATCAGATCGAAGCAAAGTTGGAGTCGATCCGCCACCTCCGTTGAGGCTAACTAAACCGAACGAAATACCAAAACTTCCAACCATTTTCGATTTTGAAAATTGAAAAACCGATTCTATCATATATATAATTAGGGAATTGGTGCTGAAAAACATAGCTGATAGAACCAACTTCTTCTCTTATATTTGGGTAGCATTGGCAAAATCATTTGCTTTTGAGCTTCTTAGTTTGGCTCTTAATTAATTGACACAAAATGTTTACAGATTATGCAAAGTTTAAAACTCACTCCACCAGATCTCTATTAGCATAATAGTAGAGCACTTTCAACTTCTATTAGCAAACTGCGTTCAAATCAAAGTTGGTCATGCAAAGTTTAACTTTTATATATATAGCTAACAAACTATCACACGCTATCACGTAAACATAAACTTTTTTTTACTCCTAAGTTTATTCGGAATTCCATAGTTGATGAGTGTAATTGCTGGTTCTTAGTTAATAAAGTTACTAACCTGAAAATCAAGTAAAAGAAAATTACAATCAACTTATAGGTTTCTTAGAGCATATTTAGCAGACTTTCTATCATGGCTTCTCACCTATTTTGGAGAGCATCTTTAATTTTTTATCTATTTTATCAGTTGCACCAAACTCATAAGTAACTCTCTATTTTAACGTTTAGCTATCCTAGTACACTTCTAAATGAAAGTGAGATGAGACTCTATTTTTGTTTTAATTTAAAATAGGGTCCTTGGCCCAAAGCACTATAAAATGAGTCAAAATTATCTCATTTATCTCAGCAACAGTTTTTTATTTACACTAACCCATTTAATAGCTAAATGACAATTTTGCCCTTGGACTAATTAGTAAACTACCTCATGCATGCCATCTTCTCTCTCTCCTCTCTCTCATCCATCTCTGATCTGCAACTCTCTCTCTCTCCTCGCAACATGCCTGTTGCCGCGCCCCACCGCCTTCAGCATCACGAGACAATAGTGCCTTGGAGGTTGAGAGTGCCGCAGAGGCTGGAGACGACGCCGTAGACCGAGGACTCTGTTGAGATCAGACGGCGACGAGCACGCAGTGCTGAGTCGACTCGGGCAGGGAGCGACTGCCACCGATGTCCTCAGGCCTTGGCACGTGCTGCAAATGCCTCCGTTTACAACTTCGAGCTTTTGGTCTATTTCTGCAATCTAGCCTCTCTCTTTTTTCCATCTATGGCGCCGATGGAGAAGCAACATCCACTCCTGAAGACGACGAAGCATCTCCGGTCGGAGCTACCTCGTCGGAGTCCAACACCTGGTAGGCGATCTCGGAGTTGGAGCTCCGAAGCACCGGCGAGAAACGCGTCCACTCTTGATGTGGGTGGCTAGAGCATTTTCTAAGTGCCAAATCATTTTTTTTTTAAGTAAAATGGGGGCAGAAGGAAAGAAAAAAAAAATGTTTTGAATGTCTATTGGGGGGCAATAGAGGTCTGTTAAATGTTTATTGGGGGACAATAGACGTCCATTGAGGGGCAATAAATATTTTGAATTGATGTAATCTTTTTTTTTTTTTTCCTTAATCAAAGTTTTATTTGTCTAATTTTACGGAGATTAGTTCTCATTCCGCCGACCGAAAGTTCTGTTGGGTGGCAATAGACTTCTATTGGGGGGAAATATAGGTTTAGTCATGGGGGCAATAAACCTCTCCGGCCCCATATGAGATCTTCAGCAACCTCTTTGGAGACTTCCAGCGAGGTTTCATAAACCTCTATTGCCCCCCAATAAATGTCTATTTGGGGGCAATAAACATTTCCCGCGACCTATGAGATCTCCAACAACCTCTTTGGAGACCTCCGGTGAGGTTTTCAAAGAAGTCCGGTGGGTGGCGGCCGATGACTGGATTCCGGTGACCGGCGACCAGACTCCCGCGAAGGTTCCTATGGCTTCTCTTTCTTTCATTTTCTCTCTATATCTCTATGTAACAAAGGGGTGAGAGTAAAATAGTCACACAAAAAAAAACAATAATTGGGTATTAGAGTCTTCATGGGTAAGGGGGAATTAAAAAAAAACTTAATGGGATAAGTGAGGAAAAAAATTCTATAATTAGGGTAAATAGACAAAAACCCTTTAAAATATTTATTTTAAGTTGTTGCATGTAATTTATAAATAAATTTAAATTATTTCTTTTCTTTTTTTACAGAAAGGAGGTCAGCCCTTTATTAATAACAAAGATAAATTACATCAAGCAAGCATCAGCTGCAATAGCAGCTTGAAGAAAAGAAGGTGTAGAAAAAAAGAAGAACTCTTGAGGTTCATTGCACGCATGGGCAGCAAGGATATGAGCTGCCATATTAGCATTCCTACCCTTATAGGTGACTGAAATGTCTGTGTTTGCAGCCAAAACCACAGCCAAATCTTTATACAATCGACTACGAATCGATGTGTTAATCCCCGCTTGAGAAGTCAATTGGCGTTGCACCATCAGCGCATCAGTTTCCAGTATCATGACCGGCATAAAGCCCTGCTGCAGTAGGAAATCAATTGCCATTATACATGCCATTAACTTGGCATGTTCTGCAGAAACCAATCCAGACAAAGGTCGACCACCTCCAGCTACCATGTGCCCTGCCGAGTTCCAAACAACAAAGCTAACCCCTCCCTTCCTGGTGATATGATGAAACGCCCCGCCCACATTCACTTTGAAAACACCAAACGGTGGGGCTGACCATTTCACCCATCATGAGCTCCGAGTAGCTGAACTCACAACCTTTAAGTTGTGAAAACTGAACTCTTGTAGTCTCGTCATGGCCTTCAAGACAACGTCACAAGCTGCACTTATCTTGTGTTCCCACACTCTGTGATTTCTTTCCTTCCAAATCTCCTAGAGTAAACAAACTAAGATTCCCAAATTGGGCACCGAGAGAGATTGGACACAAAACTGAATCCAACTAATGAGATCAAATCCCTCAACTTGAGGGCTGTAGCAAAGCTAACTCAACACTCCATGAGATTGCAAAACGATTTTAGAATAAGGACACTCTTTGCAAAGATGCAGGGTTGTTTCACAGCTCTACTCACATAAAACACAAAGTTGGGACTCCAATTAGACTCTCTTTGAATCTAGTCGTTCCATAGAAGGAATAATATCGTGACATACCTTCCATATATGTATCTTTGCCGAGTTTGGAATATTCACTTTCTAAAGCTTTTGCCAAAAACTACCATTCACAGGAAGATCAAATGGGACAATATTAGGTGAAGTTTGCACCGAACTACTATAAGTAGTTTTGACTGAAAACTGGCCATCCTTGGCCAACTTCCAAACCAACCTATCCTCCATAACTTGTTGACTTAAAGGAATCCTTGAGATAGACTCCACCTCCTCTTGAGTAAATAAGGCCTGAAGAAGAGGAATATCCCAATAACCAGTTTTTGTGATCAATTCCTTGACCAATTGTACTTCCCCCACTGAATTAGGCCTTTCAATAGGCTTTCCAAGAGGGAGTTCCGGTACCCAACAATCCGAAAACACATTCACTCTGGAGCCATCTCCAATCTGCCAGTAGGAGTTAACCTTCAAATTTTCTCTAGTAGATATAATACTTCGCCATGAATACGATGGTGCAGCATGAGTGGGAGCTGATCAAAAATTATTCTCCGGGTAATATTTTGCTTTATAAATCCGAGCCACAAGAGATGCGGGATTAGAAACCACTCGCCAAGCCTGTTTTGCTAACATGGCCGAGTTGAAAGTAGACAAACTGCGAAACCCTAGCCCTCCTTCTTTCTTCGAATTACATAAAGCTTTCCATGTCTTCCAATGAATTTTCCTCTTATCCGTTGTGCTTCCCCACCAAAATCTCACACACATTTGTTCCAAGTCTTCACACAAACCATTAGTTAGCTGAAAAACACTCATAGCATAAGTTGGAAGAGCCTGAGCGACCACTCTAATCAGAATGCCTTTCCCAGCCTCACTAAGGAATTTACCTTGCCAATGAGAATTTTTTTTTAGCCAAGTTCTCCTTAATATACTGAAATGTAGCAGTCTTCTTCTTGCCTACATAAGTTGGAAGCCCCAGATACCTTTCATGAGAGGCTACAATCTCCACTCCCAATAAACTCGAGATTTCCCCTTGCAGTTCACTCGATACATTCTTACTAAAAATCACAGAGCTTTTGTCAAAGTTGACCAACTGACCAGATGCTCTACCATAAGTCTCAATCACATCCTGTAACTCATAACACGCATCTAAAGAAGCCTGTGCATATATCATACTATCATCTGCAAATAGCAAGTGATTCACAGAAGGTGCATTTGTACATACCTCAATGCCAGGCAACAGACCCAACTCCTACTTCTGTTGTAATAATGTTGAAAAACCTCCTGCTCCAATCAAAAACAAATAGGGAGATGATGGATCACCTTGCCTCAATCCCCTACTCGGAATCACCAAACCTCTTGGTTTACCCTTGACCAAAAAAGAATATCTGACTGTGGTTACACACTGCATCACCATCTCAATCCAATCATGAGCGAACCCTAATCGAACCATTACCTTGCGAAGAAAAGACCAATCCATCCGGTCATAGGCCTTGCTAAGATCAAGTTTCAGAGCCATACACCCCTCACCTCCATCACGTTTATTATGCAAAAAGTGTGCAACCTCGTTAGCCACTAGTATATTGATCTGTAATCAAACGTTCAGGGACAAAAGCACTCTGGAATGGAGAAATCAAATTCGGCAGCACCAACTCCTATTATCTATGACTTTGGAGCAAATCTTGTAAATGACATTACAGAGGGCAATAGGTCTCAAATCCGACATATGTTCCGGATTATCAACCTTGGCCTTGGGGATAAGACATACATGTGTAAAGTTAATATGTCGAAGCAACTGACCTGAATGTAAGAAGCTAAGAACTGCAGCTGTAACATCAGAACCAATCGTCTCCCAATAATGTTGGAAAAAAATGGGAGGCATCCCATCCGGTCCAGGCGACTTGGTAGGGTACATTTGAGAAAGAGCATCTTTTACCTCCTCTTTAGTATACTGTGCCCCCAAAATCTCAATCATATCGGGAGTCACCGAGGGTTGTATAGCATCTAAAGTAAGTTCCATGGCTTCATAATCCAGCTCTGAGGCCGCAAACATCTTAGAAAAATAAGATGATACTACTTTTTCCATTCCTGAATCATCATCACACCAGAGTCCTGTGTCATCATACAAACCATTCAGAGTATTCTTTCTCCTCCCATTTGATGCCTTCCTATGGAAGAAGCCCGTATTTCTATCTCCATCCTTCAACCAAGTCACCCTAGACCGCTGTTTCCATAATAACTCCTCTTGGGACAGTAAGCGTTGTAATCGCTCCATCACCAGTTTCTTCTCATTTTGCACCTCCTTAGATATGGCAACATCAACCACCACAGGTGGTCGAGTTGGTAAGAGCCTCCAGGTGTGGAACCCCCATACCCGGGTTCGAATCCCGCCGACGCTTATTGGAGTTAAATCCCAATATATTCTTGGTGGCCAGGGGGGAGGAAGCGTTTTGACAAGATCCCCCGAGCACGGATTAGTCTCTGGGCCTAGGAAGCCTTTGAGGACACCGTGTGATTGAACAATAAAAAAAAAAGATATGGCAACATCCATCAACTCTTCCAAACGAGCGCGCACCCCCAACATTTGCAGTTGGCAACTTGGCAACCCCTGAAAGCTTGCTTCTGCCAATTATCCAACCTTATGCGTGTAAACGCAATCTTCTTTGTTACACAATACATAGGCATACTGGTAACATCAGCACTCCAACCCTCCTTAACCACCCCTTCACATTCTTCGTGTTGAAGCCAGTAAGCTTCAAATTTAAATCTATGATGTCAGAAATTTAAACTATTTCTTGTTCATTCAAAAAACAATATAAATTTAAAAATTAATTAAAATAAAGAGAAACTGATATAAACGTATTTTAAAAGTAGTGAGTCAGAATGACTCTTGTTACTTTAGCAAAAATTTACTTCTAAAGATGGTTTTAGCATATTGCGTTTCAGACCCAGAACACCTCCAAGCCCGATGTCGTTTAACAAGGTTGTGGACTTGTGGTTAAGTAAAAGAAGACGAAGTCCCCTCTCTCACTCCTCTGACTTCTCTGTCGCCGCAAAATCTCGGAGCATCTCAATTCTCGATCAGGTACGAGCTTTTATGGCCGGTCTGTTCAAATTTACTTTCTTTATCCATGTATATGTTATATCCAATTTACTTCTTAACATAGTAAGATCTCATGGTTTTCTGCTGGTTCACATAACTATGATTTCTACTTGTTACTTCTGTGTTAACGTAAAAACGGAATTTCAATTTGAAGCACCCACCCATAAGCCATTTTGATTCAAATCTGATTCCTTTCTGTTATATAGCTCAATAGTTGGTTGTACAAAGAATTATTGGTTTATTGTAAGCACAGACCATTGAATCTTTTAGCAAAACTGTAACTAGTATCCTTTTTTGTGACTTCTTTTTTATTCAGGATGAGAAGAAATAAATGCAAGAAGAGTAGTAGTAGTAGTAGTAGTAGTAGTAGTACTATTAGTAGTGTTAGTTATATCCCTGAAGAAATCTTGATCGACATCCTAGCAAGATTACCTGCAGAGTCCCTCCTTCGGTTTAGGTGTGTATCCCAGTCATGGCGTGGTTTGATTGGCAGCCCAAGTTTTGTTAGTAAACATCTTAATAGGAATGTTACAAAACTTTCGCATACCTATCTAATTGCCCTCCAGCGCTTGAGAGATAAGCCAGCACTTTGCCACTCGCTATTTTCTACTGAAACATTTGAGGAGTGTTTGAAGTTGAGACATCCCTTGTGGACTGAGGAACAGTTTAGGATATATGGTTCAAGTAATGGGCTGGTTTGTATTTCGGATCAAGTACTGCGGCCGAGTAGTCCTATATGCATATGGAATCCATGTATTAGGAAATTTAGGACTCTTCCACAATCAATATTCAAACCACATTATTCCAGTTATGATATCTCTCTCTCATTTGGGTTCCACCCGGAGCTTAATGACTACAGAGTGGTAACAATGGGTTGGTATGTTCGATCTGTCATAAAAGTGCAGGTCTATAGTCTTAGTACTGGCTCTTGGAAGATGATTGAAGTAATTCCTCCTTGGTTAAAGTTCAATCCAGACTGGTGTCAAGGATGCGCATTTTTCAATGGAGTGGCATACTGGCTTTTTACAAAGTCAAAAAAGTTTAGGTTTGTGTCATTTGATACGGATAGTGAAGAATTTGAAGAAATAATTGTACCAGATACTATTTCCACCAAGGGCTTCACATATGTTGGAGTCTACAATGGCTTGGTTTGCCTTTTTTATTCCTATCTTGAAGGTCCTGATTGCCAGAAACCACAAAAATATATGGACATATGGGTTCTGAAAGAACAGTCTTTTACCAAGTTGCACACTGCAGTTTTACTGCCTGGAAGAGACTATTTGCCATTGGGGTTTAGTATCCAGAACGAACTCATTGCGAAAGACAAAAAGCATACTAAAGGTGATGAAGGAGATACGGGCCAGATGGTTTTATATGATCTCGAAATGAAGCTGATAAAGAAAACAGGGATTAGCTTGGCGCATGATAGTCATTACAAAACTTCAGCAGGTACTTACATTGAAAGTTTGGTTCTACTCAATCGTTAGAGAACTTGGAAGAGTTTAAAGCTACTATGTATAGCTGATCTCCTTTAGTATGTGTGTATTCATGACCAGTTGCATTTAGAAATGTACCGATGCTCAATCAATAATGAACTCCTTTACTGTTTTGATTAGCTTTCAATTTCAAATAAGTTTATCTCCTTGTGGAATATAACAACCTTCCCGGCTTTTCTAACCAGTAGTTGTTTCAGATATCTGTTTTCAATAGTTAACTTTCAAGTACAGTAACTATCATGGCCAGTTATATAGAAATGTTTTGATAATCACGTTTACGAGTGAGGAGCAGGCATGGAGAAAAATTTATAATAATAGTCGTGGAAAAAGTTGCATCCCTGTATTCATCCTTCGCATTTTGGGTAATCTATATTAAGAGCACGGTTTATTGGTTGGATGATACCAGAAGATCAATTTCAGAACAGTGCTTGGAGACTGGATAGCCCTTAGGGATCGAAAAACTTCTTCAACTTTTTCATGGAAGATGCATATATACATATTGTATCATGCATACGCAGTATGTACTTGTCTTTCCATTCGGGCAACGTGATACTTGAAGAATGTATCCTCTAGATGCTCAATCTAAATGTAAAGGGTATAATGAATCACTACTTTGCTTGTTGCAATGGAACTGTCAGAAGAACTTGTTGAGTAACAATCTGGATTTGTTACTTTGAAGTTTGGATAAGTAAATGAAACTTGAATTACGTTATCATATATCATGTAGGCGGAATTTCTTCTGCTGTGCAAAGCAATAACTCCTTTAAAAAAATGCAATGACACAAGGGTGAGATTTGGAACTGAAACTACTATAATTTCCACAAACCAAGTAGTCATCCTATAACATAACAATGAGAATATAACCACATCCAATTACAATACAACCGGCAATGTTATGCTGGTAAAGAAAAATGAAAAAGAAACAACAAACTGGCATTTCTAAAACATGCCATAGGATTACCAGAAGCATTTGCTCCATGACCAAATAAACCAAAACAACTAAAGTGGAAACTACAGAAAATAATTATAGAAATGGACACTAGAAATCGTGATCAACTGTTAAATTGGTAATAAATAAACTGCAGACCCCAAAAAAAAAAATATCGGAACTCCAGATGTACACAAAGTCAAGTTGGAACTGGGATGGCCTTATTGCTCTTGAAGTGCAGATGAGATCCAATTGGTGGCAGCTGTTTGAGTATCGGACTCGAGATGTGGTGAAAGGGAAAGAGGAGTTACTGATACCTGTTAGAGAGAGAATCAGCCACTCTTGTGATTAATCATAAATGTTTCTAAGACCAACCTAGACATAAGAAATTCACCCAATACACCTACCATCTAAAAGAAGTTGATGTAAAGTAAAGTTATCTATTCATGATCTCTATGAATACGCTATGAAGAGAGGTGAGTGCCAACTTACAGAAAATCAATAACCATTTAAAAGTTACATGCGCAAAACATATTAAGTTGATCATTTAAGAGCTTATCTGTAATTAGTTCAAAGTCGGGACCCTATAAAATGATGTGAATCCTACTAGGAAATGTTAACCAAACCAAGATGAACCTATTTAATGGCACAATCCTCCTCCTACAACTAATTCTATTATTGCTCAAACAATCACCAACAGGATCATCTTATGTCTAAGTGAATCAGAGAAGTATAAATCAAAAATGAAATTTGTCAGAAACTGTACTTAACCATTCAACAGTCAAGACCTTTAAAATTAGACATAGAGAGGGGATATGAAACTTTCAACTTACAAATCCACTTTCGAGTGCTCTGAAATCCAGATCCTCATCCGTATTTTCCTGCTCTTTATCCACAAACTGTCCACATCAATATATACCCATGGGTTAGTATTTACAACAAGAAAAATACTAAAAAGCAGAACAAAAAACTGAAAGAACAATATAA
The DNA here is from genome assembly GCF_958449725.1 of Rosa rugosa. NCBI lineage: Eukaryota > Viridiplantae > Streptophyta > Magnoliopsida > Rosales > Rosaceae > Rosa > Rosa rugosa. The sequence goes on along the minus strand of NC_084820.1, from coordinate 53,197,531 downwards.
AGCATATAAAATGAGAAGTGGAACTTAAAAGTAATGAAAACTTGATATTCTGAAAAGTAGAATAGTGTAATTGCTAGAAGCAACTCATGGAAATATATGCTATCCTCAAAAGGCCTTTAGTATTTGTTTGTAGATTAGAACTGTACAGGACTTCAATTTTGAAGAAGTCCTACAGTAAGCAATCACCACCTGCTTCCACAGAGGTTTAACTAATCTAAGAAGACCACTTTGGTGGTTGAAATTTAGAATAGCCTGATAATGAGCTATAATTTCACATTTGCATTCCTCACTCTTATTGTCCATCATGTATCATCCCAACTACAAATTAAACCTTTCCATATGGTTGCTTCCAGACGTAATCTCACATGCCTTTACCTCTAGTCGGAAGTACTTTTTCACCCGTTCAAAATCAGGTTTTCCTGCAGCTCCAGTTGATTCAATCTCCACATTCTTCTTCTGTGTCGTCACACGACGAGCTGCACCCTAAGAAAAGAGAAAAGATATAACAATCCAAGAATGAAAACCAAAGGAGGTAGGGCCATCTTTCATTTCAATTGAACAAAAATGCCATCTTTTTAGCGAAAGGAACTTACAGCAGCAGATGCATCTCGGCCAAGTTGTGCAAGCTGAATCCCAAGGCTTTGTTGATTGTTCATGAAATGTCCAGGAGGATAACGATTAGCTGAAACAGCTTGCCAGCTGGGAGTAGATCTCCACGTGCTTTGCTTGGTTATTTTAAACCCCTATTGAGAGAAGGAATTTACCTTCAATAAGTAGAAGAGAAGATACACGAAAAGAACTCTTTCACAACTAAAACTTATGTAAATACATTGAGCAACAAATGATATACTGCAAAATTGCCTCTCTTCTTAGGCAATGTCAAATAATTCAACTGCATTGCTAAAACTACCATGGTAATGTAGGATAATAATGTGTCTTCTCCTTCAAGTTTGGTGATTTGTCTTATGATGTTTTACAGTTTTAGTAGTTAAAATTTAACACATGAATATAATACAAGTAACTATTAACTGCTAAAAATACACCACACACTAGTCAAAGATCAGCACTTTTCACTCCATACAAGCTGAAAGATGAAAATCCATAAGGGACTGGGATTCAAACTGAAATTACTTAAATCTTCAAGTCATCAAGAAGGTAAGTAAAGAAACAAAACTAAATAAAAATAAAAAATAAAAAATAAAAACAGAACCAGAACCTGAACCAGGTCATATGCAAATCAATAACGTTTTTCCAGGCCAGACAATTCAACAATTGTTCAGAAACACAAACCTTGTTTGATAAAGGAGATGAAGGAATCTCTATATTCAGAAAGCAACTCTTGGGGAATTCCCCCTTCTCAATATCCCTGATAGCTGCATTTATTAGAGGTAAACAAACAGCAACTGCATCTTTGAAATCATTTTCTTGACTTTCATCCTTCCTCCTAAATTAGATTATAACACCAAAGATTAACTTATCAATATTTATATGCAAAGAGCAACTGAGCATCAAATTGCAAGGGATTGAAAAACTCACCAATTTAGTGATATTGATAATGAGGGCACTCCACTTATTAGTGCCTCCCTAGCTCCAGCAACAACACCCGAGTACAACCTAATAAAAATTAACATACAAAGCAAACATTAGCCTCCAAATACAGGCTATTCATTGCTAGCAAGGTAACCAAAAAAAAAACAAAAACAGAGCCATTACTCAGGTTTACTGGATATCATTATAAGTGTCTATTAATAGAAACTTTACATACTGAGTATAAGCAAAATTGAAGACATTACGAACATTACAAAGGCTTATAAATTACAACTTACATGTGATGGCCACAGTTTGATCCCCGGTTGATTCCACTGATTACCTGAAACCATATTATTCTCAACACTCAGTATGCTGAACCACAAAATCTAGATATGAACTAAAAAAGACATCATGTTCATGCTAACCAGCAGAGGCTTTGACCAAGAAAACAGTGCGCCAGATAACGCTAATGAGACACAATCTACGGGAGTGCCTGAGTAAAAGAATCATTGTAAAGCATATTACTATCAAATGACAAGATCAATACACAGCCCTGCGGGGCATATGACTGCAGTAACACACACACACACACAAGAAATGATCTTCTCAATTCACCGGAAGAAAAAAGGCATGAATATCAATCCTAATCTTGAAATCCGATTTGCAACGACTTGTAAATAAAATATAGCTATACCTGCAACTTCATAAGCTGTGGCACCATTTATCACAGTAGAACTAACAGAAACCGTTTCTCGGAGAGTCACGGAATGACCGGATACTGATTTGTCCCTAAAGCAAGCAACCAACTTTCAGAAACTACAGAATCACACAGGCACAATCCTAATACTACATTGAAAGAAAACAACATACCCAGATGAACAAAACGCAAAAGCAATCAATAACCAAACAGAACCCACCCATCCACCCAAATGAGGAAACTTAAGAACCCCCACATGCCCAAATTAGAACACAATCACAGAACACAGAGAAACCAAAGCAAAAGAAGCAAAATTTACAGAGAACCCACGATTGAGGAGCGCAGACATGGACATTGTAAAGGCCTTGGCGGACGAGAGCTTCAATAAGGTAAGTAAGACCAGGGGAGTCAATCCCATCACCATTGGTGACCAAAACGATGGGCTTGGAACTATCAACAGGGTCCTCTGCAGCTTCAGAAGTTGAAGGCTCAGTGGGTTGGTCACCTCCACCTCTTTTGCTCAACACGTCTTGGAGATTGGAGACCAGGCCCGCAGGCAACATGTTGGGTTTCACAGATGTTGAACTCATTACACAAAAAAGATGGGAACTTTGGATAGATGAGGATGATGATGATTCTGGGTCTGTGCTACAGAAATCAGAATCAAAACCCTAGAGAGAGAGAGAGAGATAGAGAGAGGAAGCAAAAGGAGGGTAATAATAAAGAGGTTGATTGAGAGAGAGAGAGATGATATAGATGGACCGGTTCAAACGGAGTTATTTTTAGAGGGAGAGAGAAACAAAGAGAGAGACTTTACTTGTTACTGGTATTGATTCCCACAAGAATTTAAGAGAGGGAGAAGAAGAACAGTGATGGTGTAAATGGGACTGGGTTTTTTGGTTTTTAGTTTTTGGTTTTTGGTTTTTCTTGGATAAGAATTGGTAACTGCTTTTTTACATTTAAGCTATTATTTTCCAAATTTTTTCTACTTCTTTCAGTGGCAAGGACAAGATTATTACATAACCAAAAACAAGAAAAGATTTTTTTTTTTTTTTAATAAAAACAAGAAAAGATTAAGGAAGGTAGAATTTGATTTGTAAGCAAAGGCTTTCAATTTAATTTGGTGGGAATCTATAAACTAATAGGGGAGAGGTTGGCAACCTACTACATGGGCTACATCTAAGGAAATTTTGTAATAAGACAAGATTAATTGTTTAATTAATATGGAGAAATTCTATGAAGGATCAAGGATATCCTGAATACATGGACCAAAATTATCATACCCATACCCAATTGTAACCAAAAATAAATAAAAATACTCATACCAATAACTTTTTTTTTTTTATGAGAATCTCATACCCAATAACTTTGTTTGGTGTGAATTGTTAAATTATTAAAGATAGATTTGGACCAACAACTTGGTACATTTGGCAATTATCATCCAACATATAGAAGTTTTGCTATGCAGAGCATATATATTGGACTTTTTCATAAATTTGAACTTTTTGAATCGAAATAGGTCATCCAATTTTATAATATTCAGCAAGCAGTACCAGAAACGACACACCATTGAGGGGCCGACAGAAAGAGTCGTCCTTTAGGACATACAAAGAACTTATTTTAGAGAAAACAGAACCTCGCACTCTCGAGTACACCCACCTTTTAAGGAAGTTCACGCACCTTTATTCTAACAAAACCTAGAAAACTCAGAAACAGTTTAAATAAATATAACAACTGAGCAACTAGATTTTGCGACCCAAATGAAATTTAAATATTGCTAGTAGAGGAAGATGCTCCTGCATCTCCCATAGCTCCACCATCTTTTAGTAACTCCTCCATCTGATCAATTTCAGCATCTCCGCCTAGTAGGAAAGCCCTGCTGGTCTTTTGGATTCGAAACAGCCCAATCCAAAAACCAAAAGAGAGGCCGACATCCACAGCAACCCATTTGAAAACCCAAATGGGAGAAACCCTAGTAGAACCACCATAGCATAGCCGCCGTCGACCTTCTTGCTGCATCCACCGTCGACAGCAATCTTGCCTCTGTCGACAGCATCCTTGCCTTCGCCGGCGTCCACCCTAGCCTCCAGATCAAGGTCGTCAACAAGCTTGCCTCCCCCTGTACCTACTCTATCAAAACAAGTTGAGCCCACAGCCTCAACTCCGGTAACCCAAGTCTCCTTTTCACCACCAACGCCGACAAGCGACGCGACAGCAAAGCAGAAGTTGAAGCTTTCGCCTTGCTTAGTCCCACCCGAAGCCGTCAAGAAGGAAAGAGAGAAGCCTTACTCCGTTGCCTCTACTGCCTCATCGATTGAGACCCCTCCGAATTTCCAAGCCCAAGAGCCTGACACTGTCACCCAAGTCGTCGCTCCGCCTTTCACAGCCTGGCTACCATCCAAAAGCTTCCGGTCCAAAACTAAGAGATCCCGACGATCAAAACCACCGTCATCTCCGATGTATAGACGAGAGAGAGATGAAACACCCTTCCCGGTCAAAGGTACAGCGTCGCCGCTTTCCTAGATTTGTCGCCGCTGCAAGTTCTCTCTTGCGAGAGTCAGAGAAAGCATTTTTATGTTTTCATAAATTTGAACTTAGAATTTCCTTAAGAAAGTGCATTGAAATGCTCTTAGATCTTTTAGAGCATTTTCATAGTGTTATTTGGTTCTTTAAATGATTATAAATTAAAATTTTGGTAGAAGTTATAAATTTTCCATTAGTGATATTTTTTTTTCATTACATCAACAACTAAGATTACAATAACTAGTTTTCCATGAGTCGAATACACGACCACTCACTTATGAATAAGAGACTTATGTCCTAAACCAAATGGTATTGGGGCAATATTGGTGATATTTAGTGTTGCTTATGTGGTTTAAAAATATTTAATTATGGTTTGAAAATTAGTCTCTTGATCCACAAATTTTTCATTATTTGTTTCCAAAATATTGAAGAACTATCATTGGCCCAAGTGACTGTTTAGAGGCAGTCCAACTCATCCTTGGTGAGGATCAGGAGCTTGACGAGAATGGAGCTTTAGTAGATGACATCAATGTTCTTATGAAGAGCATCCCAGGTGTGCAGATTCAATTTGCACCTCGTTCTTGCAATATGGTTGCACATAGACTTGCTGCCATTGCCTTTGAGGCTAACCAAAGTGAGGCTTGGTTCCATCGGCCTCCAGATTTCTTACATGATGTACTTCAGAATGATTCTAATCATACTAATTAATCATCAATAAAAGTGCTGCTCTCCTTTATTCAAAAAAAAAAAATGAGAGACTTAAAGTTATTGGCATTGTTGGTGATAATATATGTGACAATTCATTCATGTAAAAAAAAAGAGAGAGAAATTTGTATAATTTGGACTAAGATTAACTAATTTTAAAAAATAATGCTAGGTAAACCATGTTTTTGGTACTACATGTATTTCACTTTATTTGATAATTGAAGTGACACAGTCACGTCATATAATAAATTTTTCTAATTTGTTGAATTTTGTATAACATCAGCTGTCACATAAAGACAAGAGTTGAAATTTTTCCGAAAGTGTCGAAATTTCCGTGGAAATTTTTGTAATTTTGAAGTACCGAAACGAAATTCATATGCTGTATCATTTCCGTCAGAAGTTTCCCGAAATGTTCCAAAATTTTCCATTCATTTCCGCGAAATTCTTAATTTTTGAAATATCTACACACAAAAAATATATTTAAAAATTCACACCGAAATTTTGTTCGAAATTTCCACAAAATTTTCATGAAATTTTGTATGTCACCGACAATAAGACCTTTTTTTTTTTACTTTTGTTAATTGCATAAATCTATTTTTTGTTAATTAATAGCCACAAAGACGAGGTTATGTTGAGTTCCTACAATAAAGTTAGCCTTTGTTCTTTGCGATATGTTCTTTGTTATATGTTAATGTAACCTCTAATAGGTTTATTATACGTTACATTAATAAAGTTTCTTTTTAAATGTTCTCTGTTATTCGAATCTGCTCTTTGTAAATAGGTTACATTGTATTATAATTCTATTATAATACAATCATAATTCTATTATAAATGTACAATTTTATAAAGGTTACATTGTAAATAGGTTTATTATAGGTTAGTTTAGTCTATGTAAAAGTTTCATTCAAAAATATAATTTTATAAGTACAATTAACGTGATTTCTTCATTTTTAATGCAAATTTCCACCGAAATCGAAAATTTCTCTCAAATTTCCTTAAATTTGAAGTACCGAAGTCGAAGTCGAAACCGAAACCGAAACCAAAACCGAAAGTTGAATCCTTACATAAAGCAAAATAACTCACAAATGTGGTTCGCCTAACCTTACTTATTTTCAAGATACATAGATCATGTTATAAGTTTTTTTTTTTTTTGAGAATGAAAGAAACATTTTATTCCAGAATAACACGATTACATAAAACGGGAATGACCGGTGGTGGACATAAGTTCCCCACTCTCCTCCCTAAGAAAACCCTCAGTTACAGGTTCGTCATCCACGATGCCATCCATGAGCCAAAAGGGCCCAACCCCTAACCAAACCAATCGCCCCTCAACTCGGGCTACATCATAAGACAACTTCCGAGAGTCACGATAAATCTCTGCAGCCAACATTACAAACAGCCACTTCCCCTTCATCAACACCGTGTCCCAATCCAACCAGACCACGTGCAAGAGCAAGTCACTACCACATTGAGAACAAGAAAACACCGAGAGTAAAACATGTAGTCTCCGGACATAACGCCATATCAACAGCACTTCATCCATACTAACCCAGGAGACAAAGTACATCCTCACAGCCAACCTCAAGAGGAAAGATACTCCCTTCAACACCATGACCCAAAACCGCCAGACCATGTGCAGGAGCTTCTCCCCATTACTTTGACCACAAAAAGGTAAATTGAATTCCTGGGAATAACACGACACACCTACCAAACCAAGACGCCAAAACCCTAGCTCGAAAGAGTAGGGACTTATTAGACTAAGCCAAAAACCTAAACCAAAAACTGAAATAGCACTAAAAAGCAAAAAAATACCACCAGAATCCATAGAACTGCCTAGATGAACCGCCGCCGAACTACCAAGATCACTCACTGCTGGATTGGCGCCGGTATCAATGGACTCTATACTAAAACCGAGAAGCAATAAAGCTGCAACCACCCAACCCTCCGCCATCGAACCACCTCCCAAAAACCATCTGCACAGCCACACCCCGCCTAACCCACCCAACATCCATCTGCACATGCAGCCATGTCCAGCCTAACACAGCCATATCCGCCCAGATTCGATACCAGAGATCATCAATCCCGCCTCCAGATCCTGCGTGAACCATCCTGAGGAGCCCAGCCGTCGCCACCCAAAACAGGGGTAAGAAAACCCAGCCGCCTCGCGTCCTCCACCACCAACCCATCACACACCTGTCCGGTAGCAACCTCCAATCACCGGCGAAGCCGTTGGCCCTCACCGACGTTGGGGCGCCACCGGACAAGTAAGATTAACCATATGATTCATTCAAAACTTTTGCTATATAATTCATGATTTTTTAAATCATGATTATCGTGTAACTTCAGAATTTTCTCTTGTACTCTGCATTCTCTTTGATATCAGTAGACATAAGGTTTACGAAAGAATGATTTTCACTCATGTTCCTAACTAGTAAGCGACTCATACAGGTAAAAGGAGGGAAAAAAAAAAGAAAAAAACAGTTACGATGGCTTAGTTGGAGTGGAATAATCAATGATAATTATTAGTGATAATTATTAGAACAAAAACAGTTAATTTTAAAAGTTTTGCTGAAATCCAATTTAAGGTTTCACTCTTCAAGCACACAAGAAAAGTCATGCTTTGTTGCTCGTCAAGATGAAAGTTCCAAGCGATTGTGCACTGCTTTTTGTATTTGAAGTGCCGATTTCACACTTGATGACTATTATGACGTTTCATTTATGTAATGATGGAGTTTATTCACTAATATGTGGTTGTATTATAGATTTCCTTCTAGATAATCTTATTCTGAAAAGAAAAAGGAGTTAAGAACGCTTAATTCCATGAGCATGAGTGGTTGAATAAGTAATTAATAGAATTCAGAAGAATGTATATCATGCCGACGAGTTGTGACATGTTGGCAGTGGTGGAACTGCTACCAGGGCCTGAGGGGGTTCAGACCCCCCAACATTTGTCCAAATCTTCACCAGATCACCTAAACATCATACAATTAAGCTACAATTAGCTTTAATTGAATCACCGGACCCCCCCCCCCCCCCCCCCCCCCCACAACAACACACCAATCAGGCAATCAGCAACACAACTTTTGTAAATGAGAATAATTCAAAATTAATAGTATTTACTGTGTTATAACTATCTAAATTTATAATGAGGAAATATGGAAATGCTTCTTAGAAGATTTTGCTATTTATTGTAATTGATGACTAGTTTCTTCAATTATTTTATTATAGAGAAAGTAAACCTTGTTATTTTGGTTAATAAGGTCAGCAGAGTGTGTTGATTAATATGGAAAATGAGTTTTTTTTTTATATTAAAGATTAAGTCTCGACCTCCCCTAATTTCAGATCCTGGTTCCGCCACTGCATGTTAGTAATTTATAATTCTAACATTGTAAATATCATAAGTTCCCCTTTCAAAAAAAAAAAAAAAAAAGATCATAAGTTCAGAATGTATATCATTTTGATCAGATGTATATAAATCAGAAAATATAAAAGAATACATACATCATAAATACTTGCAATTAAACAAAGAAAATTGAAACGATTCAAACGAATATATCTATTCAAACTATTCCAAGAGCGGACTGACGAGTGCTGAGCATGTCGTATAGGGTATCCCTAGCTTGCTCATCGTGCTTGTGTCTCTAACGATGTTATCAAACTTGTCTGATCATATTTGAATATTCTCTCTTGTTCAACAGGTTTTGTTTTGCCCAACAATTAAGCTATACTATATGTATCTATCACATATTCTATGAGCTGTATGTACGTGTCTTTGAAATTTGAGGATCATTTAGATTAAATATTTATATATTAGGGCCAAGATCTTCGTACATGGTGCGTTGTTTATGATCTAATATATGTTGCCAATCTTATGAAAAGCTTCATTGGCTGTTCCTTATTTACCCTAGGTAGAGAAATTCTTCCCTCACACTTTGTGGAGCAAACCCTAGAAATTAACCACCTCAAAATAAGAAAATACCAATAAGAATTAGAATGCAAGCATTATGTACAATAGTTTAGTTCTCATTAGCAGTACGTACTCGTAATTGGGACTTGGAGAAACCCTAATGGAAACTCTGTAAGATCAAATATGGACATAACACATGTCATCATAAAGTAATTGATGATTAGCTTAATATCAATCCTAGTTTAACATGGATACAAACAATAAATCAATACTAGTGACTTAATGAATAGTGTATCAATTCATTAAGGATAGTAATCCATTGCTTAGTCGACAAGGAAGGCTACAAGTTGTGATACATTAGGAATCTAACAGTGAAACCTAAACCGACAAGGAATGCTTTAATGGGAAGCTTCTTGAGGTTTAAGTCTCATATATATACAGATGAATTGGTCCCTGATTACTACCACGACTATTGCATATTGTTCTGTCCATTGAGAAGCAAGTTGGTAAGTAACAGAAGACCATATTCAGTGATCGTGTTTAGCAGCTGCATGAGATGGAATCCATGACAGTGATTGCTGAAGGTAAGCCTTAATCCTATTATGATTGTTGTGCATATGTTGTGAGCATGTAACTATGGTTTTACAATTGGTATCAGAGCATAGGCTCACAAATATGAAAAAAATCGTTTTAGGGTTTTGCAAAACAAACATAAAATTTTTAAAGGGTTTTTTGCTTTACGGGTCATGTAACTGATCAGGTTACTGACCAAGTCACTAGACATGTAACTGATCAGGTACCTGACCAAGTAAGTAACTGACCAGGTAAATGACCAAGTAACTGGTCAGGTACCTGATCAAAGGTAAGTTACTTAAGTCGATTGCTGCATCTGGTTAAATATAAAATTCACGCTTCCGCTATGATTTTTTAAGCAGCAAATTGGGGAAAAAGCAAAAACAGGTTTTTCTGTGAAAATTGTTTTCGATTCATAGCATGATAATTAAGTTTTGATTGTGCTCAAGAACCCTAGAAGCATTCCCGGCGTGCGTTAGGTTAGAGTAGATGGTGACCGGATGAAATTTACAATTTCTTGATTGTTCTGTGGATTCTTGGAATCGAAACAATTGTCTGTGCTTCAATGTGTATGTGTGAATTGATATGCATGTTGAATTGATTGTTTATATGGTATTGCATCTGTGATCGTATGACGATGTATGAAGAACCAGAATCTCCCAAATTTTACACATCGTTGAAATTGACAGATGCATGAGCTTAAATTTCTTATAAAGACAATGATATGGGTAGAATATAAAAGCTCATGTGTTTTGTGGTTTTCTGTTGGCATAAGTGATTATGATGCACAAAGCATCCTTCATTGATGTTGGCAGAAAACACTGATCAGGTACATGTAACTGGTCATGTAACTGACCAAGTAACTGACCAAGTAACTGTGCCTGATCGAGTAACAAAACTAAAATTGTGTTTTGTGTTTTAAAACTATGCTTCAATTTTATCTTCCAAAGAAGTGGTCAAGTGTGGTTTTAGAATACAAAACAGTAGTATGCATGTTTGATGAAAATAAATTCGGATACTTAGAAATTTTTCTTCTGTCTAAAGATGTGGATAAATTTCTTTGGATAACTTGTTTTCATTAAACATGGCATATTGATAAAGAACTCCAGAATGTTATGCTTCTGCTCAAAAGTGTTGCTTAACATTGTTTTTGGTTATGGACTGATATAAATGCAAGTATGGATTGTTTAGGTTTTCTGTATGTTCTTGTTTTGGTTGCTTAAAGCTAAATAAAACACAGAAAACTTAAAATTAATTTTCTTTACAAAATTGAGAACTCACTTGAATTTTGTTTTGCTCCTTAGGTAACTCTTACATGAACTTGAACAGTGTCTTGATGTTAACTGGAACCAACTATAGAGCTTGGCTAGATTCTGTAGAGAACTATATGGGAATGCATGAGAACATAGATTATTGTTTCACTGAGGACAAACCTGAAGAGTTAACTGAAAAGAGCACTAAGAAGGAAACTGATCTTTACAAGAAGTGGTATAGATCCAATAGAATGGCTAAGAACCTCATTCGAACCTCTATGTCTAAAACTGTCAGAGGAAATATTGAAGAGCCCGAGCTAGCATCAGATTTTCTGGAACACATAGGTGCTAAGTTTAAAGAAAGTGAAAAAGCTGAAGCAGCTAGGTTGACTAAAGAGTTTCATGATTTGAAGTACATGGGTTCAGGGGGAGTTAGAGAGCATATTATGAAGATGATCAATATAAATGGCAGACTTAGGGAACTCTTGATGGGGGTTAGGGATGAGCAGGTAGTGCATTATGCACTACATTCCTTGCCGAACAGTTTTAGTCATCTTAGAACCAGTTACAATTCACAAAAGGGAAACTGGACTTTAGATGAACTTATATCCATCTGTGTGGATGAGGAATCTAGGATCAAGGAAGAAAAGGAACCTGCTACGACCATTAACCTTATTGAGAAGCCTAAAAGGAAAAAGCCCCAGAATAAGCTCAAGCCTATCAAAGCCATAACTAAGAGTTCAACAGCTGCAGTGGCCAAGGAAAACAGGCCATTCAGGTTCAAGTGCTACTTTTGCAAAAGACTAGGACACATGAAAAAGGACTGCACAGGCTATAAAAATTGGTTAGCCAAAAAGGGTAAGATTTTTTCTAATACAGTTTTTTCCTTAGAAATTAATCTTATAAATGTTGAACCACAGTCTTGGTGGATAGATTCAGGCTCACCTATTCACATTACTAATTCTTTGCAGGGATTCATAAGGAGGAGAATCCCAAAAAGTGATGAAGTGAACCTGTGTGTAGGCAATGGCATGAGAGTGGCAGTCAATGCTATTGGAACCTTAAAGCTCGATTTAGGATTAGGAAAATTATTAGTTCTTGTCACGCCCCGAATTTTGAATAATAAATTCAAATCCGAAACATGAATAATTACAATTACAAAATCCAAATCTCGAAACTTCGAGTTCATTATTACAATTCACTCTCACAAGCAATATTGTAAAGCTCAAATGAGCATAACACACCTCACAACGTACAATTGCTGTAAAACTCTAACAATTGCTCTAACCGCACGATCACCGTCCTGGTTCTCCTGTCCTGTAGGATTACCCGCTACACAATTTGAATAGTGTACCGGGAGTTGCAACAACACAAAACCCGGTAAGCTTTTTACAGCCAGTATGAGTAAACAAGAAGAACTGTTGATTTAATAAAATACATTTCCTTTAACTCAAGTATAGAAATGTAGAAACATCACAATTACAATGATCACCACAAAACCACTTCACTTTCTCACTCTCATATATATATAAATATATATATATATATATATATATATATATATATATTATACACTTATGAGTCACTCCCCGTTACCCTCATAAGGTCACTCAACATTTGGCAGACAGACAAGAGCTCTAACTGATCGTTTCCACCTACCCGGCGCGAGGGCGTGGTTCACGATTTAATGCTATTAGTTTCCACCTACCCGGTACAAGGGCGTGGTTCACTAATAGATGCCATGGTCACCCCCGTGACCTATTGATCTCCACAGATCAATATATCTCAACAAATCAACAATTTATTGTTTCTCAACAATAAATTTAATACCTCTCACAATATTGTTGCTTTTCAACAATAAACTCAACACAACCATAACAGTACATAATATCTCACAATTTCAACAATACATATTATTTCACATAAATAATATATATATAGATAGACATTCACACAGGAATGCCCATTAATACCAACTATAGTTCACACAATGACGACAAAAAATAAATTAATTAAAAGTACTCGGTTCGTAATATGAACCACGTGAGGTTTACTCACCTCGATAATCCCGCTGCGTCTTCAATTCCGCTCAAAATACGATCCACAATCGTCCACTAACTCAAACCGTCAATCACCTAGTCAGATACGATCTTAACTTAGCAATCATTCATAAACCACACATATACGGAAATCCAACGGTCGGATTCTAATTTAATGATGATCCAACGGCCAGATCGAATTTATATGATGATCCAACGGTCGGATCCTCACGGATCGCCCTTAGGATCATCCTCCAAAATTATCATAAAGATCCAACGGTCAGATCTTCTTGAATCACTCTAACAAACATCTCCATAAAATTATATGAAAATCCGACGGTCGGATTCTCACGAATCGCCTTCCTAATCACTATTTCTCAATTATACGAAGATCCAACGGTCGGATCTTCGCCCGTGACCTCACAAAGTCACCGGGACAGTCATACGATCAACATATCCAAAATTGAAGCAAAACCGATGGTCAGATCTTCACAGATCGTAAACCGAAGATAAACGTAAAAACGTTAAATAGTAACGTCAAAACGTAAATCCACTATTTATCAACTTTTTCTAACATGACCATGTTATATATCAAAACGCTCGTATGGATGCATAGATCATCGCCTAGATAATGAAAACTCGAAATATGGTCTGATGCGCCGCCACAAGCGGTGGTCAGTGGGCGGTCAACGCGGCGGTCAACGCCGGTCAACCACCTCTGATGGCAAAGTGACCAACTACAAACTGGTTCAAAATGAAAGGGTGATCGACTTCCATACCTGGAGCTAAGTCTGGTTTGGCCTAGATCGTCCTAGATCAAGCTTGGAAGTCGGATTAATCCTGTGCGTCCGATCAGATTTCAGATTAAATCAGGGACGTCGAAAAAGTCAAACCATGATCTAGCGTTCTATACACAAACTCGTGATGAAAGGCTTACATGGGGATGATCAGCATGAAGAGGAGATCACGAAAATGGGAACGATCGGCCCATGCAACGCCGGAATCGGGGATTTCCGGCCGGGTCGGGTTTGCATGGCTGGGTGTCTTCGATCTCCATCTGGGAGCAGCGGCGATGCAAGGGGAGGCCAGAGGGAGGCTGTGCGTGCGACGGCGAGCTCGGGGAAGGCCGGGTCATGGCCGGAGGATGCCGGAGGAGAGAGAAAAGTCCGGGTCGGGTCGGAGAAAACCCGCCGGGTCTGACGAGAAACAGAGGAGAGAGAACGGAGAGGGCTGGGGGCTTTTCCGCAAAAAGAACTTTTTTTCGTCCTTAAATGAAAATAAAATCAGAAAATTTCCTATTTATAGAAAATTCCCAATTTTCAAAAATTCATAACTTATTCATACGAACTCCAAATATTGCGTTCCACATGTCCACGAACTCGTATCGACGAGCTCTACAACTTTCATGAAGGAAGTTTTCCCAAATTTTGAACGTATAAAAAGTCACTTTTTGAGACCTCCTAAATAACGTTCGTTTTCGAAAATTAATCGTTCGAACTAATTCCATAATTTCTCCAAGCCTCGTACTCGCTCCCACTATCGTGAAATCATTTCTAAAAATCTACGGAAATTAATTTGGATTTTTCGGGGTATTACAGTTCTGGACAATGTTTTTTATGTACCTTCCATGAGAAGGAATTTGGTTTCAGTTTCTCTTTTAGTAAAATCTGGTTGTAGACTTGTTATGGATAGTAATGGAATTCTTATTTCTAAAAATTCTGTTCAAATTGGTTCTGGTGTTATTATGAATGATTATTTACAGTTAAATTGTTCAATGGCTCAACAAGAAATTTTACATGTTGAAAATAACACCAACAGTACTAGCACTTTAACAGGTGTTAAAAGAACCAAACTAAATGAAAAGTCTGCATTTTTATGGCATAGAAGACTCGGCCATGTTTCAAAAGAGAGACTGAAAATTTTGGTGAAAAACAACATCCTAAATGAACTTGATTTTTCTGATCTAACAGACTGTGTTGAATGCTTTAAGGGAAAAATAACTAATACTAGAAAGAAGACTGCATATAGAAGCCAAAATTTATTAGAACTCATACACACTGATATATGTGGACCATTTAGGCATCAAACTATCTGTGGGAATGTGTATTTTATCACATTCATTGATGACTTTTCTAGATACAGTTATATTTATCTACTTTCAGAAAAGGCACAAGCATTGAAAGCCTTTAAAATTTTTAAGTCTGAGGTAGAAAACCAACTAGAAAAGAAAATCAAAACAGTGAGATCAGATAGAGGGGGTGAGTTCTATGGCAAGTACACTGAATCCGGCCAACAAAAGGGTCCATTTGCCTTGTTTTTGCAAGACAATGGAATTAAAGCTCAATATACAACACCCTATAACCCACAACAGAATGGTGTTGCAGAGAGAAAGAATAGGACTCTTTTGAACATGGTTAGATGTATGATGTGTACAACAGGTTTGCCTAAATTTCTGTGGGGTGAGGCTTTAAAAACTGCAAATTATATTTGCAACAGAACACCTAGTAAAGCTATAGAAAAGACTGCTTTTGAGCTTTGGTGTGGCAGGAAACCTAGTCTTCATCACTGCCATGTTTGGGGATGCCATGCAGAAGCTAGGATTTATAATCCAAGCTTGAATAAACTTGATCCTAAGACAGTTAGTTGCTATTTTATAGGTTATCCAGATAAATCTAAAGGCTATAAATTATATTCTGCTTATCATTCACCTAGAATTTTTGAAACACATCAAGTAAAGTTTCTAAGTGAAAAAGTTCACAATACAAACCTTGAGGATTTATCCTCAGATTTTGAGGAAATTGTGTCGGATGAGAATATAAGCGTAGCATTGCCTTTAGAACAAGAAGTAACTGATCAAGTCACTGGTCGAGTAACTGACCAAGTAACTGATCACGTACCTATAACTAGTCAAGCAACTGACCATGTCACTGACCGAGTAACTGTCACTGGACAAGTCACTGACCATGTAACTGGTCAAGTATCTGACCAAGTCACTGGTCGAGTACCTGTAACTAGTCATGTCACTGACCAAGTAACTGGTCAAGTACCTGTCACTGGTCATGTCACTGACCACGTAACTGACCAAGTAACTGTCACTGGTCAGGTAACTGACCACGTAACTGACAACCCTCAGCCTAGAAGATCACAGCGAGCAAGAAAACCAACTTATGGGGGGGAAGATAGTGACTACATTGTTTATCTGCAAGAAGCAGAAATTGAAATAGATTGTGCAGAGGACAATGATCCAACTACATTTAACCAACTACATTTAACCAGGCCATTGAAAGTAGTGAATCTCATCAATGGCAGCTAGCAATGGAAGCAGAAATTAATTCCATGAGTCAAAATGCAGTTTGGGAATTAGTTGAACCTGACCCAAATCAGAAACCTATAGGTTGTAAATGGGTTTTCAAAACCAAAAGAGATGCAAATGGCAATGTAGAGAGACATAAAGCAAGATTAGTTGCCAAGGGTTTTACACAGAAGGAGGGCATTGACTTTACTGAGACTTTTTCTCCAGTTTCTACAAAAGACTCATTTAGAATAATCATGGCTTTAGTTGCTCACTTTGATATGGAGCTACACCAAATGGATGTTAAGACAGCCTTTTTGAATGGTGAACTAGATGAAGTGATTTATATGAAGCAGCCAGAAGGTTTTGTGCAAGCTGGAAGTGAAAACTTAGTATGCAGGTTAAGAAAATCAATTTATGGCCTTAAACAAGCTTCTAGACAGTGGTACAAGAAATTTGATTCTGTGATTTCTACTTTTGGATTTACAGAGAATCTTGTTGATGAGTGTGTTTACTTGAAGACAGTTGGGAACAATTTTATTTTCCTAGTACTTTATGTTGATGATATACTTTTGGCTAGCAGTAACATTAAACTGCTTAAAGACACCAAGAGCTTTCTGTCAAAGAATTTTGACATGAAAGACTTAGGAGAAGCATCCTATGTACTAGGCATTGAGATTAAAAGAGATAGAGCACAGAGACTACTTGGTTTGTCTCAACAGAATTATATTACCAAAGTTTTGAAGAGATTTGGTATGGAGAAGTGTGCAGCTGGAGAAGTCCCCATGTCCAAAGGAGATAAACTAACCAAGAAGCAAAGTTCCAAAAGTGATGTTGTGAAAGAAAATATGGAGTCAAAGCCTTATGCTAGACTTGTAGGAAGTCTCATGTATGCACAAGTCTGCACTAGGCCAGACTTGTCTTTTGCAGTAGGGATTTTATCAAGATTTCAGTCTAATCCAAGCCATGAACATTGGGTAGCTGGGAAGAAAGTGTTGAGATACCTGCAGAAAACTAAAAGTCACATGCTAGTTTATAGGCAAGTGGAGGATTTGAAACTCGTTGGATTTTCAGATTCTGATTTCGCAGGGAACTATCCAGACTCCAAGAAGTCAACTTGTGGATATGTGTACATGCTAGCAGGAGGTGCAGTTGCTTGGAAAACCATGAAGCAAACACTAGTTTCAACCTCCACCATGCAAGCTGAATTTATTGCAGTATATGAAACTGTGTGTGAAGGACTTTGGATCAGGAATTTCTTGATGCAGACCAAAGTGTTAAGTCACATTGTGGCAGGCACACTTGTGATTTATTGTGATAATGAAGCAGCTGTTTTCTTTAGCAAGAACAGTAAAAGATCAAATAATTCCAAACACATTGATTTAAAGTATTACAGTGTTAGAGAAAGGGTAAAGCATGGTGAAATAGCTGTTTTGAGTATTGACACAAATTCACAGCTAGCAGATCCTTTCACCAAGGCATTGTCAGTAGCAGCATTCCAGAAGCATACAGCAAGCATTGGAGTTTTAGCTAATTTAGATGCTTAGGTTCAGTAGAGAGTTAGTCCAGTTGGAGCAATTTAAATTTCTAAGGTTTTTTGAGTTCTTGTATTTTCAGTTGTGATCTTTTGACTTTATTTATCACAACTTATTTGTAAAGACAGTTTATTATTATCAATAAATTTTGAGGTATTTTCAGATTTTGGTTTTTGCTGCAGCTTTTATTAAATGTTCTGAAAATTATCGATTTTGTGTTTAAAGTTATACTTGCGATCAGGTGGCTTAAATCATGTTTAGCATGATGTTAAGGTTCAAGCAATAATTTTAAGCCATCGGTGTTCAGAAAATTTGCTTGAGTTTCTGGTTTTAGAAACATAAAGTAGGACCTAATATATGTTTACTTGTTGATACACATTAACATATATTGTATCACTTCTGGTTGAACATATGTGGATTGCAGAAGCTTGTGTTAGTGATTTTGAAACTCTGCATTTTTGTTAAAATGTATACTGTTTCTTGCTCTGCATAAGTAACTGTGATCTGACCATGTTGAAATGGATTTTCGATTTGAGTTTGTTATCTGGCGCGCACTTCAGTAAGTTAAGTAGGTTTTGATGTTTTCTGGTGCAAATCATCGAGCATGATATGTGTGAGTCCAAGGGGGAGATTGTAAGATCAAATATGGACATAACACATGTCATCATAAAGTAATTGATGATTAGCTTAATATCAATCCTAGTTTAACATGGATACAAACAATAAATCAATACTAGTGACTTAATGAATAGTGTATCAATTCATTAAGGATAGTAATCCATTGCTTAGTCGACAAGGAAGGCTACAAGTTGTGATACATTAGGAATCTAACAGTGAAACCTAAACCGACAAGGAATGCTTTAATGGGAAGCTTCTTGAGGTTTAAGTCTCATATATATACAGATGAATTGGTCCCTGATTACTACCACGACTATTGCATATTGTTCTGTCCATTGAGAAGAAAGTTGGTAAGTAACAGAAGACCATATTCAGTGATCGTGTTTAGCAGCTGCATGAGATGGAATCCATGACAGTGATTGCTGAAGGTAAGCCTTAATCCTATTATGATTGTTGTGCATATGTTGTGAGCATGTAACTATGGTTTTACAAACTCTAGCCTCTATCTATCTCAGCAGTCTTCAAACCCTAGATGTAACCCTAGCTAGCTAGTTGTCTGATCAGATTGAACTCGAGTTTATGATTTAGGGTTATGCGTGGCATGGACAACCAATTCTCACATTGAATCACAACCTAGATTATAAACGATTTTGACTATGAGAAGGCACATACAAGCAGTGAGAGAGATCAAGAATCCGAAAGATACAGAAGGAAATCAGTAAACGGTAGTCTATGATTGACACTCCATCCTCGAAGTTTAAAGACATGGCCATGGAATCTTTTATTAATTTGTTGCCTTGTTGGTGACAACGTCTTCTTGACTGGAAAAGCATAGATTGGTTCTAGGTTTCATTTTACCCAACTCGATCATCACAATGATTGAAAAGGAAAATCCATTAATTGCGGGTTTTTTTTGTTAGATATATCTTCCACACCAGATTGAATATTCCTTTGCATAATTCATGAACACAGATGGACAGACTAAAAGGTGTGCGCCTGTCACGTTGTAAAGAGTCGCAATCCCATTGTCCCCAATATTCACCTAATTATAAACCAAAGCATACATAGCTTCCGGGAAATGATCGCATCTAATACCCCTTTTGGTGACAGAACATTATAGACTTGTAAAATGCAAGCATCATGTGGTCCGACGGATATTGATGTTCGTATATTTGTTTATCTTCATTCTTCAATTGCTAATAATGTCTTGTTTAATTTGCATATTCGATCTTATATGATTGTTCTTCATGAAAATGGCTTGTCCGGTCCACTAGTAAAACTCATTGAGATGATTTCCAATAGATGCGTTCCCTAGTGAATGCTTTTACATAAACGATAAAAGAAAAATAGTACTCATTTCGCGCAGTTGCTACATTATTTGAGATTCATGCATATTCAGTATAGAATATGGAGATGTCAACTATATTTGCTAAATTAGTT